>NC_089254.1:104685472-104997905 GCF_963930625.1 Muntiacus reevesi | reverse complement strand
ACCTGGGTCTCCTGCATTGCAGGCAGGTTCTTTACCATTTAAAGTCCTGCATTTGTAATCCTACCTTTTATTTATTTATTTTTTTCAGCTGGCATAGCTCACAGCACAACTTTCAGAGCTGGAACCATTTATCTGAGGCTGAATTCTTTGCCCGTTATATCATTAATGAGGTTTGTGTCTTTCTCTGCCTTCTCACCTCTATGATTAAAATTCCATGGTGACCTTTAGGTTGAATTACTCCTTCTTTTATCCAGAAACTGAATTAACCAGAGTCTCATCTAAAGCTTAAATTACCTGTAAACAAAATCACTTTGTAGAAGAAAGTGAGAAATGCCACAAGAAGCATGAAGAAACTGGATTCAGTATCTCTACAATGCCACAAAAATCGAGAGGCATTCTGCTTGACTTCACATTTATGCATGCACCTTGAAAGATATTATTTTAATATTCAGCTACCTTCTCTTCCTTCCCTTTTTCTGGAAACAGGAATTATAACTATAAATAAGAAAATGACAGAGTCTCCTAAGAAAATGAGATTTGCTCTCATTTAGCCTTTAAGCCATTTTGTTAATTGCTTTTTTTTAAACGCTAGAAAATGAAACTTAATAAAGGGGAAGGGCTATAATTAACCATTGGGAAAAATATACACAAACTTAGAATTAGCACTATTAGATTTTTAGAGGGAAAGGCCAGGACAAAACTAGAATTGCAGTGTTTATATAAATGGAGAAAGCATTTCCCTCTGACACTGGGTCCATCTAATATTTGCAAATAATACTGCCATCTGCTTCTCCCAACAGACTGTGTGCCTTCTCTTGGTACACCACGAGGAGGTGCAGCGAACATGACTGTGCTGGACATCCATCACTTCGGATTCATTAAGTCAGTCTTCTAAGACTGATCACTGCACCTCTCTCTACGGCAATGCAAACATGATCAATGATTGTTCCTGTTCCCTTGATAGTACACGATTAGTTTCTGCAAATCTTGGAATAGAGTAAAACTGAATACAAATTATATTAGCAGAACTAATGTGCTTCTGATTGAAGATTACCTATTAATGGAAATTTCAAAAAAGGAACCTTATCAATTAACATAAGCCTCAAGGAGCAGAAACGAAAGGAAATTAGACCAAATACTACAAGAAACCAGCAATATAAGAGGATGATAATCAATAACATAGAGATACTCATTCATCCCACTACAGAACAATAGCATGATAAAACTATTCCTTTTGGTTAAAATGAATATCATCTGATTTAAGGTATACAACTAAGTGGGGAAAAGTGATTTAAAAAATTTTAATAAAAATTTTTATGTAACAAACATATGGGTAAAGTGAGATGGTATAATGAATTCCGACAAACTTGTCATTTAGATTCAATGATTATCAAGGTTTTGTCATATTTGCTTCATTTTTTCCCCTTTGTTAAAAATTCTTAAGGCAAATTCCAAAAGCATGTAATCTCATATCTAAATACTGAAAGCATGTACATTGTTTTCACAAAGTAACAATGATATGATCTCATGTACATAGTAACTGTAACAGTCTGGTCCATAGTTAACTATTTTGCAATTGTCTTAAAAATCTCTTTTTCTTAGAGTTATGTTCAAATGCAGATCCAAAGACACAAATATTATATTTGTCAAGTCTCCTATGTCTTCTTTTCTTTTTTATCATAACTTGATTGAATTACATGAGCCCTTAAAAGCAGAGAACATTCATGGGCTGGAAGCAGAAGAATGTGGAAGAAGCATAAGTCAGAGACATTCCAGTCTTGAGAAAGGGTTCATGCTTGCTGGCTCTGAGATGTAGCAGACACATGTAAGAATGGAGAGAAGCCTCTAGTAGACAAAGATGGCCCCCAGTAGAAGTTCAGTTCAGCCGCTCAGTTATGTACGACTCTTTGTAACCACATGGACTGAAGCACACCAGGCCTCCCTGTCCTTCACCAACTCCTAGAGTTTGCTCAAACTCATGTCCATCGAGTCAGTGATACCATCCAACCATCTCATCCTCTGTTGTCCCCTTCCACCCAGTAAGGAAACTGGAACCTCAGTACTACTACAACAAGGAACTGAATCCTGACAAAATTCTGAATGAGCTTGGAAGGAATTCTTCCAGACAAGAGTCCAACTGGTAACACTTTGATTTCAGTCTCCTATGAGCCAGAATATAGAGACTGCTAGAGTCAACTCAGTCTTCTGGTCCACAGAAGTGTGAAATAATAAATATGAATTGTTATAAAGCACTAGGCTTATGATATTAATAATTTGTGTGGCAATAACAGAAAGCTAAATCAATAATAGAAAGCTACAGTGGTCTATAATACCACCTTATAGAAGGGTCTTAGGTCATACCTGAATGGTCTAGTGGTTTTATCCACTTTCTTCATTTCAGTCTGAATTTGGCAATAAGGAGTTCATGATCTGAGCCACAGTCAGCTCCCAGTCTTGTTTTTGCTGACTGTATAGAGCTTCTCCGTCTTGGGCTGCAAAGAATATAATCAATCTGATTTCGGTGTTGACCATCTGGTGATGTCCATGTGTAGAGTCTTCTTTTGTGTTGTTGGAAGAGGGTGTTTGCTATGACCAGTGTGTTCTCTTGGCAGAACTCTATTAGCCTTGGCCCTGCTTCATTCTGTACCCCAAGGCCAAATTTGCCTGTTATTCCAGGTGTTTCTTGACTTCCTATTTTGCATTCCAGTCCCTTAAAATGAAAAGGACATCTTTTTAGACATTACTTTGCCAACAAAGGTCCGTCTGGTCAAGGCTATAGTTTTTCCAGTGGTCATGTATGGATGTGAGAGTTGGACTGTGAAGAAAGCTGAGCACTGAAGAGTTGATGCTTTTGAACTGTGGTGTTGGAGAAGACTCTTGAGAGCCCCTTGGACTGCAAGGAGATCCAACCAGTCCATAGGCTTGGATTACCATGATAGTGAATGGTTTGCCTTGGAAATGAACAGAGATCATTCTGTCGTTTTTGAGATTGCATCCAAGTACTGCATTTCAGACTCTTTTGTTGACCATGATGGCTACTCCATTTGTTCTAAGGGATTCCTGCCCACAGTAGTAGATATAATGGTCATCTGAGTTAAATTCACCCATTCCAGTCCATCTTAGTTCACTGATTCCTGGAATGTTGATGTTCACTCTTATCATCTCCTGTTTGACCACTTCCAATTGCCTCCAGGTTCCTATGCAATATTGCTCTTTACAGCATTGAACTCTGCTTCCATCACCAGTCCAACTGACAACCGGGTGTTGTTTTTGCTTTGGCTCCATCCCTTCATTCTTTCTGGAGTTATTTCTCCACTGATCTCTAGTAACATATTGGACATCTACCAACCTGGGGAGTTCATCTATCAGTGTCCTATCTTTTTGCCTTTTCAAGCTGTTCATGGGGTTCTCAAGGCAAGAATACTGACTGGCTTGGATCATGAACTCCTTATTGCCAAATTCAGACTGAAATTGAAGAAAGTGGAGAAAACCATTATACCATTCAGGTATGACCTAAATCAAACCCCTTATGACTATACAGTGGAAGTGAGAAATAGATTTAAGGGACTAGATCTGATAGACAGAGTGCCTGATGAACTATGGATGGGGGTTCGTGACGTTGTACAGGAGACAGGAATCAAGACCATCCCCAAGAAAAAGAAATGCAAAAAAACAAAATAGCTGTCTGAGGCGGCCTTACAAATAGCTATGAAAAGAAAGGAAGCAAAAAGCAAAGGAGAAAAGGAAAGATATACCCATTTGAATGCAGAGTTTCAAAGAATAGCAAGGAGAGATAAGAAAGCCTTCCTCAGCAATCAATGCAAAGAAATAGAGGGAAACAACAGAATGGGAAAGACTAGAGATCTCTTCAAGAAAATTAGAGATACTAACGGAACATTTCATGCAAAGATGGGCTCAATAAAGGATAGAAATGATAGGGACCTAACAGAAGCAGAAGATATTAAGAGGAGGTGGCAAGAATACACAGAAGAATGGTACAAAAAAGATCTTCATGACCCAGATAATCACGATGGTGTGATCACTCACCTAGAGCCAGAAGTCCTGGAATGTGAAGTCAAGTGGGCTTTAGGAAGCATCACTGCGAACAAAGCTAGTGGAGGTGATGGAATTCCAGTTGAGCTATTTCAAATCCTGAAAGATGATGCTGTGAAAGTGTTGTACTCAATATGACAGCAAATTTGGAAAACTCAGCAGTGGCCACAGGACTGGAAAAGGTCAGTTTTCATTCCAATCCCAAAGAAAGGCAATCCCAAAGAATGCTCAAACTACCGCACAATTGCACTCATCTCACACGCTAGTAAAGTAATGCTCAAAATTCTCCAAACCAGGCTTCAGCAATATGTGAACCATGAACTTCCAGATGTTCAAGCTGGTTTTAGAAAAGGCAGAGGAACCAGAGATCAAATTGCCAACATCCAATGGATCATCAAAAAAGCAACAGAGTTTCAGAAAAACATCTATTTCTGCTTTATTGACAGTGCCAAAGCCTTTGACTGTGTGGATCACAACAACTGTGGAAAATTCTGAAAGAGATGGGAATATCAGACCATGTGACCTACCTCTTGAGAAACCTGTATGCAGGTCAGGAAGCAACAGTTAGAACTGGACATGGTACAACAGACTGGTTCCAAATAGGAAAAGGAGTACATCAAGGCTGTACATTGTCACCCTGCTTATTTAACTTATATGCAGAGTATATCATGAGAAACGCTGGGCTGGAGGAAGCACAAGCTGGAATCAAGATTGCCGGGAGAAATATCAATAACCTCAGACATGCAGATGACACCACCCTTATGGCAGAGAGTGAAGAGGAACTAAAGAGAACTTTCACCTCTTGATGAAAGTGAAAGAGGAGAGTGAAAAGTTGGCTTAAAGCTCAACATTCAGAAAACTAAGATCACGGCACCCGGTCCCATCACTTTGTGACAAATAGATGGGGAAACAGTGTCAGACTTTATTTTTGGGGGCTCCAAAATCACTGCAGATGGTGATTGCAGCCATGAAATTAAAAGACACTTACTCCTTGGAAGGAAAATTATGACCAACCTAGATAGTATATTTAAAAGCAGAGACATTACTTTGCCAACAAAGGTCCGTCTGGTCAAGGCTATAGTTTTTCCAGTGGTCATGTATGGATGTGAGAGTTGGACTATAAAGAAAGCTGAGCACCGAAGAATTGATGCTTTTGAACTGTGGTGTTGGAGAAGACTCTTGAGAGCCCCTTGGACTGCAAGGAGATCCAACCAGTCCATCCTAAAGGAGATCAGTCCTGGGTGTTCATTGGAAGGACTAATGCTGAAGCTGAAACTCCAAAACTTTGGTCACCTGATGAGAAGAGCTGACCTATTTGAAAAGACCCTGATGCTGGGAAAGTTTGAGGGCAGGAGGGGAAGGGGATGACAGATAAAGAGATGGTTGGATGGCATCACCGAATCGATGGACATGGGTTTGTGTGAACTCTGGGAGTTGGTGATGGACATGGAGGCCTGGCGTGCTGCGATTCATGGGGTCGCAAAGAGTCGGACATGACTGAGCAACTGAACTGAGCTGATAGAAAGGTCTTACACTCTCTTATTAATGAATTACCAGTGCCCCAGACAGTACAACATCTGAGTTACCACCCTGTAGATGAAAAATCACTCTCACCTTTCCCTCCTTATTGGAATGCTGTCTTCTTAACCTTGTCTTAATACATAGTTTAGGGCTATGATATTATTTTGTTAATTATTTTTAAACTACTTATTACTAGTACTAAATATATTATTAACAGGTATTATAATTATTTTGCTTTAGATATTACCCTGGAAACCCAGCTATCACTTATATGACTATTTTCATTAAAATATATTTTTTCAAATTGAAACTTAGCAGTGATCTTTATGTTTTTGAAAGTTTTGGGGGAGGGATTAAAATGTGTGTAGTTCTAAACTTTATTTAAAAAAAAATTTTTGGAGAATAGTTGATTTGCAATATTGTATTGAGTAGAGTTCCTTGTGCTATTCAGTAGGTCCTTGTAGGTTCTCTATCTTATTTATTGTAGCGTATGTGTGTTGGAATACATACACGCACTAGGTATGCATTGGAGTTTCAAATGAACTTGGAATGAGGAGTCTGGAATGAACACACATACACTAATAAGAACCTACTGTATAGCACAGGGAAATCTACTCAATATTCTTTGGTAACCTATATGAAAAAAAGAATCTAAAATAGAATGAATATATGTACAACTTAATTACATTTCTGTATATCTGAAACTAACACAATATTGCGAATCCACTTTTCTCCAATAATTTTTTTTAAAAGAAAGTTTAAAACTACACACATTTTACATGGTGGCAACTATCCCAATGACATGTAAAAGTACTCTACTACAAGCAGTAACATTTTTACATGTAAGACTAATTGGTTTCAAAGTCAATAGGTTATATCAAACGAAATTTTTAAAGGGCAATGTGAATACTTCCTTTAATTAAATAAGGTGTGTCTCAAGTTGTTTTCCATAGAGAGAGTAATCAGGAATGACCATTATTAAACTAAGCTAATTCCATCCTTTGCAAAAAGGAGAATGTTGAAGGAATGATGCCAAATGCAGCTACAACATTTTGGTGGAGATAAATATACAACAAGGCTCAGTCCCACAGCCAAAAAAGACCAGAAAAGACAACAAAATAATTTCATAAATGATGAAAATCATGTAACAAAAGCCTTCTAGATGATGGGTTAATGGGATGTTACTAATGTAAATTTTATGCCTTGTTTAACTTTTTCTTCTGGTGGAATTTTCCAGTGTGACACCCATATTTAATATCAGAGCTTCTAGGAAAATAAAAGAACTAGAATGACATTTCAGCTGCATATTCCTTGGAAGATTTGGGGGGACTGAAATATCAAAGTCACATTAGAAAAAGTAATTAACTTAAATCCCTTTTGGGAAAGGCAAAAAGAAAAGCAAATCAGAAATAAGAATTATCTTACAGAGACCATTTAAAAAGTGCCAAACAGTAAATGTTTGCTATTGTTCCCTAATACTTTGTCCTTCTAGCCTGTCGACTTTTTAGTCACAAGGCACTGCACCATCATATTACCCAAACAATTTACATCACAAAGGAATTGTAATATTCTTTTAAAATGAAGAGTGGTGAATTAATAAGAACCGTTATTGTACTAGATTCCTCGACTCTCAATGGAATGGCCAAATGCTAGCTGGGAAAATTACTTCAGACTTCTTAACTGCAATAATTGAAGTGAGATTTTCCTTCATGCCTGCATGTACAGAATACAAATATTTTAATTTCATCAGTTTGATGAGTAATTTCATAGGACTGCTATTTTACAAGACTGACATTGGAAAGCCACAGGGTAGGTTTGGGAGTGGACTATATTTTTCCAGAGAGTGTCCATTTGCTAAGAGGTCTCATGAACATGCATTCATTTCCCCCTCATTCTTTCTCTAAGAACAGTAGGAATGATCTGTGTTTTCACCTCCGAAGGTATCCCTGTTGGATGCTATCAACACAACTGTGAGGCTATTAACGATTACATTTCAAAATTCTAGCTACCTTCTGTTTCAATTAGTTTCCTCTCTACCGTATACATACGCATTAAGTTTTAAGACAGATGACTATTTCTTTCCCTTAAAAGGCTTTCACGTTTTTAGAGATTTCAGGCATACACCATTCCATTGACTCACTAGGGGACCATGTCAATTACCTGGTGGAGGAAATAGTGATGTTCCTAACTTTCCCTGATGATACTAGCACTGTATACATTTACATTTTAATGAAATTAAAACTTGTTCATTAATAAAAACTTATCTCCAATTAATCCCTCCCAGTGCATTATGGCATAGTTATAAGCCATGGGTCCATTTCCCAAACTTGCTTGCTTTCAAATCAGTATGGTGAACCAGTTAATTTTACCCATCAACTGAGGATCAAATATTCCTTCAAATTCTGTGATTTAATTAAGTTCCTCTTGTTCCTTAGAGGCCAGGTGACTATAAGATAATTTATTGTTTTATATTTAAGTTCTTTGATTATAGTGTGCTTATAGGCCTTAATAAACATATTTGTATGTATATGGTGCATATGGGCTTCCCAGGTGGTGCAGTTGGTAAAGAATCCTCTTGCCAATGCATGAGATGCAAGAGACATGGATTCAATCCTTGGGTTAGGAAGATTCCCTGGAGTAGGAAATGGCAACCTACTGCAGTATTCATGCCTGGAAAGTTCCATGAACAGAGGAGCCTGGCAGGCTCCAGTCCACAGAGTTGCATAGAGTCAGACAGGACTGAGCATGCACGCACGCATACACATACAGAAGTTGTTTTACAGCACACCCTATTAATATAGGACGTTTTATACCAGAAGGGCACCTGATCCATCACAAGAACAAATGTTCCTTTGCTTTGAGATAAAGAAAATCAACTTAAATATAAACTCACCCCCATTTCCCATAACCAGGTGGAATTCTCCTATTAGATACTCATTCTTTTAAGGAAAAATTTCTTGTCCTGTCAGTCACTTAGCCCTTATTCTAATAGCGTATCAGCCCCTCTGGGAACCAGATAGAGAAGAGGAAGGATGCTTCAGTGCCTTAGCGCAAAGGCTGAGGTGGCAACAGAGACAGGATGCTGAACACACATTTTGGGGACAGGGCAGCTGAAGGTCAGCTGAGCTCAGGCAGTGCATTTTTCTAAGGAAGGGATAGTGCCCATGCCAATTGGTTCTTTTCCTTTTTTAAACTAATACAGCTTTCTCATCATGGGCTAGTATAAGAACTCCCCAATTTAAACGTTTTCCTCAAAACTGTTCCTGCTCTGTCCTAGGAGAAAAAATGAGCGCCTATATCAAGGTTCATGATCTTTTTCTGCTTGCATGTCAAATTGCTTCTGTCTTTTTATAGTAAGATGCTATTTTTGCAAACCAAACACTATATTTGTGGGAAAATAAATTCCCCTAAAGGAAAAAAAAAAATTGGAAGTGAAAAAAGAAAGAATAAGGTACAAAATCTGCTCCAGGAACACTAGCTTCCTTAGTGTTCTGGGAACTTCACAGACACAGACTTGCCTTGAGACTCTGCAGTGGCTATTTCACTCCTGGGGCTCTTCACCTGAACAGCCACTCAATGAATCCCCACACCGCGTCCTGACAAAGGTCTCTGACAAATGTCCCCTTGCTGCTCAGGTCAACTCCCACAACTATGGAAATCTTTAAGCCATCTCCACAGTCCAGCCCCAGGACCCACTCATCCTGCTATTATTTGCTTGGTTCTTCTTATATACTTCTCTGGATATTGCTACAGTGTGTACTTTACCTCCTTGTGTTTCAGTTCAGTTCAGTCACTTAGTTGTGTCTGACTTGTTGTGACCCCATGAACTGCAGCACGCCAGGCCTCCCTGTCCATCACCAACTCCCGGAGTCCACCCAAACCCATGTCCATGGAGGCAGTGATGCCATCCAGCCATCTTATCCTCCGTCATTGCCTTCTCCTCCTGCCCCCAATCCTTCCCAGCATCAGGGTCTTTTCCAACGAGTCAACTCTTCACATGAGGTGACCATTAAGTATTGGAGTTTCAGCTTCAGCATCAGTCCTTCCAGTGAACACCCAGGACTGATCTTTCGGATGAACTGGTTGGATCTTCTTGCAGTTCTTTTGTTTAGTATGTATTAATTTATCTTTCCCCCTGTTAGAATGTAATCCCCCACAGGGGGGCTCCTTCGTTCACTTCTGTAAAACATAGTAAGTACTCTATACCAGGGGTCACCAACCTCCAGGGCATGGACCAGTACCAGTCCGTGGCCTGTTAGGAACTGGGTCACACACAGCAGGAGGTTAATGGTGGGCCAGCGAGTGAAGCTTCATCTCTATTTACAGTTGCTCCTCACTGCTCATGCTGGGCTTCCCAGGTGGCTCAGCTGGTAAAGAATCCACCTGCAATGCAGGAGACCCGGGCTCGATTCCTGAGTTGGGAAGTTCCCCTGGAGAAGGGGTAGGCTACCCACTCCAGTGTTCTTGGACAGGAGGATAGTGGTGGGCCAACGAGCAAAGCTTCATGTGTATTTACAACCATTCCCCATTGCTCATATTACCTCTGAGCTCTGCCTCCTGTCAGATCAGCAATGGTATTAGATTCTCATAGGAGCACTGGAATCAACCTCAGAACATCGCCCCCCACCCCCTAATCCTTGGAAAAACTTTCTTCCATGGAAATGGTCCATATGCACCAAAAAGGTTGGGGACCACCTCTTTACACCTATTTGTTGAATGAATGAGAGAAAAAGAATCAAGAAAAAGCTTTTGCCCTGAGGATATCAAAATGCATTCTAACGTATTCTGAATTACTGGGATCAAAACTGAAAATAAAATTTATGTGTGTCAGCGAATCACTAAAGAGACTTAATGGTCACATCACAGGATCTCAGCCTCCTCTCTCCATACTTACTAATCATACACTTACCTAATCACAGCATGACAATGATTATTTATTTACTGTCAATTTAGTACTGCTTCCCTGGACGGCACTTGTCTTCTAGAGAGTTTTCATATGCCAATATCACTGAAATATTATCTTTTCAGGAACTGCTGAGATAGGAGGCAATCTGAAAGCCCAGGATTTGATGGCACTAAACTGCTCTCTTTTAGAAATACTGTGGTCCACCTTAGACTGATAACTGGAGAACCAGACCAGGTAAGAGTTCATACTTTCTCAAACCTTTATCAATCAAATCTGACCATGTCCACTGTAACTGACTGCTTCATGAATAAGACCCCCGGCAAAGGCCTGACGTGTATTCAGCCTTGGTTGATGTAGCTACAATGCCAGAAAAACAGGTGGGAAGGCAAGGTGGTTCTTGCCTTTCATGAATAGATTGAAACCTTTGTCATTCTTTGTTAGAGATTGATTTAGGTAGAGTACTGGCCAAATACTTTAAATAGTTGTTTAACTTTTAAATAAGTTAAGCAAAGTTGAATGTTTTCACCTTTCAAGGAGATGAAATTGCATTTGAAATCATAACAAAACAATATTTGGAAAAACTTTTGATTTTAGTGGTCCCTGTCATTGATTTATTCTAGAGTTGGGAAAATAATAGGCTCAGGAAGAAGGCATGACCCAATGTTTACTCATGTTGGGAGGATGAAAGATGACCAGGAGAATATCATTCACATGTCATCAGATTATAATCACATTTCTACAAAGCAATTCTCAATGTTTATTGAGAAACATGTCTTTAATATAGACTCAGTTAAAATATGAGTTTTTTTCTTATCTAATATCTATACAAAAGGGAAGGATTGCTTTTTTTGAATGTCAATAAAATAAAAATGAATATTAGATTTTCCCACCAGATTAAATCAACATACAAGAGGTTGTCTGGGACATATCCTAACTAAGAGAGAATTTCCATGACAGGAAAAAACATTGTTTACATGGCAAGCTCTTTAACATAATACCTAATTTTGTCTTTGACATAAAACTTATGAGTTTCCATGTTACTATTGCTTTTTGTTTTCTTAGCACAAGAAACTTAAACAAAGAAAGAAAGATTTCCTAAGGTCACACAACTTATAAGTCCAAATTAATGTCCTCTACTCTGCCTACCCACAGTTTAGTAAACTTCCAAAGTAACATGTTACCAATGTGCTAAAAGATACAATTATATTCAGCTCTAGTTCAAGGTTTTCTGAAAATTAAACCTAAATAATGCTTATTTAAGAAGGATTGAAGAATTAGGTTTAGAAATAGTTGGCATTTGCCGTATAGGACAGTGCCACAAATGAAATGTTTACTCACTTCCACATTTGTTAGCTTTAAGCACACATTGAATGAAAACAGGAAGCAGCATCAAATGAATCGTCTATTCAGTCATTTACAAAGGTCCACTCCAAGCAAGGTCAGCAACTCCTGTACAACTAGATACTGAGACTTTGGCTCGGAAATCAAAATGGGACTGGACTGGATCAGACTCAGGAAGGAATAAATGTGCTGTGCATTCTAACCTGAGCAGAAAAACTTGCATATGGTCAACACTTATCAAGGAACTGAGAAAAAACAGGTCTGTCTCGGCAATGTAAACCTCATTAGCAAAATCATACTCTGTCTCAATCTTTATGTGAATTCTAATATAACATGCTGGGATACAGGATGGGGCAAAAAGAAACTGCTAGCTGATGGGTGGATAATTAACAAGAGGAACTTCAGCCAAATTGCTGAACAAGATAAAGACAAAACAAACACGGCACAGTGGAGCTGCTCTGAGAGAAAAGGAATAAAGCTAGCAGACTGGGTTTGACATCCCTTGTGAGAAGCGTGGTGAGGACTACGGGGAATTCAGAGCTTATCCCTTCCTTGATAGGGCTAGGTGGTACTCATGTGATGTAAGATTGCAAATCCAATTCTGCTGAAAGTTGCTTTGTTCCACTGATGGTCTTCATCTGAAGGAGGAAGTCAGAGAAAAAAGCACCTTTCAGTATTATTTCGAAATTAGTATTAATGCCTAGCACAGTGCGTGGCACTAATGAGTTCTCAATAAATAGTAACCTTGCTATTTACAAAAGGTTAACCTGAGTCCCCGAGGAGGCAAGTGATTCCCAAGATGGACTAATGCCTCCTGAAACTAGAACAAGGGGGAGAAGACAACTCAGTCTGAAACCTGCCATGTCGCAGCAGCACTTCAGAGCTTTCTAACTACACTGCTCCTCATCTGTTACCCCAGGAAGCTGACGTGCTGGCTGGTAGGATCCCAGAAACAAAGACTTCTAAACAAGCACTGAGCTATGTCACAGCCCTGCTTCTCCCACCAGCTGGCTGGGAACCTCACCCAGAAGCCAGGCTGACTCAAAGAAAACACATCTTATTCTATGTAAAGGACTCACCTTGTCGCTTTGGGGAATTGGACAGTGAGTCTATTCCACTACCTACCTTGAATTTCCCTATGTTATTAGAGAGGTAAGACATGCCCATATCTAAACATAACTGAATTTAGACTATGTTCCAGAAATACATTGCTGTGAATTTTAGAAAGGAAGGAGTCTTACCTTCTTCGGGATGATCAATAAAGGCTTTATGGGAGAAGTCAGATTTAATGGGGTTCTTGAAGGATAAGAAACAATTACAGACTAGAGTGTTAATTCTGTTAACAAAGAAGCTGCATTCCAACAGCCTTTTTATGTGGCCATCAATTGTACCACCAAACAAAGAAGAAATATTGGAAGCACAGAGATTAATTCCAGGATCCAGGGAGAACTAAAGAATAAGGGTAGGGAATGACACACTCAGAAGTCATTAACCATAACCAATTTACATCAAATATTCTGAATAAGTTTAAACATGCACATTGCAGTCTTTGGGAGGATGGAAAGAATAAAGTGCTGTGAGGAGGAGGGAATGCAGTAGTTTCCAGAGGTGGCTGCCAGCAATTCCTCCCCACAGTGTGCAGGAGAGATGCTCCTGGAGTCTCCTCCTCTGAATCCGCTGGCCTGTAACTTTCTCTGAGCAGCACAATACTTCAGACGTGATGCTGTGCCTGCGGGGGTCCCAGATGTGATGCGATGCTATGCTGTGTTACGTTATGTCGTGAGCTCTGGCAGTTCCTGCTCTCGCTCTCGTGGGTCTCAGCTGACACCCTGTATGGGGACCTAGGACAGCCTACAGACAGAGGCTGGGAGAGGCCCAGGACAGCGGGGTGTCATGGGGGGGGGGAGGTCACTTGGAGGAGAATTGAGGTTTCCCAGTAGATTCAGCATTGAGGTCCCAGACATGCCCACCCCAAGTTTATTAATATTTACAACCAATTAACAATGTCTCAAATCTGCCCCCTCACTTTGCTTCAAAATAAAGGACAAATGAATGAGTCCTAAGGAATGAATCTCACATGGGTTTTGAGCACGCCCATGTGACTGGCAAGGTGTTAAAGCCGCTTCACTGAGAACAGGACATGGCTCTTCTGGAAACCAAAATGGTAGCTCTTACTCATGACTTAGCACTTAGTTCTAAGGAGCTTTGGGGCTTCCCTGGTAGCTCAGACAGTACAGAATCTGCCTGCAGTGTAAGAGATCCAGCTTTGACCCCTGATTCAGGAAGACCCCCTGGAGAACATAATGGCAACCACTCCAGTATTCTTGCCTGGAGAATCCCATGACCAGAGAAGCCTGGGGGCCACAGTCCATGGGGTCGCAGAATCAGACACGGCTGAGCAACTAACACTTCCACTTTTTTTTTCAAATCAGCTTTAAAGAAACTGTTCTGACTCTCTCCCTACAAAGTATGGTATGTTAGGAGCCCCTTGTTTACATTCCTAGAACACTGATCTATTCCGACTTCATATTTGAATCTGTTTACTGGTCTATCTTATCCACTAAACCCAACTCCCTATGTTACACACAGAGACAAATAACTTTTATCTCCAGTATGTAACAGATGCTTACTAAAGAAATATAGTCACTCTAACGAGTGATAAAGTACTAGGTTAAAAACCTCTTTTCTGGAACACAGCACTTGATCGATTGGCAGTTGGATGCATGGGTGAACAGAATGACAAGTGCTCTGAGAGCACAGTGGGGACTTAAAATGCATTCTTGTTAAGTGGCAGAAATGAGTCAAGAATGATGCTGAATTGTTCATCATTAGAACGGAGGGGAGGCTGTTGAAAGGCATGAGCAAAGGGTAAAGGAGAGCTGACTAGGAGGAAATTCCAGGGCCTGGATTTCTCTTCTGCCGCAGAGGTTACCTGGAGTATGGGACGGGACACTCATCAGGGAAGGGTTCCAAGAACAGAGATGAAGCAAGTGTGCACAGAGCACGCCTGAGGCGATGCGTCAGAGGGGGAAGGACAGGAGAGGTGGGGAGAGCCTTGAAGGTCATGCAAAGGCCCTAAATATTTTATCCTAGCGGCAACATGGAGTCTTTGAAAAGTTTTAGGAGGGGAGTAATCTGGAAAAGGAAATGGCAACCCACTCCAGTATTCTTGCCTGGAGAATCCCATGGACAGAAGAGCCTGGTGGGCTACAGTCCATGGGGTCGCAGAGTCGGACACGACTGAGCAACTAAACCACCAACACCACCAATCTGAAAAGATTTGGAATTGTGCAGCAATCTTTCACCCTGACCCAAAGGAGGACCAAGGGGAGGAATAAAATGTCTAGTGAGACTCTACACTTTTTGGTGGAATACCTTGGTCAACCAGACACTACCACCAATTATCAAGGCTAAATCATTTTGTTTAATCTCAGGGGCAACTTGGCTCTTAGAGAATCTGATCATTAAGTTATCAATTTATAGAACCCAACTATTCCATTTAAAAAGTCCCTGAGAAACAATAATGGATGCCCTTAGACATCCAGAAGATTTCCAAGTGTTTCTGGTATTTGTAAAGACCTGAATGACCAACCTGGAACTAGATTAGACTAGAATTTATCTAAAATTGGCTGAAAACAAACCCTGATGATTCATCATTTGCCAGAAACAATGACACTATCGCCTTATATCTTCTTATAGGGTGGAGAACACAAATGCCGTGAGCCACAGAGGAATCTAAATCCATAGCCTCATTTATACTTAAAAATATTGATATGTAAATGAGTCAAAGAAATGAGGTCCAGGCAAGAGGGGGAGTGAGTGTGATTTGTTTTGCAGCCCAGGGCAGAGCTCTGTGCCAGGTTACTGGGTATGAACACAGGAGTCCCCTGAGAGGAGGCGGCAGTCTCAACGCTACCTCTGCAGACAACCACTCACGTTGAAACATCCCCCTTTCTAAACAGCAGCATTTGGATCGCAACTGAAAGCCCCCAAACAGGCCAAGACATGGGAGCTAAACAGAGTGGGCTGAAACGAGACACATTCCTTCCGGGACCAGGAGGAGACGCCCTCTGGCAGCCACAGAGGACAGTCAGGGCTGTCCTTTCTTTCATGGCACTCCTGCAGAGTTGAAACCTTTCGAGAGGTGCATGATCAGCGCATCTCCAGCTCTGTGATTCTTAGAAATGACAAAGCAGACTCCTAAAAATACGAGAGTGTCCTCTATCCAGGACAGAGCTCACAGGTTCTAAACTTGTAAGTGAGAAGAACCAGTCTGCTGCTCACCTGGGATCATGCATCCAAGGGTGCCTGATGAATCCTGTTTTCCAGGTTTGCTCTAAATATAAACACAGGGCTACACACACGCGTGCGCATGCACGCACGCGCACACACACACACACACACACACACACACACACACACACACACACACACAACCTGTGCTCAAAGAGCAGAAACGGGGTTGAGACACACAGGACTGACTGTAGAGCCAGAGGTTACATTTCTCTGGGTGCAGATTTGTGCCTGCTAATCCTTATTGATGCTGAAGCTGAAGCTCCAGTCCTTTGACCACCTGATGCAAAGAGCCAACTCACTGGAAAAGACCCTGATGCTGGGGAAGATTGAGGGCAGGAGAAGGGGGCAACAGAGGATGAGATGGTTGAATGGCATCATCAACTCAATGGACATGAGTTTGAGCAAACTCCAGGAGATCCTGAAGGACAGGGAAGCCTGGCGTGCTGCAGTCCATGGGGTTGCAAAGAGTTAGACACAAATGAGCAACCAAACAACCACAACAACAAACCCTTGCTAAATAAGGGGAGAATTGAAATTCCACACTTTACAGGATTTTTTTTTTCCTTTTAAATTCTCAGGAAAGCATTACTAAGCTGGTCAGTCCTCTTTTTTTTCAAATAGCTATAGGAATGTGAGTTACAGCACTTTTCCTCTACAGCCATTTTATAATCTAATTTTCACAACCATAAGGTTTTACTCCTGTTCATTATTATCCCATCGGTATCACTTTCTTTCTCACTTTATTAGATTTTTATTTCAACTACTTAAGCTATTTATTATTATTATTACTGCTACTATTATTATTGCTGCTGCTTCCAAATGGTTGTTATTTTGTCCTATCTGAAGTGAGCAATGGCTTTGAGAAGTGAATAGTAATTCATGTATATTACTTTCAGCTTTCCTCGTAATTCAGTTGGTAAAGAATCTGTCTACAATGCAGGAGACCTGGGTTTGATTCCTGGGTCATGAAGATCCCCTGGAGAAGGAAATAGCAACACACTCTAGTATGCTTGCCTTGAGAATACCATGGACAGAGGAGCCTGGCAGGCTAGAGTCCATGGGGTTGCAAGAGTTGGACATGACTTAGCAATTAAACCATCACCATCAACCATATGTTACTTTCAGGGGACAGGTTGATAATACTGCATAGAGGTGGGAAAAAGCTGCATATCTACTTAATCATGCAAATACATGTGTTTATAAAATATAACTGTATATTAATATGCAAATATTAATTATATATAATGTCATACTAATACATAATATCTTCTCTATATATTTGAGAACTCTATACAAATCACAGTTCTTTCAATTTGGAATGCTTCTTGAGAGGATATTAAATAGAGTACAGATCCCAGACTCTGGATATACTGTTTTGTGCTCCAATATTTGCTTTGAAGGTCCATGCTGGGTCCAAAGCATTTTAAAGATCTTTTTTTGGTTGTTGCAGACCTCAAAGATTTCAAAGCTCTCTGAACTGCTGAAGAGGTATTGCTCATCCACAGGCTATAGGACTTGGTAAATTGAGGTGTGACTATGATATATGAACCTTGTTATAACAAATGTAGGCAGACGGACACATGCTAACGAGGCATGTCCTTGGAAGATGTCTCAGTAGAAAGTTAGACACTTTTTAAAATTGACGCTGCCTTTGCTTAAAATGCTTTCTTGTGATTCTCTTCTTAAAGTGCCTTAAGTTTACAGTGATTATTTTATGCTTCACCCTTTATAGGTCAAACAAAAGAAAAAGGTCTCATTTCATACTTGCACTGGAGTTTAATTCTTTAATGACATTCCTTATCCTGATTGGCTCCCTTATTCAGCTGACTTTGATACAAATGACTTTGGGAGGGTTCTCCAAATCAAATCTGCCTTCAAAGGTGAAGATTTTTTGTCTAGCACATAGCACACAATAAATATTTGATGACAGCGTGATTGAATTAGACACCTGGGAGGAGAGTTGAAATCAGGTGCTACTGCCTCCAAAATGGAATTAAAAATCGCCACAAGCAACGGCATACTGTCTCATTGTCTTATATTATTATCTAATTTAATCTTGACACATTCTCTATATTCGTTGTGCGAAGAATTTATGTGTTCTATTTCTTTTGCGCCCATCTTCAAGTGCCCAAGGCGAAGGCTTGTTAATTATTTTCTCTTAGTGCATACATCATACAGCATATAAGTTCCCCTGAAAGACTTCCCTGCAAAGTTCAAGGTGGAGAGAGGAAAACACTCTCTGGCCTCAACTGCGGCACTGAGAGGTTAACGTTCATCACACCCTGATCCTAATCTCCCTTCTTGGCTGGTTTTCTGCCTCAGTGATCACCCGACAGTGGGCACCAATGCTGAACCACAGACCTCTGTCCATGATTTCCTGAACGCAACCTCTGGTCCCAGAAATCTATGCCTTGACTTAGGGTCTTCACTTGGCCTGAAATACGTTTAATCCTGTAGTCTCTCTGATGAGAACCTATATATCTTCCCAAGTCCTAAACTAATTTCATGTACTTGTGAAGTATTTCTTGACCTACTAGGCAGGAAAAAAAAAAAAAAAAACTCTTCGCTTGTTCTTGTCCATAGCACTTTGTAGATAAAACTATCAAAGTGTCTCTCCCATATATTATATCTACTTGTTCTATCATCGTGGGGCTTCCCTGGTAGCTCAGCTGGTAAATAATCTGCTTGTAGTGCAGGAGACCCTGGTTCGATCCCTGGGTCAGGAAGGTCCCCTGGAAATGGAAATGGCAATCCACTCCAGTATCCTTGCCTGGAAAAATTCATGGACAGAGGAGCCTGGTGGTCTACAGTCCATGGGGTCGCAAGAGTCAGACATGACTTAGCAACTAAACCACCACATATCATAGTGGAGACAGAGGCCATGGATACCTTTAGGTCTGGAATATGTCTCCGTCACAGTCCTTATCCAGGATCTAGGTCTTCGTGTGATTAGGAATGAGTGACTGATTGCAGGATGAAGGAACGCCTACAGGACAGTTGGTACCTAAAACCAGCGTGACCGCCCACTTTTCCTAAGCCACTCTGCACTCATAAGAAAACCCTGGCCTTCTGTTCGGGAATTGCTACTCAATTAGATAGGAACTTCTGCCAATACATCCTGGGGCATAAGTAGAAAGTAGTATCCACCATTCTTTCCATTCTTTCACTTACTCTTCCCTGAGCAGAAGTGACTTATATGATCAGTGAGATAAGAGCAGAACAATATTGTTCCTCTTCTTCTTACTCCTGTATCTATCTCTTGCTCTCTCTCCTGCTACCCAGCATACTGATTTGCACAAAAACCTGGAATTTCATATTGGCTGCTTCTGCATGTGATGGGCAGAAGAGAAAGGACCAACTTCAATCAACATCCACTTTCTTTGCCTGCAATGAAGGTGGATAAGTTCAATATAGAGGAAAACAGTATAAAATCCAAGCAGGGACCCTGCATATTGGGGAACACACACTCTTGGTTACAACTCAATATTCATTTTCTGCTTTCCTTCTTCTTTCCACTGAAACCTGTTTCTCCCAAGGAGTTGGAGAAAAGGTGCCTTTTTCCCCAGCTCCAGAATATCCTGATTTGTCTAAGCCAATTATAGTCATCCCATTCCCCTTGCTGGGATTTACGAAAGTGAAAGTGAAGGTGAAGTCGCTCAGTCGTGTCCGACTCTTTGCTACCCTATGGACTGTAGCCTACCACGCTCCTCTGTTCATGGGATTTTCCAGGCAAGAGTACTGGAGTGGGTTGCCATTTCCTTCTCCAGAGGATATTCCTGGCCCAGGGATCGAACCTGGGTCTCCTGCATTGTAGGCAGATGCGTTACCATCTGGGCCACCCAGGAAGTCCCAGAAATGGGCATATGACCCAATTCTGGCCAAAGAGATGTGAGGGAAAGTCGTTAGGGACTCCCAGGAAAACTTGCTTACTCCTGAGTAAAGGTAGAGTCTTTCTCCTTCCTCTGGGTGTTTCTGTGTACATATATCACACCTGTAACCAACACGGCCCTCTTGCTTCCAGCCTAAGGATGAAGCTAACACATAGAGAAGGACAGAAACCAGGAAAATAACTGAGCATAGCACCACTGTCCTGACACCCTGGAGCAGATCTATGAATTTTGGTGATTTCCATTCATGGAAGGCAAGACTATGCTAATTGACCCAGTGGTAAATTTATTTAATTCCCCATCTGACCCTTGGTGTGCTGCAATCTAGAGGGTCGCAACAAGTGGGACACGACTTAGCAACTGAACATCAAGAAGAGAATCTAAAATCCAAAATATCAAGTGGAACAGGAATTCATAAAACAGAAAGGTAAGTTGAGACATTGTTACAAAGGAAGATTAAAGACCAAACCCATTCAACATATACATAATAATACATGACTAAGTAGAGGAGTCTCATTGAGATAATTTTTTTACAAAAGTAATTACAGAAATAAAGAAATGAAATCAGGGGGAGATTGTACTCCAGCTAGAATTGTAAACAGGAGGATATGATTTGCAACTTAATAGCAAGTAACAAAGGGGCATCATGACAGACCCAAGTGAGAGCCAGTTAAAGTGGGCAGACACTCAGCTAGTGGATTAGCCTAGAAAAATCACATTTCAGACTACTTCTTGATTCTTTAATGCATTCATATTCAAAAGTATTTCCATGATTTTGATCGTTAAGCAACTGGAACATGGATTGTCTAAAATCCTCCTTGTATTAATGTTGGTAAAAGAATGAATATGACTAGAAAAGAGAGGTCATAAAAGTCTACATTGTTTCATGAAACAGCTGGACCAGGAGCATTTTTAAAGTGTTAAAGAAGCTTTCAGCAGGAGGGCAGCAGCACAAAGCTTTTAGAGACTAGCCATTTTGGCCCCCGTCACCCCATGAATCCCCTTCAGGGCTTCTGTGCGTCCTGGTCCAGCTGTGCTAGTTACAGAAATGTGCTTGCTTTTTTTTTCTGTCATCTGTGGTTTTATGTACATTTGATTGTTGGTTATCTACCTGAGAGTTTTCGTCTTTATGGACCATTCACAAAACACTATAAAATCCTGGACCAGCTTCCTGCTTAGCCAACACCCTCTGTAGCCATGCCTTCTACTGCTCTGTCTGTGAGTGATTAGAGAATAGAAGCTCATTTTAATACTCTTTTAGATAAAATATAATTAGGTAGATAGGTCTGTCAAAAATCAAATTAAAATTCCAAGCCAAATAGAAATGTCTTTGGAATTATTTGCGCTAAAGTTACCTTCAATTGTCATTAATAATTAAAAGTGCCCGTCTATGTTTATTCTCCCTTACATTTTAAAATAGGCCCTCCTAGAGCAGGGAACACATCTTCCTGTTATATAATAATATAATAGCACGTAAGCTACCCTTGAGAGGCATACACACTATGACAGTCAGTGGATAACGGATTTGGTAACAAAATATCTTTACAAAAATAAAAATCATTGGACAAGGGGATAGGATGCGTACAAAGCTCTTATTCTAATGAGGTATCTTGGACTAGCTGAAAGTTATAATCACTTCAAAGTCTGTTTTTCCTCAAAGTCTCTTTGACCATCCCAAACCCATAGTCACTCACACATTAGCGGGTGCTTTGTGAGATATTTGGTCAGCGGTATGAGACAATTATTTTATTATGTTTTGGATGTAGTTAAATTCTATGCCCCCAAATGCTTCGATTTTTAGACAAAATTGTCTGTTTAAGAGTAAAAAGGTCTGACTCTGCCTGATTCATGGGCTCATTTATTTTGGCCAGGAAAGTGAAAGCTGCTGAGCTTTGTCCAACTCTTTGCACCGTGGACTATACACTCCATGGAATTCTCCAGGCCAGAATACTGGAGTGGGCAGCCGCTCCGTTCTCCAGGGGATCTTCCCAACCCTGGGATCAAACCCAGGCTTCCCCCATTGCAGGCGGATTCTTTACCAGCTGAGCCACCATGGAAGCCCAAGAATACTGGAGTGGGCAGCCTATCCCTTCTCCAGGGGATCTTCCCAACCCAGGAATTGAACCAGGGTCTCCTGCATTGCAGGCAGATTCTTTACCAACTGAGCTATGAGGGAAGCTCATTTTGGGCCAGAGGATCTCTGTACTCCTAGAATTTCAGCAATATGCTGAAAAAGTATCAAAAGGAACACCAAATGAAATCCCCAATTCAATTTCCTTATTTTACAGTTTAAAAAATCAGTCTAAAAATGTCACTGACTATCCTGTTACATAAATGGTTAAAAATAGAGCTGTGATAAGAGCCAGGATTTCTTTCCTATTATTCTATGACCATATCATATATGGATTGAGAGTTGGACCATGAAGAAGGCTGAGTGCCAAAGAATTGATGCTTTAAAACTGTAGTGCTAGAGAAGAATCTTAAGAATCCCTTGGTCTGCAAGGAGATGAAACCAGTCCATCCTAAAGGAAATCAACCCTGAATATTCACTGGAAGGAATGATGCTGAAGCTGAAGCTCCAATACTGTGGCCACCTGATGTGAAGAGCCGACTCTTTGGGAAAAACCCTGATCCTGGGAAAGACTGAGGGCAAGAGGAGAAGGGGTGACAGAGCATGAGATGGTTGGATGGCCTCATTGACCCAACGGACATGAGTTTGAGCAAACTCTGGGAGATAGTGAAGGACAAGGAAGTCTGACGTGCTACAGTCCATGGGGTCACAAAGAGTCAGACATGATTTAGCAACTAGAAAACAACAATTTCATGACCAAGTACGGAACAAAGCTGAAATGATGCCCAGGAGAAAACCATTTGTGAGTACACTCACACATATCTACCATAGATTTAGCAGGGTGTCATGAAGTATTTGCTTCCTAAAGACCAAGATAGAGAACTTCCTGTTTAAAATAAGAAAGACCTCTGCATTTCCTTGCCCCCTGAAACCAATCAAATTTAAGAAAGTTAGAAATTAAAAAAGAAATGATGCAAAATATTCATTTAATGCAATGAAAGCAGTAAAGCAAAACAGGAGCCTAAAATACATGAGACATAGAAAGTAAAGAGTAAAATGGTTTGCTGCAGTCCATGGGGTCCCAGAGTCAGATGTGACTTACTGGCTGAACAACAACTCTGTGTGGTAAAACAATGAAAGTAGCTAAGCTACTAGATCTTGGGAAAGAAGTGGAAAGGGAAAACAGAATCATCACATAAGTGAAAGTCACATAAGAATCAGCAGAAAGAAAAACAGACTTTACTGAAACTATAATCAGAGATATCAATGACTAATTTGAGAAAAATTTAAAAAAAAATTGAAAAGGACAAAAAGGTTGATCAACATTAGTAAAAGAATAAAAATTATGAAGGACAAAACTACAACTGTAATTTGTAGATTTCATTTAAAAATTAACGATATAATAAAAAGGTATCTTTAAAAAGGAAAAATCCAATCTACAGAAAATGAAATTTTCAGTGAATGCACATAGAAATTGACTAAGAATGAGAATATTGCAGTGAATTTATGGAAAAAACAATGGTAAATAATTCTATAAGTATCTAGACAAAAGAAAAGGAAGTCAGGGTAATCTTAATTCTCTTAGTTGTAATGACTGGTACCAAGAGACTGTAGACTCATGTCTGCAAATCCTCAGGGAAAGAAGGTCTGACTCAATAATTTTCATACCTAGACAGCCTGTTATATAGGTGGTGATATATATTCCCCAACAAATAAGACCTTTGGGAGTTTAACTCTCATGAGCATATTTTTAAAGTTATTAAATAATAAATTTCCACAACCAAGAGATGGATAAGGCAGTTGTGCCAGTGAACACAGAATCCAACCCATGATACAACTATGTCTAAACAACTGGGAGACTCAAGTCATAGACTGGAATATAAATAACATTAATTATAACAACATTTAAATTATAACATGACCACCTTAGTTCGAGGGGTTGAGTGGAGTAGAGAAAGTGGGAGGTACTGCAATCAATTAGATTTCCTTTTCTCAGGGACGTGAGTCAACTGATAATGTTTACAGCTTAAAAATCAAGTTACAATGGAAGAAGCATATTGTTATTCTTCATTCAACAACTACTTAATGAATTCTACCTTTTTAAAATTAAACTTTCCAGTGCACCACCCCCGAGCACTTGTCTCATGCATCCAACCCGGGCTGGTGATCTGTTTCACCGGGGCTGGTGCACTGGGAAGACCCAGAGGGATTGGGTGGAGAGGGTGGTGGGAGGGAGGATCGGAATGGGGAATACGTGTAAATCCATGGCTTATTCATGTCAATGTATGGCAAAGACCACTACAATATTGTAAAGTAATTAGCCACCAACTAATAAAAATAAATGGAAAAATAAATAAATAAATAAATAAATAAATAAAACAACAAAAGAAAAAAAAAGGAAATTAAACTTTCAAATTTGTATTGAAGTATAGCCGACTACAGTGTTGTGATAGTTTCAGATGGACAGCAAAGGGATTCAGTCATACATATACATGTAACCATTCTCCCCCAAATGCTCCTCCCATCCAGACTCAATAACATTGAGCAGAGTTCCATGTGCTATACAGTAGGTCCTTGTTGGTTATCCATTTTAAACATAGCCGTGTGTACATGTCCATCCCAAACTCCCTAACTATCCCTTCCCCACATCCTAAGGATACCTTGGGCTTCTGGGGGCTCAGATGGTAAAGAATCTGCCTGTGATGCAGGAAATACAGGTCCAATCCCAGGGCTGGGAAGATCCCCTGGAGAAGGGAATGGAAACCCACTCTAGTATTCTTTCCTGCAGACTTCCATGGGCAGAGCAGCCTGGAGAGCTACAGCCCATGGGGTCACAAAGAGCTGGACACGACTGAGCAACTAACACGCTCCCTTCGCTTCAAGGATACCTTAGTAAGCAAAGTCAGGCTCCTTCTGATCACACCCTAGCTGGGAAGACGTAAGATAAACAAATAACAAAGTCTCACAGAGTGAGATAAGTGATGAAGGAAAGAGAGAAGGGAGGTAAGAATGAGGTGAGGGGGTGTCAATGAGCTCATTTACATGGTGGTGTTGGGGAAAGCTTCTGACTCAGGTAAGTGACATTTGAGCAAGAAACGGAATGATGAAGAGACGTGGTATTTGAAATTTGAGGGCAGAGCATTCCGGGCAGAGTAAGGGCTGAGGTGAGGACTTGGAGGCTGTGAGCAGGTTCACACACATGGCTGGACACGGTGGGCAAAGCAGAGTATCCCTGGGCAGAGCGGTGGGTGAGGGTACAGTGGATTGCAGACCATGTGAGGAGGATTCCAAGTTTCATCTAAGAGGGATGGGAAGCCCAAAGAGAATTAGGAACAGGAGAGTGGCTGTATTTGTATTTTAGAATACAAAATAACCTGCCATGGAGTCGACAGGAAGGTCAGTGTGGACACAGAAGGACCAGCCGAGAGGCGATGGCAGTGGTGGAGTGAGAGAGGATTGTGATCTAGGATGCTGGTGAGAGAGGTTAAGGTTAGGGTGATCTTAAAGTCGACAGTGACAGGACCTCGTTTTTAACCTAATGGATGATGAAGAGGATCTGGATGAGACGTGGGGCAAAGAAGAAGAGATGAGGCTTTGGAGCTCTCTGCATCGGTACCTGGGTACGTGGTGGGTCCTTGTTCATGAAATGGCCAAGGCTGGACAGGGGCATGTGCAGTGACACCAAGATCAGGATGCAGATCAGACCCCTGAAGGGGGCTGACCACCGCAAGCTGGATGTAAAGTCTCAAGTTCAGGGAAGAGGGTTGCACGACAGATACCAATTTGAAAGGCATTAGCATATAGATGGTATTTAAAGCCCTGGAAATGAGGAGATTACCTACTAGCAATTCACAGTGGAGATCTTCACGCCATGACTTTTAACAGCAAAAAGCATGAGCATCAAAGAAGCAGAGTTTGCATTGGGAACTCAGGTCTCTTAACTTCCTGACGCCCTTGTTAGCTTCTCTGGAATATGAGTGGTTGTAACAACATCTAAATCTCCCACAGCCTGAAAGGACCACAGAACTATCAAATTTCATAGAGGGTGAAGTCAGATGTTTTATTTCCTACAAAGGTTACTTCTTTAAGATTTCCAGAAGGCAAAATTGATTAGGATAGTTCAGTTTTCATCAAATTTCACAGCTGACAGCAATCTACACTCAAGTTCTTATTTGAAACTCTCCACTTAGTTGTGGGTTTCTCAAATATACAACAATTTGAGATACTGCATATAACCAGAGAGACAATGATTTCTGTTGCCAACCCTGGTGGAAAAGTACTACGAGAATTGAATGCAACCTGCTCAGAATACATCATAAAATGTATAAAATTCAGTCTGCTTGTGTAAATTTGACTGTCGTGTAAATTCGGAAGGTACAAACAGAATGTAGTTATATAAGTGCATAAAAGTAACTGTGCTTTTCAGTCCTTCCTGAGTCATTATTTTTGGTTGAAGGGGACCAGAGCTTATAGCTTTTTCTTAAGTAACTTACACCTTTTGCATATTCATTACAACATATGTATTGGATGTTGTTTTAAAACAAGTCCAGTTTAATTTCTTTAATAAAAAAAGTGATTACTAACTCTCATTATTGCCTAATGTGGTTGGCTAATTACCTGTAATAAAATGAAAAAAAAAAGTCTTACTAATGGGATGTTAATAACTAGCTTTCTCAGTAGTGTTTGTGCATGCGTGTGTGTGTGTGTGTGTGTGTGTGTGTGTGTGTGTGAAAGTCTCCTATTCTACAAGTCAAATTTCCAAGCACCTTCGAAAATTACCAGCTCTTATCCCCATATCTGGTAACTTCAAATAGGTCAATATTGTAGCTTTTTGTTAAAGTACAGCCTTTAGCTATAACTACATGATACAAAATCAGCTAAAAATAATGAATAATTCAAGCCAAGAATTAATCGTTTTAACCACTGGGTGTTAAGTCACTGTTGTGGAATTTCTTTACACATAATTGTTAGTTTGCCTTGACTGTGTGCCACTCCTGATTTTTTCTTCCATTAAAAATATAGTTACATAACTGTATCTACAGAACCGCCTGAAATTTCAGTTGCTCCTCTGAACATTTCCTGTGAGCTGCATCTGGTGAACGTGAACCATCCACATCACACCAGGGGCCATTCAACCCCTGGGACTACCATTGCCCCACACGCTTTGCAACTCTCGTTTCATCATTAGATCAAGTGCCAGTGCCTCCTCCCCTCACCCCCTGACATCTTCCTCTGCAATGACATCATCCTGATCATTTGGCCTGTTCTTTTCTTCCCTGCACTCAGCTGCCTGCCCACTCACCCCTGAAATCCTTGACTGGGATGTCTAAAATCCATAGAGCTCCTAAACCAATGCCCAAGTCTTCCTTCTTACACGGCTGCATTCCCTGACCGCTGCAGCCCCTGTGCCTTCCCAAGGCGTGGCTGCTTGTCTCTTCCGTGCCCAGGGACCCAGGCTTGTGGGTGGGACTGAGGTCTGACTTTCTATCCATTCCACATCATTAGCGCCTGGACCCTTCATGTACAACCTGCTCTTAAGAAGCTCATGCCAGGCGGTCTAGCAAGCGACCCTCTCTGTCTTCTCCTTGCTGTCATGATAATCTTCCCCAAATCCTCTTCAATGAGACTGAAGTCTCTGAGTCAGGACTGGACCTGTTCATCCTAATGCACACAGGCCGCTCATCTAAGAACAGTGACTAATAAAATCCCCTGCATGTGATAACCCTCTCTTCTTGCTCATTTCAGCCTCCTAATCCAGCATGCATCCTTACATCCTTACAATGTCTCACTGACCTTGCATTTTCTCCACCTCCAAAACCTGGAATTCAGGCATCTCCAACTCCTATCACGGCCTCCTGTTTCCAGAGTGTTTGTTCATTTAATTTGTACCTGCTGTGTCCATTTTTCTACTCCTTAATCCTATTTTCTTCTGGCTTTCTCTCCTTTTATTCCACCTAAGCAGTTTTTAGGGCACCATATCACTCCATGTCATCAAATTTGCTGGATCCTTTGAGTTCCCATCTCACTTGATCTCTTAGCATCTGGGTCCTTCCTCCTTTTATTATACTACCCTTCTTGTTTAAATATGTTCTCTCACCTAGGAATTAAATGTTGGGGTGTCTCAAAGATGATTTTTAGGCACAATTCTCTTCTGATTCTATTTTCCCTCCCTAGGCAACAACTCACCCTATCCTGAGGTTTGTCAGCTACACACAGCTGACTACAGAATGTCTACATCTCTCCAAGATGTGCTTCCAAGCTCCCGACATGAAGATGCAATTGCCTCCTTGCTTTCTGCATCCTGGTATCCCAAAGACACATTCAACTCAACATTTTCAATTGCAAAAATCATGGTTTTACCTCACAAGACTGGTCTCCTTTTAGTGTTCTTACTCTTGTTTATACAAACAAGAGCCAAGGACTCACTCCTGGTGGTTCTATCCTAATCCCCACGTCCACATGGTCACAATATCCTGTCCTTTTCAACCACCAAATACCAGCTAAAGGTGAGGGTATTTGTCGATAACATCATCGTCTCTGCAGCATGAGTCACGGTCATCTCTCAACTGGACTTCTGCCAGCCACTTGAGCTTGGCCGTATCTGGTTCTCAGGTTCTCAGCAATGTTGTGGGGTGTGCTTCTGAGTCTACTGGAAAGACTTCAATGTTTTCCCATCTTCTCTCATCTCATTTCCTACTCTGCTCACCAGAGATCTTCGCAGGCTGGCCACACTCAAACCAAGAATACTAGAGTGGGTAGCAGTTTCTTTCTCTAGGGGATCCTCCTGACCCAGGGATGGAACCCACTTCTCTTGTGTCTCCTGCACTGGCAGGTGGATTCTTTACCAGTGTGCCTGCTGGGAAACTTATTCCTGGTAATCTTAATATTCTTTCTAAGAATCAAATGAAAACATGTGAAATAAAATAATAAAATAGAAGAGAAGGGATTTAATTTGAACAAAGACAGAATAGAATCATTAATAGCATGAAAAAATTAAACATGGGGGAGAGTGTGTTTTCTCAGATGCAAAAGGAAGAGGACTGTTCAAGGAAAAACAAAATGTATATATGTACAAGAACATTGTGATGAAAATTAAGTGAAAATATCTATCAGTCAAGTCAAAGGGAAGGGGTAAAATACTTGGAAGATATTTGAAGCCAAAATAGTTGTAAAAATATGGAAAGATAAGTAGATATTAATTGCTCACATTTTATTTTGTTTTTAATAAAGAGAATGTATTCACTTAGAAATGTATTTATCACTTTTTCAATCAAAAACTTTAAAGATCAAGAAATGGACTCAAAAGATTAATTGGACTTGGAAGGAAGAGCAAGGATTCTATTAACCTTGGCAATGACAAATTTTAATGCTTTAGTTGGAAGCAAAATCCCATGTACAGAGGCTCCTGGTGGGCTACAGTCTATGGGGTTGCAAAGGGTTGGACATGACTGAGCATCTGGGCACTATTTTATATGGGATGCTTCACCCCAACCTTTTTGCTTTAGCCTGTCCACAGATTAACTTTGCATGAGCTTATTTTCATTCAAGGTTAAACTTGCTCTTCCTGTCTTGGTTTTGGGGTGGGGGTTTCTTTAACACATACATTTGCCTATGTTTCTGGGAATTTATACCTCCTATTCCTTCACCTGGAATGTTCCCTTCCCTCTACCAAGTTAACACCTATGTACCTTTCAGATCCCAGCTCAAGCATCACCTCTGCAGAGTGGGCTTCATTGACTGGCTCCTACTTAACAATCTCATGAGCTTAAATTCATCCTTTATATCTCTGTAGCACCACCGCTAGTTTGTTTTATGTGTGTGTGTGCTCAGTTGCTAAAGTGTCCGACTCTCTACCACCCCATGGATGGTAGCCCGTCAGGCTCCTCTGTCCATGGGATTCTCCAGACAAGAATATTGGAGTGGGTTGCCATTTCCTCCTCCAGGGGATCTTCCCAACCCAGGGATCGAACCTGCGTCTCCTGCGTCTCCTGCACTGGCAGGCAGATTCTTTACCACTGAGCCACCTGGGAAGATCACATAGTTTATTTTATATTGTTGTCCAAATAGAGGCTTACATTTAATAATATGCTTACTTGATTAATCTCCCTTTTCCCTAGACTATAAACTGCACAGAACAGGGACAGGGTCTTTACTCCTGATGGTGCCCAGAACAATGCCTAGCACTGCAGGTGTTCAGTGACTATCTAGACCACCAGTGGGTGAAGGTATGAATGACCCAAGAATGCCCTTATGTTTGGGGATCATGCAAAACATAAGGGCATACTTCACTCTTCATAATAGACTCTAGGTTCATCCACTTCATTAGGAATGACTTGATTGCATTTTTTAAAATAACTGATTAATATTCCATTGTATGCATGTACACACAATTTCTAAAGGCATTCATCTGTTGATGGACATCTAGGTTGCGTCCATGTCCTAGCTACTGTAAACAGTGCTGCACAAACACTGGGGTACACGTGTCTCCCTCAATTATGGCTTCCTCAGGGATATGCCCAGTAGTGGGGTTGCTGGGTCATATAATTGATCTGTTCCTAGATTTTTTTAAGGAATTTCCATAGTGTTCTCCATAGTGACTGTATCAGCTTACATACTGTATATTAACGCATGCATACGGAATCTAGAAAGATGGTACTGATGAACCTGTCTGCAGGGCAGCAATGCAAACGCAGACATAAGAGAAGAGCCCTGTGGACACAGCGGGGGAAGGAGAGGGAGGGACAAGTTGGGAGAGAAGCATGGAGATATATACACGATAGCAAGTGGGAATTTGCTGTGTGTCAAGGGAGCTCAACTCCGCGCTCTGTGACAACCGAGAGGGGTGGGGCGGGGTGGGAGGTGGGGGGGGGGATCAGGAAGGAGGGGGCGTGTGTGTACTTGTGGCTGATTCATGCTGGTGTACGGCAGAAGCAGACACAATCTGTAAAGCAATTATCCTCCTATAAAAGAAGAAGAAAAGGACAAACCTGAGCTTCTTGAAAAAGATATAGACGCTTGCATAAACACGGCAGTGATACCAAACCATCTTCCTTATACGAAAATTCAAAGGTCACCTTCTCTCCATAACCCATAATATTGTCAGAGATCATAACTTTAAACATTGTTTCAACTTAGAGAGACACAGATAAAATTTTCCTTTGCACCTTGTCTTTCTGTTTGGTTTTATTGTGATAAATGACCACTGCTACGAGTTGAACTGTGCTTCCGCAAAATTGATGTGTTGAAATCTCAACTTCTAATACCTCAGAATGTGATTTTTTTGGGGGGGAAATGGGTCCAATATAACTAGTTCCATTAAGAAGAGGCCATTAGGGTGGGCTCTAATCCAATACAACCGGTGTTATTACAAAAGGGGGAAATGCGGATATGGAGACAAAGCCTCACACAGGGAGATGGCCATGTGGAGATGGAGGTGGACCTCAGGGTGACGTGCCTGCAAGCCAAGGACTGGCAGAGATCGCCAGGCACCACAAGAAGCAGGAGAAAGGCCAAAACAGATTCTCCTTCGTGGCCTCAGAGGAGACTAACCCTGCCAATATCGTGATTTCAGACTTCTAGGCTGGAAGCTCTGAGAGTATAAGCCTCCGTTGTTTAAATTACCCGGGAAACAAGCATAAGTACCAATAAGGACTGTGACCACGATACTTTGTTTGGAGGGAACTGAACCACTCAGAGCCTCCGGTCATGGTAAATCTTTGAAACTTCTATGAAAAAATTATTCCTCTACTAAAATCTTAAACTATGCCTTCAAACTCAAAAACAATAAACAAATCATACCAAAACAAAATAATAATAGCACCTAAGATCTCTGAAAAATCTGTAGGTTGAAGGAAAAGGAATTAAAGTGTAGTTAAACTCATTGCTAATTACAGATAACAATAATGTGGACATCATTGAGATTCAGTATTAATGTATAATATTATGCATTCTTTTCCTGATTATGCCCTAAGGATTGTTCAAATGAAAACTAAAGTCTTTGCTTTGATGTTTGCTTGTTTCATGTATGTATTTGGCAAATATTAGGGTGGCTATTAATGTAGTTAGGGGCTTCTCAGGTGGCTCAGTGGTACAGAATCTGCCAGCCAACTAGGATACTCAAGTTCACTTCCTGGGTGGGGAAGATCCCCTGGAGAAGGAAATGGTGACCCACTCCAATATTCTTGCCTGTGAAATTCCATGGACAGAGGAGCCTGGCAGGCTACAGTCCACGGGGTCATAAGAGTAGGACACAGCAATGACTAAACAACAGCGATTAATGTAGTTGACTCTATATGTCCCTTGAATATTCAGAGAGAGAGAAGATGTTTCTTCTACTTACATGGTACCACTATGCCACTTCGCCTAGAAAATATAATATGAATATAATTTAGATTTCAGTATTGATTTATAGCACTATGTATTATTTTCTTGATTACGCCTGAAGGATTGTTTAAGTGAAAACCAAAGAGGTTTAGCACATATATAGCTACTAAACAATCAGATAGTAGGCTTCTGGGAGGGCATGGGAGAGAGAGACTAAAGGCAGTAGGTGCGGCAATGGTTAGGAATCAAAGAAGCAACAGAAAGAGACAAAATAAAAGGAATGTTCCAGCTGCAAAGCAATATTTTGCAAACTGGGATTAGTGACTCTTGCTTTCTTCTGGATCTTCCAAAACTATTTGAACCTAGAAAGGGCATTAGAGCTCACAGAATCCAAACTCTTCATTTAATTCTCAATTTTCTATTATGATATATTTTCACTTTAATTTCATGCTCATGGTGAGACAGATGCTCTTATTTTTCCAAGTAGGTGTTGGACATACACGGTTATAAAATCAATATCTTGGCCCCAGTTAGATATTGTAACTCACAGTCATCCAAAATTGGGTGCAGATTCTATCAGGCACGCACAAGCCTGCATCAACTGTGAAGACTCTAAGGATTCTCTTGTGATTTAATCTCAGATCTGGTCTTATTCTGTTGTTCAGTCACTAAGCCATGTCTGACTCTTTGCAACCCCATGGATGGCAGCATGCCAGACTTCCTTCACCATCTCCCAGAGTTTGCTCAAACTCATGTCCATTGAGCTGGTATGCCATCCAGCCATCTCACCCTCTGTCGCCCTAGTCTCCACCCTCAATCATTCCCAGCATCAGGGTCTTTTCTAATAAGTTGGCTCTTCACATCATGTGGCCGAAGTTTTGAAGCTTCAGCTTCAGCATCAGTCCTTCCAATGAATGTTCAGGGTTGATTTCCTTTAGGATTGACTGGTTTGATCTCCTTTCTGTCCAAGGAACTTTCAAGAGTCTTTTCCAGTGCTACAGTTGGAGAGCATCAATTCTTCAGTGCTCAGCTTTCTTTATGGGCCGACTTCCACATCCATACATGATTCTGAACAATACATATAAGGATCTATTCTTCTGGTAGAATTCCTCCTCTTTGAAGCCCTTTATTAACTGGAGATGATGGAAGCACTTTCTACAGGGCACTCCCATCATTGAGGACTGCATAGATAGCTTTGTTATCTACAAAGATTCATCCTCCCTAGCATTTCCCAAAGCCACTGTGTTCACTGTTGCTAGAGGAGCTGGAAGGCCAATCTCTTTTCTTGAGGATGAACCAGAGAAGTTAAGCGATTTGTTTGCTGTTACCACAAGCAAATTTGGCAGATCTGAGTCTCGAGTCCAGATATTCCACTTAATCTCTAGTTATCTTTTGACAACAGTGTGGTAGTAACAAATTGATTTAATTAAGTGAATGCAATTTCAGCAGTTATGGAGATAACCTAAGAAGATCCTTTAATATTATAAAAATGACCCAAAGAAAGAAAATATCAACTCTGTTGTACAGAAATATAAACAAAAATTGTATTTTTCATTATTTTCACTCTGGTGTCTTGGTGAAAGAGAAGATGAAGTTAACGCCTTAGTCACTGAAGCTCAGGAGTCCTTGCTGTTTGGGACGTTCTGTAACCATTTGGGGAGATACACATATAGAGTTTGTCCCAGAAAGTTATATTATATGAGCACAGGGCTTCTCTGGGTCTCTGTTTCTTCATTTTAAAGCTGGAGAAAATAATAACTTATTATTATGAAATTATAGATACTCATTAAATTATCTTCCCTCTTCCTAGACTAAGCTTTTCACACCTGAAAACAAAAAAGACTATAAAACACACATCGTGGGCTATGGGTCTCAAATCTTTATTATTTAGCTATTCCACATCTTACACTTTTTTTTTTTTTTTTTTTTGTGAGCTGGACTTAGGAATCTTATTTGCTTACTAGAAGATCAGAGTAAAACATCAAAGGGACATTTGCAATGAGCTTGGACAGGTGTTCTCCATGACAACTTGAGGCAAATGAAAACGGAATCATTCACGTGCTGAGAGCAGCGATGAATGCATTCTCATGCATCTTATTTTTTGTCCTGGATATCATTCAATAATACAAACTGAAACCAGCAATTACTTTTAAGAACTTGAAGAAACTGTGTTTTTAAAGTAAACTGTATTTGGATTTTCAGTGGTCAGATGTAGATTTGTATAGATTTCAAGACTGACTTCAGAAATACTCTTATAATATTAAAACTTTTCAATAAACATGTTAATCCTTAAATAATTTCTGTTTCTTTGTTTAAGCATGCATGCATATATTAATTAATTAATTGTACAAAGTGAAGCAGCTGCTGCCATTTCTATTAGGACTCCTTACAAACGATTTCCATCTTGATTTCTGAACAGCGTGGACCCATATAAAGCCAGAAAATGCAATTTTCTAGACTGACATTTTGCCACTTTGGAATTGTCCATATTGCCTCTGTGCCCGCCATTTACAACAGCCTTAAGATTAGCTGTTTATACTCCGTCTCATCCCCTAGCACTTCCACTTACAAATATTTGATGATAAATAAGTGCATATGCCAAAAGACTGCTTGAAATTCTTTTGTAGGAATTACACAAGGTCTGTAGAAAAATGATTTTGTGGCATAAGGAAACGGGAAAAATAACTACACCTGAAACCACTCTATGTAGTTTCACATTGCATTATAGTGAGATATGTACTTGTTAAAAGAGGACAAATTATGTTTTCAAGGACCCATAAACTTTCTCAAATGTGAAGTGTGATGTTTTTCTGTTCACTTTGTAAAATTCCCAGGTAAGGAAACCAGTTAAGAAGGGCAGATTTCTGGAAAATTTATGAGTTGCAAGCTTTAAGGTAGTCTCCCAGACAGATACGTCAAAACCTATGACTCTGCTAAAGCATTTGCTGTTTGACCAAAATGTTCTTAGCTTAACTTCAATTAAATACATTAAATTCCCTGAGTCTGGAATTTTCAAAGTAGAAAACTTAACCATAGGCTTTGGTTAAGGAGTCTTAATTCATTCATTTAACAGATATTTAAGAGTACCATTTGCAGACTGTTTTCAAAGAAAAGACTTGAAAATCATGTTTAACATTAATCATAATACAAACCATCAACCATAGTATAAGGGACTATCATTGGTTTTAGTTCTGTTATTCACAGAGATAGAGATTCTTCCTCCTACTCCAGGTTTTTCCTTCATTTAAATACCCAAACTTGTAAACATATGTGACTGACATGAAAATTACTGTTAGTCTAAATTCTCTGTGACATTCATGCAATATTAATGTTATCAAAATCTTATATGCAATTATATTTATTTTCACTCTTAGCTCCTTCCTTCAGCCCTTAGTTTATGCACATTAATACTGGAAGGATGGACCCAAGAGGAAAGGCTTGGCAGCACCAACAAAACCAGTGCATCAGGATACATAATGGTTCTGGGAAATTACAGTGGCTATAAGCTAAATTTCCCTCACTGAATTTTTTAATCACTGCTATCTGGAGGGTGCATTCTCTTTGAGATGGCTGCATTATTTATGGGAAAAAAATGACTGCATGCTAATTTCCTAACAGGGAAAGAATAATTTTGGTAATCCTCCCCCTAGCCTTTTTTTAAGTTTGATTATAAAAGACGGCACAACCCACAGATATATGAAGTTTTAAGAAATTTAATTGGATGCCTTATTTATAATAGGTGTTAAAGAAAGCAAAGGTGCTTTGGCGGTGTATCTTTACATTTCTGCACTCAGTGTGCAGAGCTGGAATCTTGTACAAATGACTTCTCCTTTCTATACATAGAGTAGTACGAGAGGCAAACCACAAGTCTGCTCCAGCAGGGAATTCTCATGTCTGTTACAAAAGAGAAAAACATGATGGCTGCTTCCATTTCATAATATACGTATCCCTTTTGGGAACATTTGCAGATCAAAGCTGATTCTCCCATAACCAGAGGGTGTCTCTCTTTGAAATTAAAGATACCACCCTGTCAATGATGAGGAGACTGAAAGTCACTTCTTTTCTCCCGTTTCAGTTCTGCAACAATAGTTCCAGGTTCTCTAGCAGGGCATTGATATCAAATAATTTTCCAGCATACAAATTCCAAGAAATAATTTTATATGTTTCTTGGTTTTAACTATATCTACCCCAAATTATTGAGTATTTCAAGTACACAAAGAATGTGGCTTGATGACAATAAATTGTTTCAATATTTATTTCCTCAACAAATAATCTATCTTCTCTTTATTCCAAATTGTGACTCTCATAGAAAAATATTATAGTGCCACTTGTCTCTATTTAGAAATCATTGGACAAAGGGATGAATATATGTTTTCAGTGGCATAGTAATCAAAAGGTGAGGACATAATTCTGAAAACTAAATACGTACTTGAGTTTGAGGAGAGGATGGGACCTCTACGCTGATGTATGAGTCAGGTGAAAGCATTTCTGAAGTTCCAATTATCTTCAAATTTCTTTAAAATATTTATTCTCAACAAATGGCAAAAGGTCTCCATAAAAGTAAATTGGAACAAAGAAAGAATAAATGAAAGGGATTAGGTAGAAAGAAAAAGATACATGTGTATGTATAAGGAGGCTCTAGAACATAGATGAGATTACATCTACAACTATTTGAAAGCTACTAAGACACACTGTTTAAAACACTGAATACAGAACAAAGTGATGCACTCACAGAAAACTGTAGCAAGTAAATAAAACATCCATGTATATTAATGATGTGAGAAAAAGATGGCTTATGTGCATATTGTTTACTTGCATATGGGCCTAACATTGCATCACCGCTTTAGATTAAGGCATAAAAATCATTATAATGCAAATATTAACTGCGAGGGAAAATATATTAGGTCAGTATTAATCATTAATGCTTTGGTATGAATTAGATTATCAGTTTTACTACTCTCACTTAAAAAACCTTGGGAAAATAAAGGAACTGAATGGAGTAAGCTGGAGGTGATGGAGGTCCAGTGCACAAGCTCTTTTTTAGTGCTGCCCCAGGTGGGGCACATGAGAGGCTGGCCCAGCAAGGCTGCAGGAATCCAGTCCCAGGATCACTGTGTGCCTGGCTATTCCTTTGGGATGCTATTTTGCTGCAATCACTGGAAGGGGCGGAGGGGGCACTCTGTAAATTTATAAAGATTTGTCATTCTAAATGATTCTTTACATCACCATCTTTCATTTCCATATAAAGAAAAAGATAACCTTCTTTTCCCTTTAGACATTTATACTCCAGTGTTGAAAATAATACACTGTGTTATGGGTGTTTGTGTGTTTCAAATGGGATGGTTTTTCAGACCTCAAGAAAGTAAAGTTTTTCTCTTCTCCTCCTTCATAAATTCCCAAGTATAGAGAGAAAATTTGCTTTTGGGTTTGACTTTCTATATTCTAATATATACCAACAACTTAAGTATAGTTCACTATAAAGTATAGTTAAGAGTATAACAGAATTACTCTTAACCTGAGAAGTTTAGGATATGAAGGAATCAAATATGAAATGCACAAAGTGCCCTGTCTTTTTAAAGGATATGTGTTTTATTCAGATATGACCTTTCAAAGAAAGAATAAAAGATTTTACAAAAAGAGAAGTGACTATTATAAGTATCAATAAAAATAAAAAACTCAACATTTAGATTAGAAATAAAACATCACGAGGAAGACTCATTGGAGGAATAAAAAAATATGATTAAAGAGGAGAAAAAAATCAAGGCAAAAATCACATTGGTTAGATGATGGATATTAAAAGAAAAAGAGCAGTAATTAAGGATATATTGATTCTACCTGATCTTAGAATCAAAGGAATTTTTCACACTTTTAGTTTCACCATCTCTTGAATTTAAGGTGAAAGCGGAAGTGTTAGTTGCTCCATAGTGTCCCACCCTTTGTAACCCATGGACCATAACCTGCCAGGCTCCTCTGTCCATGGAATTCTCCAGGAAAGATTAGTGGAGTGGGGAGCCAGTCCCTTCTCCAGAGATGAAACCCAGGTCTCCTGAATTGCCGGCAGATTCTTTACCATCTGAGCTACCAGGGAATAAGCAATAATTCAAAATACCATTCTTAAAGTTATTTTTCCTGGTGGTTTTCTTTCCTGTTTTATAGCATTCTTGAATACCTCAGCTGTCAAGGGAAAACTGAGGGTCTCAAAGATTGTTACTGACTTTCTTGCAGAGCAAAGGCATCAGGCCACAGACTTGAGTGGAAAGGACCACAAATAAAATTTATCTCAGTGCAGTTCCTCAGTGGAAAACAGGCCAGGGGTTAAGCCATTTATAAAGCACTATTTGAAGTTTCTTTCCTCCCCCCACACCCACACTTATTTAGTTATCCAAGGCCTTTCTGCTTTACCCCCTTCCTCTTTACAAGGCAAGAAAGGAACCAGCCATTGGCACCAGATTGTGACATACTCATTATAATAAATAATGATCCAGCTTTTCACACTCATACAATGGCAAAATCTTTGTGTTGGAATGACCTTTTGAGGTCTGTCTTCTTCATCTGTCTTCAATCACTTCCTAAACAGGATTTCTTCTGCATATTCTGGGATGATGTCTGGAACATTTCCAGTACTTCTCAATACACTTCTATACTTTTACTAGGAAACACTTTCAGGGATAACAACTCTAACTTTTCCTAAATGGAGTCAAGTCCAGCTTCTCTGTGCAGTGTGCACAGAGAACACTTATTTTTGCACAGGGAACAATACCACATAAATATACTCCCTCATCTTTATTTCAGCCCACTAAAATTCTGAAAACAACTTTCCATTCCCCAAAGTTCACCCCTCAAACCATTCCCCATTCTTTTAACATCCTCTGAATGCTAGTCAATAATACTTCAAAGAAAGGATCCAAGAATAGGCGATGTACATGATACCACATACATGTTCTAAAGTGCCGAGTACAGAGGAACTGAGACTCTTCAGTTCAAACACTTCTGTTGATTCAGTCTAGGCTCATAACAGCTTTCTGAGCTACTATGTCATGCTGTTCTATTGGTGCTTTTTAAATGTGTTCAGGAAGCAGGACTCTGAGGTCAGGTGACCCTTTCTGGAATACAGAGAAATTCTGGGTAGCATTCATTCTATCTTTTGAATCAAGATCAATTGTACTGGCTGAAAACATGCCCATATTAAATATATCTGTCCCCCTCTCTCACACACACACACAGAGACATTTCCCAAGGGCAGAATTACATTCAGAAGATCATGGTCCAGAGTTTTCCAGTAATAGTTTTCCACTTTCATATCTTTTTATGGAGGTAAGAAAATTAATTGTCAAAAAGCATAAAATTGTGGAATAAAATCACCTAAATAACTGCTTACTCTCTTAAAATATTGTGAAAATTATCAACATCATTAATTTCTAATGGTAAAACCCCTGGACCAGACTTTGAAAAAATGAGGTCCTTGAGAATCAGGTTTGAGAACCCCTGCCTTACACTGAAAATATATTACACGGAGTGGTTAAGAGTCAGCATCAGTCAGTCAGTTCAGTAGCTTGGTTGTGTCCGACTTTGCAGCCCCATGATCTGCAGCATGCCAGGCTTCCCTGTCCATCAGCAATTCTCAAAGCTTGCTCAAATTCATGTCCATTGAGTCGGTAATGCTATCTGGTAATGTCAGTAATGTCGGTAATCCAACCATCTCAACTTCTGTCGTCCCCTTCTCCTCCTGCCTTCTATTTTTCTTAGCATCAGGGTCTTTTCCAGTGAGTCAGTTCTTCATATCAGGTGGCCAAGTATTGGACTTCAACTTCAGCATCAGTCCTTCCAATAAATATTCAGCACTGATTTCAGGACTGAAGAGTCAGCATAGTAAGTGGGAAAAGCACGGAGTTGTAACCTGGATGTTGAGCTTAATTCTGCTATATACTGACTTTGTAACCTAGGGAAAGCCACTTAACTCTCAGCTTCAGTTTCCTTACCTGTCAAGGAAGGAAGTCAGGTTAGATGATTTTCAGGCTGTTTCTATTTTAATTTGCCTGGGCTGCCACAGTAGATTTCCAAGACTGTGCCTAAACATAGACATGTGTTTCCCCCAGTCCTGGAGGCTGGAAGCGCAGAATCAAGGTGCCAACTGATGTGGCTCCTGCAGAAGGCTCCTTCCCTGGTTTGCAGGTGGCTGTCTTCTTACACAGTGAGACAGGAGGAAGAGTTAGTTTTCCTGTGTCTCTTCTTATAAGGACATTAATCCAGTTGATCAGGGTCCTACCCTTATGACCTCATTTAACCTTAATGACCTCCATAAAGGCCATGTTAAGTTGGGTCTGTCTTATCAAAGTTATGTATTGAGCCAAAAAGTGAATTATTACTTTTCTTCCTGGAATTTCTTACTTGATCCTAATTGTACTCATAACTGAGTATCTGCTATCCATCAGACACTGTCCAAGGTTTGGGAAATTATTAATAAGCAAAAAATAATAAAATTCCATTTCCACATGGAGCTCATACTCTACTGGGGAGGAAAATAATAAGTATAAGTAAAATATATAATATGCTAGATAGGATTAAGAGTCAAGGCACCACGTAAAGCTGAAAGGAATGATTAGATATCAGGATGGGGGAGTTGGAACTTTAGATGGTAGAAGGAATGAGAGAAGGAGCCATGTTGATATCTGAGAGGAGAATATTCTGAGTAGAAGAAACAAGAGGTATCAAAGCCTCTGAGGTAGGAGTATGGGTGATGAGTAAGGCAACAGAAGCAGGTCTATGTGCCTGGAACAGACGGAATGATACTTAGGAGCGGATATGTTCAAGAGGTTACAGGCACCAAGTCATGAGCTTCTTTGCAAGTCTTTACTGAATTTGTTAAAATGGTGCTTCTGTTTTATGCATTTGGTTTTCTTGGCCACAAGGCTTTTAGGCTCTCAGACTGAACTAGAACTCCCTGCATTGGAAGGTGAAGTCTTAACAACGGCCCTCCAGTGGAGTCCCTATGAGATGCTGGTTTATCATAAAATAGGCTTGGTTTTGGAGGAGGAAATGGCAGCCCACTCCAGTATTATGGCCTGTAGAATCCCATGGACAGAGGAGCCTGGTGGGCTACAGTCTGTGGGGTCGCAAGAGTCGGACACAACTGAGGACTAAGCATGCACACAGAGACTTGTTTTTACTGAGAATAATGGGGAGGCATTAGAGCATTTATACTGGATGAGGGGCAGGATCTGACTCATGTCACTCTGGCCCTTAACTAGTTCACTTTGAGCGGGGCATTGGGAATAGTGCAAAGGGAACAAAGAAGAAGGAGAAGGACCCGCGAGGAGGCTACCATCATGGTCCAGCTGAGAGACAAGACTTGGACCACTGTGGCAGCAGTGAAGGCGCTGTTCAGTCACTCAGTCGTGTCCGACTCTCTGCGACCCCATGGACTGCAGTACGCCAGGCCTCCCTGTCCATCATCAACCCACGGAGTCCACCCAAACTCACGTCCATTGAGTTGGTGATGCCATCTAACCACCGCATCCTCTGTCGTCCCCTTCTCCTCCTGCCCTCAATCTTTCCCAGCATCAGGGTCTTTTCAAATGAGTCAGCTCTTCGCATCAGGTGGTCAAAGTATTGGAGTTTCAGCTTCAACATCAGTCCTTCCAATGAACACCCAGGACTGATTTCCTTTAGGATGGTGTTGGGAGGTAGCCAAATTCTCCAAACGGTTTGAAAATAGAGAGAGCTGAAATTGTTATTGTTTTAGATTCTGTGTATTTCTGAACATACCTAGCAAATTTACTTTGGATTCTGATTGCTTTTTTTTCCCTAACATATTAGTTATAGCTCTCTACTTTGTGTTTTCAGCATCTGTTAAAAAAAAAAAAAAAACACATGATTTCTATCTTTATCTAAAGGTTCTTTACAAAATCTCAAATGGGCTCAAATCATGACTAGACCATTGCCCCAGCACAGGTTCCCTCCACTTTTGAATGCTAATAATTCAATATCCTTTGAGTAACAATTGTACACCCATCAGTTGCACTGAATTCAACTCAGTTCTCTTCATTTTAGTTTCTCACTGCTAAACACCTCCCACATGTAACAGGCCCTGTGTGAGGCACAGGGGTGGTGGTAGGGCTGAGGACATTCAGCTATAATTCTCCTTAAAAAATGCTGAAAATCTGGTAGGCGGTGGGCACAATCTCAAAGATAGAGGGACATGGTCTGTAACATAATGAAGGCATTTTAGGGGACCGGACTAATTAGGATGTGTGACCACAGTCCAAGGATGGCATGGCCATGATGCTGGAGCTGTGGTTGGGGTCAGGTGTGAAAATTCCGGCTGACACGCTAAGGACTGGCTCTGTTCAGCGTGCAGAGTGACAGGTGCCAGAGTGACAGGCGGTGGAGCATCGCGGCGGCATCTGTGATGTTAACGCATCTCTGGAGGCAGCTCAAGGAAGAGTTTGAAAGGCTAGGGGCCAGGTAGGTTATAGTCACTCCTGCTCAGCTGAGAGTTAGTCAGGCTATGACAGGGATGAAAGAAGGGGCTGGTGGTAGAGACTTCTGAGAGAGAGGTGGACAGAATCACAGCTGAATCAGATACGAGGACTTAGATTAAGGTAGGAGTCAATTCAGACTCCTGAACTGTGCAGGTGGGCAACTCTCTAAGCTGAAAAAGAGAAGACAAAAAAGCAAAACTTGTTTTATTTCAATCTGGGGATGAATCACGTCTAGTGAGAGACATCCAGGCCAGAGTCCTGCACTACTAAATCTCACTCCTAATTGGGAGGTCAAATATCTCTTCTGATTCTAAAATGTCAAGATCACTGGTAATTTTGAATATTGTTGGTAGCAATAAAAAGTGCTCCAATACTTTTTAAAAGCATGAAACAACATACACACTTTGACCTAGTTATCTTGTTCCTGAGAATTTATCTAAAAATACAATCTTATAATTTATAAATTCCATCTAAGAGGTCTCTCATTGAATTTTTTGTCATTATGAAAAAGTAAAAGCAATTTCAAATTCCCTATAGTGGGGGAATGGAAGATTAATTAGATTTACAACCTGTACACAGTGTAATTATCCCATTATAAATATTATGCAGAGCAATATTTCAACATGGAAAAGTACTGCTCTAATTTTAAGGGAATAGAGAAAGGAGACAAAATACACCTAAATCATAAATTTATGCCAATACTAAAAATCATACAGTAAAGATGATAAAAGATCTTAGGCACATGAAAACAGGGTTCAGATGGCACGTGGCCTGCAGTTTGGGCCAGACAACTTCAAATTCCCACTAAAATCCTTGTAAAGACAGAAAGAAAAATGAAAACCATAGATAGCATTGGAAAGGAGAAATGATTCCTATGTCATGTCAGAATATGAACAGAATTTCTACTAAGTCTGATGCCTACCTGGCCTCTATGCTGTCGCTAACTAGAAACAAAGCAAATCCAACGGCCAAACAAAACAGAAATTCGCCCGTTCTTTAGTTGGGTGGCTCAGCGATAGAGCATCCACATGCAGCACAGGAGGCCCAGGTTCGATCCCTGGGTCAGGGAAAAACCCCTCCGGTATTCTTGTCTGGAAAATCCCATGGGCAGAGGAGCCTGGGGGGCTAGAGTCTATGGGGTTGCAGAGTCTAGCACGACTGAGCAGGCATGCTCACTCTAAACACGCTCTTTACCTGCGGCCTCCCTACCTTGGAATGAGAGTCCCAAACCAGACGCAAAGTGCTCGTTCAGCCCCCTGCCAGATGAGAGCCTATTGTCAGAGTTATACGAGGTTACTATCTTTATTTCTGTGACTTTTGCTTCCACTTTATTTATAGCATCTTTTCATACACATAGTTCTTTAAATTTTTTTCTTTATGGTTTGGGCTTCCTTGTCTAAAAACAGATTCTCTCTGGTGGTTATGAAGGTATTTTCCCATATTATCTTCTGAAAGCTTTATAGTTTCACCTTTCACATTTAGCTTGGTGATCAATTAGGAACTGCTTTTTGTATATAGTGTGATGTATTATAGAAGTAAAATTCCAATTTTTAACTATATATATACCCTAATACCTAATAATGTCAGAATCATTCCTTAAAAACACAGTATTAGTGTATCAACTCTCTTTCTCTCATTACCTTTGCTATAAATCTATATCCATAATTATAGATGTTGATTTTGGGGTTCTCTATTCCATTCCATTAACTGATTATTTATTCTTATGTCAAAGGTACACTCACCTTACAACTTTTTTTTTTTTTTTTTTTTTTAATATATACAAATAGTCCTTATGGATGGTACAGCAATACCTTCTCCTTCCTTCCTTCAGAAGGTTTTGGCTGCTCCTGGTCCTTCAATCATGTGTTTCTACTTTATAATTATCTATTGTTCTGTTTTTACTAAAAAGAAGCCTATTGGAGTCTAGATCGCTGTCTCACCTACAGATCAATTTGACCAGAATAACATCATTAAAATATTCAGGCTTTTAATCCATGACCATATTGTATCTCTCCACTGATTCAGATCTTTTACATCTCTCATAAAGTTTTACAGTCTTTTCCTCTAGAATACTAACATATCCATTTGAAGGAGGCTGGAAGGCTACAGTTCATGGAGTCACAAAGAGTTGAACATGACTCAGTGACTAAAAAGCAACACAATATAGAATTACTTGATATTTTGACACTACTGTTTTGATAAAAGGTATTTTTAAGGATCTCATTTTCTGTTGGCTGCTTTTATCACATCTCTTTCTGAATCTGTTCTGAGAAAGAAAATCAAAGAATCTGAAAAATACAGAAGCTACAAAAGCAAAAATGTAAACAGCGTCAGTCTTGATCTCTACGATCTCGAGTGCATATTTTAACTCTGTCGTGACACTTCCAGTATCTCTGGAATCCTTGTTTGTCTGATCCACCCTCCCACCTCTTCCCTGTTACTTCTCCATCTCATCCTGTTAGACAGGAAGTAGAGGGGGCTGAGGGTCCTGTGCTGTGACTTTGGAACGAAACTACTGGGCAGGGAGATGATGGAGGCCACGCTGGTAGCAGTAATGCTATATAGACTGTAGACTGTCGCGGGTCACCTGTGATCGTCCTGTGACCCCATCACGAGGGAAGCAGCAAACAAGGTCACCATGGGGTGACGGAGTCACAGAAGGTGACTGTAGATGGGGAACTAAGCCAGGGATTACACCCATCAATTTGACCTCAGTGAGAACTGACTCTGCCCAAAGAACAGGTGTATACAGTGCCTTACACACACATGCTGACAATCAATAAATCTTTACAGGTTTTTCTCCTTTAAGGAAAAGTAAATAGAAAATATTCAATACAGAGTCAAAATAATGAGATTTAACATTTCCTACATGTGTACTAAATGACTTACAAGTACCAACTGATTAAATCTCCTCAATGACCTTAAAGATGGACTAAGATTATTTCCATTTTGAAGTTGATAAAACCACAACCCAGAGATATTTTAAATAATGCAGCCAAGATCACACCACTCAGAAATGGCAGAGATGGGATTCAAATCAGACAGGCAAAGTTCGGCCTCTGTGTTCTTATGTCTCTCTGCCCAAAGGAAAACATGCTGGAGAACAAAAAAAAGAACATCAACCTAAAGGAAACACTTCTAAGGGAACATGGGGGCCAGAGGGCAAGAGGACAAGCCCCAGTGAAACAGACTCAATGCCCATAAAGCAAGAGAGCAGGATGAGACGGAAGAAAGAGAGAAGGGCATAGGTGGTTTTAAAGAAACTAAAAATATCAGTACAGAATTAAAATATGCATCCAAGGCAATAAACAGTAGGGCTAGAAGTTTATATTTTTGTTTTGTAACTTTTTATATTTTCCAAATTTTCTAAACATACACATTATTTCTACTATAACCAGAAAATACTAAAATGTCAAACATTTTCCACACTCTTTTCCCCAGGTAATTCTATTTCTCTAAATATATTATAAGGGGATATTTCAAAGAGAAATTTATATGGATATAAGCAATGTGTTTCTAAAAAAGAAACTGGAAAAATTCTGAAGATCCAAAAATAGAGGAATGTTTAAGTATTTTGTGGTCTATTTTTATGGCAGAACATTTTATTGATATAAAAACATATGTTTCCAAAAAATACTTATCCAAAGAAGTTACCACCATAATGTTAAATAAAAGAGCAGGATGAAAACCATCATATCTTTAGTGTGACTATAGTGTGTCTCTGTTTGTGTATGTGTGTGTGAGAGAGAAAGAGAGAGGTGTGCATATGTATGCCTATCTAAAAGATTGCTCTGGAGATTACAGGGCTTTTTTCCCCCCAAATTTTACACATATAGTATACAGTTGTGTATGTTAGTTACTCAGTCATGTCTGACTCTAAGCGACCCCGTGGACTTAAGCCTACCAGGCTCCTCTGTGCATGGAATTCTCCAGGTAAGAATGCTGCAGTGCATTGCCATTCCCCTTTCCATTAGTATACAGTTAAGTCATTAACCATCATTTAAAAAGGATAATAGGTGATTTGTTAGATCAAGATGGTTATAATGATGTCCCTTATTTCTGTTGTTAGCACTTCAAAAGTTGCTTCTGCAATACATAGATTTTAAAATATTTTTCTATTTCTCATGCTCTCAACACTTAAAAATCTAAATCTGAGTCCCAAGACTTATTCTAAATTATTTTTCTAGTTATGTTTTCTTGAAGCATCAAGGTATTCACAACATCATTGCCTTTCTTTCTGTGTGACTGCTGTTTTCATCTGCAGCATGGAGGTTCACAGTTTTATGTGTTCCTTTTCCTTCCATTCCTCACATGTCAACCACAGCCATCCTTAGCAACTCGGCGAGTCTCCTTCTGAAGCCATTTCTTTTCATCTTCAGAGGGGTTCTTGGTTGTGTTATGGGAACCCAGTGCTCTGCCAACTTGGGAGGCCCAACTGTTATTCCCCAAATACTCTGCTTTGATTTTCAAAGTCATGACCTTGAGTAAGACACAAAGATAACATTCTGCCTCTATCTTCTGCTCCTTCAGAATTTCTGGACCCTGAAGACATAGTCCAGCTATTGCTGCTGCTGCTTTTTTTTCTTCTCCTTCATTTTTCCTTTTACTTCTTCTTTCTCCCCTTTCTGTCACCATCTTTTCTCTTGCTTTTTAAAATGACTTCTTTCCACATGAATAAGTGAGCAGAATGAACTTCCCTTCCTGACTTCCTTGCCTTCATTCTGTATTCAGCTCTCATTCATTCATTCAAACATTATTAACCACTTATGCCAGGGAATGGAATTGGGCTCTGTGGGGATTATGGATGAATAGATCTCCTCCTGCAGCCCTGGAGCTGGTTATTCATCACTTATTTACGAAGGCAGGCTTATAGACAACCCAGTTATGTATGTGCTATGTTAAGCGGAATAAACATTTGACAGGGGAATAAACATTTAACTCCCTTTGGAGGGGGTGCAGAAGATTTCACAGAACAGATAACGCTTGACTTAAGTCTGGAGGAAGTTCACCATGAGGACAAATTATGGAGGGCAGAGGAAGCAATCTGCATAAAGTTGTGAAAAAAGAAAAGGTTGTGGTTCATTTATAGGACAATATGTAGGGTTCTGTTGCCTGATTCAACTTGGGTTCAAAGCAGCAGATGTGTACCAATCCTCTTCTCCGTCCCCATGCCTGTTCTGAGGGTTCACATGACCACACTCGCCACTCGGATATTCCCAGACTGATACCAGCTCTGGCCAACATAACTTGTTTGGCAACCATAGCAGATTGTATCCCCTAAGTCACAGCCTTTTCACTTCATGTTCCTCTTTTGCTCATGGGTTTAGTGGCCCTTTTCCCCATGTTTTGCTTTTAGTGGTTCAAGTTCAAGTATCTGAATGTATCCTTAATTGTTATTCTAAGATCTTCATATCAGTAAGTTCTACACAGGCAAATGTTTCCTGCTTCATTCATACTAGTTCCCCATAGTAGAAATTAAGCACCTTCTCTGGGCCCAGAATGGTAGTGAGGGTCTTCATCTCTGGGGTCAAGACCCTGGTGAAAATGGCATGGTGATTGGGTTTACAGTATTCTGCCCACAGATGGGGTGCTCAGGTAGAAACTTCCAAACTCAGATAACTGGCTGTCTGGAGATAACCGCTGTCTTTCACATGTGATGCCTTGTCTACCCAGCAAAACCCTTCAGGTGGTGGTGGTTTAGTCGCTAAGTCGCGTCCGACTCTTGTGACCCCATGGACTGTAACCCGCCAGGCTCCTCTGTCCATGGGATTCTCCAGGCAAGAATACTGGAGGTGGGTTGCTACTTCCTTCTCCAGGGGATCTTCTCAACCCAGGGATCAAACCCAGGTCTCCTGCATTGTAGGCAGATGATTTACCACCTGAGCTATGAGGAGAACTCTTAAGGTCCCCCAGTATACTGTACCTAACTGGCACGCAGGGTTGAGAGTAGCATAGGCTCGTGTGGCACTTCTGTCTGCAAGCGTGCTGTGGCGCCTGCAGCACTTTGATGATGGGGGCAGTCAGCTCCTGCTCCTAGTTTCCTCTGTGTGTGTTGTTACTGTTACTTTTCATTCTGTCCCTTTATAAACCTATTTAGGGCTCATTTCCAAGGTCAGTATCAAGTTACGAGTCTACATCTTTAGAATTCTGCTTTCCCCTTCTAGATTTATTGAGGTAAAATTGTCATTATATTCTCTGTCATTTTATTTTCTTTTGCTTTTTTTATTATTCCGCATGTAAGTCATACCAGGCAGTATTTGTCTTTGTCTAGCTATATGCCTTCCAATTTCATCCATGTTGTTGCAGATGGCAGGATTTCCTTCTTTTTTTAAGGCTGTATAGTATTCCTGTGTGTGTGTGTATCACATTTTCTTTATTTGTGCACCCATCGACAGAGACTTTCCATGTCTTGGCTTTTGTGAATAGTGCTCCAATGAACATGAGAATACAGAGTTCTCTTCAAGATAATGATTTTGTTTCATTTGGATATGTATCTAGAAGTGGGATTGCGGGATCATATTGTAGAACTCTAATTTCCTTGAAGATTAAATGTTATCTGTCCAGTATCAACCCTCCAGCCACGCTGAAATTTTCTATAGTATTGAGACTGAGCAAATTTATCTAGTAAAGGTCACACATAAGACAGGCAGATCTCCCCTAAAACCCATCACTTGACCTCATCCATAGTTACAGCATGTTGATTGATTTAGAAAGCTCCATCACTTTTACTTTTCCAGTGACGTGTGTGTGTGTGTGTGTGTGTGTGCGCGCACGCGTGTGTGTGTGTGTGTGTGTGTGTATGTGTGTGTATGAGTGCATGCTCAGTGGTATCTGACTCTTTGCGACCCCATGTGCTGTAGCCCGTTAGGCTCCTCTGTCCATGGAATTCTCCAGGCAAGAACACTGGAGTGGGTTGCCATTCCCTTCTCCAGGTTTCCAGTGGTTGTCTACTGTTTCATGTCTAAGTATTTCTTTATGTCTTAAGTCTTTCCAAAGCCCAGATTGTATAAACAAAATGTTAATCAGGCCAAATCATATTACTTACAGATATCCTATGGGGCAAAACCCACAACTAGTCACACCTGACCTCTTCACCAAGAAATGTGATCAGTGACCACTTTCAAACACTATATACCTTTACATTCAAGGGTGTACTCTCACTTGTCCATCCTTTCAGTAGCAAAGAATGTTCCTCTCAACCACATTAAAAGTGAAAAGTGAAACTGTGAGTTGCTCAGTCGTGTCCAACTCTTTGCGACCCCATGAATTGTAGACTGCCAGGCTCCTCTGTCTATGGAATTCTCCAGGCAAGAATACTGGGGTGGGTAGCCATTCCCTTCTCCTGTGTATCTCTCCAACCCAGGGACTGAACTTGTGTCTTCTGCAATGGCAGGAGGATTATTTACTACTAGGGCAGTCCCACCACATTATCCCATTGAAAAAATGTGTCTGATATCTACTGTAATTCCACTGTGAATAATATCATTTCAAATATTGGCTTTTTCTTATTCAGTGCAGCTTAACTTAGTTAAACTTCAACAACTCATGAAGGAATACATAACGATATGTTATAGTATGTTGATTTACCAACAGATAACTAGTTAGTATTCACTGATACATTTTGGCACACTTTACAGAATAAAAATTTAAGCATATTTTTGAAATTCTTTGTCAATTTTTCAATAACCTGACATCTTTCAATAAAGACTGGAAACAATTCTTATTCATTAAAATAAGTCTACCTGTTGATTACCTGAAAAGATGACTAATACAAGAGAAAGGATAAGCTACATCATTTTTGAGAATAAATGTACCAAACTCTTATGTATTTTAATGAATTAAACTTTCTGCTCCTTTTGAATTTATACAACAGAATCAATCCAAGAAACAGACAATCAGGACAAATTTATTTAAGGAAAAACAGAACTTATTATTGGTTCAAGTGCTTGAAAAGTTCAGGGTTAGGAGCAGGAATAAGAGTGACAATAAGCATGAGACAAGCCAGGGGCTAAGCAAATAAGTCTCTCTTGTCCTCTCTCTCTCTCTCTCTATCCCCATCTCTTTCCCTCTTTTCCTCCCTTTGATCTTGCTCTGATTGTGGTGTTTCATTCTTAAATGCACTTTCCCCATGTTGAAATAATTGACTACCAGCAGTACGAAGCACAGATCATCTTTAGGATTTGTGATCCAATAGCCCCTTCACCTTGGCTCCAGCAAAAATCCTTGGGAAAACTGAGTGCATCTCCCTCCCGACCCTTTGGGTCCCATGTTCATCTCTTAAACGACCTTTTTCTTTTCCATTTTTAAAGGCAGGCCACTTCACACACGTGGCTCTTGGCTGAGTGTTGGGGAACTCAAAGCTATGAGACACAATGTCTCTCCAGGTGGAATGTTTTCTTTCTTTCCCTTAAAAGGAAGAAAATAATTGTGGCAGACTGAAAGAATGAATGTCTTTTACATTTCTTTGGAATAAACATCTCAAAAACCACATTCTGTCCTGTTTTTGGTAAAAACAAACAAACAAAAAAATGAGTTAAAATGAATGCTATTGCACTGAAAACATCCATCTGCGTTTCTCCCAGGTGGTGCTATAGTGGTAAAGAACAGGCCTGCCCAATGCAGGAGACACAAGAGACATGGGCTGGCTCCCTGGGTTGGGCAGATACCCTGGAGAAGGGAATGGCTACCCACTCCAGGATTCTTGCCTGGGAAATCCCATGGACAGAGGAGCCTGGTGTGCTGTAGTCCATAGGGTCTCAAAAACATTGGCCACAGCGGAGTGACTGTGCACGTTTTTCAGACAGTTTGCTCTAGTTTAGCCCTGGGCATTACTACATTACCGACAGTCTTCAGAAACTATATTTTACTAGGATGACCACGTTCTGGTTTGGCTGGGACACCTCTGGTTTACGTCTGTTGTCTCAGCAGAATTATTAAGAGTGCCTCCTTTTAAAAATGTCCTGATTTGGATGATAAATCAAGTGGTCACCCTTAATTCGAGCAATTTGCCTGGGAAACCACCTCCCAGGGACTATGACATCTTATTTTGCATCATTAGGAACATTCTGTCCTGGATAGTAAATTTGCTAGGTAACTTGAGGGCAACGTCCTAAGGCCAAACACTTATAGTATTTCAACTGCTTTTCATGACGGTCTTTTAAAAATGATTGTATATTCCTCTGCCTTAAGAGGGCACCCTAAGAATAACCTAACCTCTTCTGGATCATTCAGCAGCCTCAGGCACTAACTAAGCCACAGATACATAATACAGATGGGCTGAGGCATAGAACTGAGCGACTGTCAGTCTCACCTTTAGCCCTAGAGCTTGCTCTCTTTAAAAAGTATCAAGGATGAGGTTTCTTTTGGGTAACTTGCTATTTTTTTTTTCCTAAGGTGATGAATAAATATTTGACGACTTCATGTCTGAGATAACATAACAAAAACCAGTTCTATGCAAAGTAACTTGCAGAGTTAAAGGTTGAAAGCATAGCCTTCTCCTAAGTGATAATTTTGACCTTTGGAAGAATTTCTGCTGTACCCTTACTATCATACAAAATACTGAACACATCATTAATACATTGGAACCTGGGCAACATTTTGTGAAACTATAATCTCCCTTCTATTTTGTCAACACAGTTATTATGCAGCAGGCAATGAAGGAGCGATATCCCTAGCAATATTAGACAACTATGTGGCAAGATTTCATGAGGAACTGATTCAGTAGGCTAAAAATACTACTGATGATTAATGAAATAGTAAATAAGTTTCTGTAATTATAGCAACAGGCACCAATTTTTAAAAATTTCCCTAATTTTAATAGGTAACCAACTTTATTTAAATATAAGTTACATATAATAATATGCACCGAGTTTCATTGGATAGTTCAGAAAGTTTTGACAAATCCACACACCTGTGTGACCACCACCTCTACCAAGAAATATAACATTGCCATCACTGCAAAAGTTCCCTGTGCTCTTTCGTGGTCAATTCTCTGTCTACTCCTGGCCTCAGACAACTGCTTCTCTCTTTTCTATCAATATAGGCTGACCTGTTCTGAGTGCATGTGTGCTAAGTCGCTTCAGTTGTGTCTGACTCTTTGCGACCCTATGGACTGTAGCCACCCCCAGGCTCCTCTGTCCATGGGATTCTCCAGGCAAGAATACTGGAGTGGGTTGCCATGCCCTTCTCGAGGGGATGGAGCCTGCGTCTCTTACAATCCCTGCATTGGCAGGTGGATTCTTTATCACTAGCGCCGCCTAGAACTTCACATAAATGAAATTTAGTATCTACTCTTACTCTTCCCTAGTGACTCAGATGATAATCTTCCTGCAATGCAGGAGACCTGAGTTCCATCCCTGGGTCAGGAAGATCCCCTGGAGAAGGGAAGGACAACCCACTCCAGTATTCTTGCCTGGAGAATCCCATGGACAGAGGAGCCTGGCAGGCTACAGTCCATGGGGTCACAATGAGTCTGATACGACTGAGCACCTTTCACTTACTCTTTTGACATATTTCACTCACGATGTTTCTGAGACCCACCCATGTTACTATCAGTAGCTTAGTGCACTTTTTTTTGGATGCGTAGCCGTCCACTGCATGGATATATTATAATTTGCTTATCAAATTATCTGTTGACTTAAATCGACATTTGGATTATTTCTAAATTGGGAGTATTTTAAATTAAGAGAGACATTATGTAGATATGTCTTCATTTCTCTTGGATAAATACCTGGGAGTAAAACTGAAGGTGGTTGCTGTCCAGTCACTAAGCTGTGTCTGACTCTGAGATCCCATGGGCTGCAGCAGGCCAGCTTTCTCTGCCTTTCACTGTCGCTTCCAAGTTTGCTCAAATTCATGTCCATTGAGTTAGAGACACTATCTAGCTGTCTCCTTTGCTGCCTTCTTCTCCTTCTGCCTTCAGTCTTTCCCAGCAGCAGGGTCTTTTCCAATAAGAAGGCTCCTCTCATCAGGTGGCCAAAGTATTGGTGCTTCGGCTTCAGCAACCGTCCTTCCAATAAATATTCAGGGTTGATTTCCTTTAGGATTGACTGGTTTGATCTCCTTGCTTTCCAAGGGACTCTCAAGAGACTTCTCCAGCACCATAGTTGGAAAGCATCAATTCGTCATATGTTAATTACAGGTGTCACTGTATAAAAACTTGAAAATTGTTTTCCAAAGTATCTGTAAAATTTACATTACAGACATCACCATGTAGAAGTTCCACTACTCCCTATCTTTGCCAACATTTGGTGCTATTAGTATTCTCATTTTTGTCATTGCTGGTGCATCTTGGTAGGACTTTGTAGTTTCGGTAAACATTACCCAGCTGAGAGTGATGTGGAGCATGTTTTCATATGTCTTTCCTTAATTTTTCACTTTTAAATTCCTCATAGTGGGTTTCCTAATTTTATTGCAATAATCTTAAAGCTGTGAAATTATTTTATGGTAAAGATACTTAAATGATTATATCAACCAGAAAATACTACTCTGTCCAATGGTTACTTGATGTGTTCACTAATTTTCATCCATTCATTTATGTGACTGTGTGGACTTCATGCAAATGCCAGAGGGACTGTGTATGAAACTTTCTTACCCTGCCACTTATACTATAAAGTCTAGATATACGGATAACACTTTTGAAATGCTGGAAATGATAAAATGTAATAGTTGCCAAATGTTTCATTTCATGGAAGCTCAGACAGTATGCCCAAAAATAACAGTGGTATAGCCAGAGGCATGATGTGATCAGATATATATTAATTTTTTAGAAAACCATTCCTATTCTGTTTACAACCATAGTAATTGACTCACTAGTATATAAAAGGGTATACTTTACATAATTAAATCCGACCAGACTTAACAGCATTGAGAAGTTATTAAAATAAGTTTTTTAAAAAGAGCCACATAATATAGCCTCTATGCTTATTATTTTAGAGTCTAATGCAGTGATTCACTCTGAGTAACCAAACCAAGGGGGTCTGTGAACTACATTTGCTCTGACTAACCTTTTGGCTTTCCGTTGGCACTGAGCAGAGATGGGGTGACCACTGATTTTCTTAAATTAAAAATTAGTCATAAAACACATCCTCAGGTGTCCCTATTTACTCATAGGCTATATTCAGCAAAACCAGCAGGTTAATTTCTAGAACCTCCAATATATTTAACTAGTGACCTTTCTCAGTGAGTTTTATGCATATTACAAAGATAAACCAATATTAAATATATTGATCCATCGATATTTTCCTACACTTGACCTTTTGAATTTACGTAAACATTTCTGAGTACACTCTTAAGGTCAACACAGCCTTCTGACTCAAGTGCTCTTTGCCTTTCCCTGGAATAAGAGTGAGCTGTATCACAATGTCTCTGTCAATCTGTGAATCCAGGTGATGGCGGGGGAGGATAAAAGTAGAGAAGATTAGAAAGGCCTGAAGGAGTAAAATTAGATGTTTGGATGCACTCTCCTCTAAGAGTTGGGAGCAACAGAGGCATGCAGTCCTGGAGGGCTGGAGACTTTCAGCAGGAATGATCAGACAAAAAGGCCAGAGGGGAGCCCAGATGGCTGGGGAGAGCAACTCACAGCCACGCAGGAGCCCTACAGAGCAGAGGCGGGGGCCCCGGCAGCGGTGAGCTGCGGTGCACGGTCAGGCGAGGACCTGTGAATGTGGTCTGTAGCAAGACGTGGTTCTGCTTTTGGGGTAAATGAGGCAGAGCAACCAGAAGCAGGGTGAAAGCTAAGAACACAGTTTCTGAAGAAGCCAAGGTATAAGGAAAGGTCACAGAAAGATGGGACATCCGGAAAGAAAGAAAAAGAGGAAGGAAGGAAAGAAAATGTAAAAGGAAACTAAAGGAATGAGGAAGGAAGAAAATGATAACTATGTGAGGTGGTGCATGTGCTAATTACTTGTGATGGTTACTTCACAATATGTGTGTGTGTGTGTGTGTGTGTATATATATCAATTGTCAAACTGTATACCTTAAATATATACATTGTAGGGGATAAATTATACTTCAACAAAGATAGGAAAAACTCTGAATAAATAAAATCATTTAAATGCCCAGATGGCATAGTGGTAAAGAATCTGCCTACAAGTGCAGGAGATACAAGAGATGGGGTTTCTATCCCTGGGTCAGGAAGATCCCCTGGAGGAGGAAATGGCAACTCACTCCAGTATTTTTGCCTGGAAATCCCACGGACAGAGGAGCTCAGCAGGCCACAGTCCAGGGCGTTGCAAAGAGTCAGACACGACGAGCACCAACACCACCACCAAGTATATAAACCAAAACATGAACAGTGATTATCTCCAGGTAACAGAACTATGTTGCTTTCTTTTGCTTTATCCTTGTCTATTATTTTTTTCAACACACATAAGTCACTTTAAAAATTTAAGAAAGGAAGAACCCACTTGGAATCCTTTTATTGTGGTTAAGCAGTGAATTGATCCCTATATGGTCAGGCCACCCACAATGGTCATTCTCTCGTTCTTGGTATATCCCCCATTCAACCAGTCCCTGTTTCACCTATACCTACTCACTTGATCAATTTTCCTACCTATTTGTCCCACCTCGGCACCTGGCCCCATCTAGTGATTGTTCCTATCTTTAGATCAGAACAACTTTACCATTTGTTGTTTAGTTGCCAAGTCTTGTCTGTCTCTTTGCAACCCCATGGACTGCAGCATGCCAGCCTCATCTGTCTTCCACTATCTCTTGGAGCTTGCTCAAGTTCATATCCATTGAGTTTGTGATGCCATCTAACCATCTCATCCTCTGCTACTCCCTTCTTCTTTTGCTTTTAATCTTTCCCAGCTTCAGAGTGTTTTCCCATGAGTCACATTTTTGCATCAGGTGGCCAAAGTTTGGAGCTTCAGCTTTAGCAAAATCTTTCCAAGGAATAGTCAGGGTAGATTTGCCTTAGGATTGACTGGTTTGATCTCCTTGCTGTTCAAGGAACTCTCAAGAGTCTTCTCCAGCACCACAACTCGAAAGCATCAATTCTTCAGTGATCAGCTTTCTTTATGGTCCAACTCTTACATCCATACATGACTACTGGATAAAACATAGCTTTGACTATATGGACCTTTGTCGTCAAAGTAATGTCTCTGCTTTTTAATATAATGTCTAGGTTTGTCATAGTTTTTCTTCCAAGGAGCAAGTGTCTTTGAATTTCATGGTTGCAACCACTGTCTGCAGTGAATTTGGAGCCAAAGAAAATAAAATCTGTCACTGCCTTCACTTTTTCTCTTTCTATTTGCCATGAAGTGATGGGACTGGATGCTATGATCTTAGATCTTTTTTCATGTTGAGTTTTAAACCAGGTTCACTCTCCTCTTTCATCTTCATCAAGAAGTCCTTTAGTTCCTCTTCTGCCATTTGACTGGTATCACCTGCATATCTGAGGTTGTTGATATCTCTCCTAGTAATCTGGATTCCAGCTGTGATTCATCCAGCCTGGCATTTCACATGATGTATTCTGCACAGAAGTTAATAACCAGGGTGACAATATATAGTCTTGACATACTCCTTTCCCAATTTTGAACCAGTCAGTTGTTTCATATCAGGTTCTAACTGTTGCTTTTTGACCTGCATACAGGTTTCTCAGGAGACAGGTAAGGTGATCTGGTAATCCCATTTGTTTAAGAATTTTCCACAGTTTGTTGTGATCCATACTGTGAAATGCTTTAACATAGTCAATGTAGCAGAAATAGATGTTTTTATGGAATTCCTTGCTTTTTCTATGACCCAACAGATGTTGGCAATTTGATCTCCACTCCCTCTGCCTCTTTGGAATCCAGCCTGTACATCCGGAAGTTCTTGGTTCATTACTGTTGAAGCCTGGCTTAAGGGTTTTGAGCATAATCTTGTGCTTAGTTGCTTCAGTCGTGTCTGACTCTGTGACCCCATGAACCACAGTCCACCAGGCTCCTCAGTCCATGGGGATTCTCCTGGCAAGAATACTGGAGTGGGTTGCCATGCCCTCCTCCAGGGGATTTTCCCTCCCCAGGGATCGAACCCACATCTCCTGCGATAACTGCACTGCAGGCAGATTCTTTACTGCCTAACCACCAGGGAAGCCCCAGTCATAATCTTGCTAGCTTGTGAAATGAGTGCGATTGTATGGTGGTTTGAACATTCTTTGGTATTGCCTTTTTTTAAATTGGAATGAAAACTGATTTTTTCTAGCCCAGTGGCCACTGCTGGGTTTTCCTAATTTGTGGACATATTGAGTGCAACACTTTAACAGCATCATCTTTTAGGATTTGATTTAAATCTGGAATTCTGTCATCTCCACAAGCTTTGTTCATAGCAGTTCTTGATAAGGCCCACTTAGCTTCATACTCCAGGATGTCTGACTCTAGGTGAGTGATCACACCATCGTGGTTGTCTGGGTCATTAAGACCTTTTTTGTATAGTTCTTCTGTGTACTCTTGCCACCTCTTCTTAACCTCCTCTGCTTCTGGTAGGTCCTTACCGATCCTGTCCTTTATCATGCCCATCCTTGCATGAAATGTTCCCTTGATATCTCCAAATTTCTCTACCACAGAGCTTATCAACTGGGCAGTGAGGAGTGTGTGCCTCTGCTAGTTTAGGTGGAACCAGGGAGCCAACCAGAGGTCAATTCCTAAAAGTGGCAACCTCCTTCTCCCTTGGTGGGGCAAAGATGGCTACCTCGTCCTGCCTGCGCACAAGGCGAGCTGTTGCTCCAGGACCTTGCTTCAGATGTGAGAGGTCCCCCGTTCATTAGACTATTGGTGCCTCTGCTGCTGACTCTGAGCTCTTTCTTCAGACTCTAGGTTGGGCAAAACAGGGCTGCAGACCTGCAGGGTGTAACCCGATAGTCATGGAGGCTAGAATATCTTAGAATTGATGAGACTAGAACATCTTAGAATTGCTGAGATATCTTAGAATTGCTGAGACTTCATCAGTTCTTCATCAGTCACCTGGAAGGACAGGAGGCAGGGAGGACAGACACTGGCTGACCCCCTCCAGGGTGCATTTGAGACTTGTGCTCATAGCCCTTCAAGCAAGAACGCACACTCTCTGGAGCCAGGCTTCGCTCTCCACCCTGCTGCTCTGCGTCGGGCAGTGAGGCTGGACTGTGAAGTATTCAGCTGTCTCAATGCAGCCAGGCCCCAGGAAACTATTGAAGCGAGAAGGGCCTGGCTCGCCCTTTTAGAAAATGCCTTTCCGACCTCTCTCCACTGGACAGAACCTGCCATATGTGGTGTCTTCAGAGGAACACAATGCTAACCTTAGAAGTTCCCGGCGCCTTTAATGGCTCTTTGCCCCCCCAGACAGGAGAGCTGCGCTATCGTCCGTCTCCTTCCAGCTGCCTCTCTTCTCCGTGGTTAGGGTGCCTGCCTACTACGATGCTCCTCTAGTCCCTACTGACACTTTGGTCTCGGAAAAGAGAACAAGCAAGCAGATTGCTGCCTTCTCCTCTCCTTATTTCTCCCAACCCCATAGCTTTCATCCCCAAGTGGTCTGCACTCAAAGCTACAGTTCTTCAGTACGATGCTCTATTCATCTGGTGAGTGAGCTCACCGATCACAGCAGAAACCCTCGGGTGTGCCCATTTCTTCTCAGTTGTTTTCTTCTTCACTGGCTACTCCAAACGTGCTGCCACTTTACTCTCAAAAGCACTTAAAAAATACTGCTGGGACTTGGGAAATTACCCAGAGTCTGACCTTACATCTACAAATAACCATCTTTGATCACAGTAGATCTTTACTGGAAATTTTCAGACTAGAAAAGTTCAAGGGACAACTTAGCTAGAAAAACAAAATGATCTTCCTTCTTTCCTTCCTTCTACCCCCACATCCACCTATCCATCCATTCATGCATATAATATTTGATAGTTATATATTATCACCTCAATATAATCAAATACTATTACAGGAAGCCTGGCATGCTGCAGCACATGGGGTCACAAAGAGTCGGACACGACTGAGTGACTAAACTGATTAATCCATTAATTATTTATTGAGTATACCATTTCCTGAAACCATTTTAGGTGCTGAAGATACAGCAATAAAACAGACATGTCTGGAAATGTCTCAGTCGAGTCTATCTCCAGTTATGACTTCCTTTCCAGATACTAGATGTGAGTGTCCAGCTGGTTCTGAACGACCCTAAACAATTCCCATTCAGTAGGTTCAAAACTGAACCCATTATGTCTGCCTTCCAGCAAAATAGTAATGTTAACTATCTGTCTCAAAAACCTTCAGTGGCTTTATATAACTTGCTGACTATAGCCTAGCTTCTTTTGTCTAATATTTATGATATTCTGTAAAGAATTCCCAGCCACATCATTCTGTTACTATTTTCTAATAAAATTGCATATATTCTTCACTCCATTGCTATCACATAATCTAAGCTTTCTGAAGCTCAGCTCATGTTGTTACTATTGACCAGAATAGTGTGTGTGTGTGTGTGTGTGTGTGTGTGTGTGACAGAGATTTAAGTAAAGCAGATAGCTCTGCCTAGCAACCACTCTGTGATTACTGCCTCAAGTGTCAATGAGTGTGGAATGGAAGTCCCAAATGTACATTTGCCTTATTTTTTATAGTTTTCTATGTCTCTCTCATAGTGTGAGCATAATGCTGGGCCAAGACCGAGTCTAACCTGCATGTATTTTCATGCAATATGTCTATCTCTTTACTTGATGCTCAGTTGAAGAATCTGCTATCTGTTCTGATCCTAGAGGAAAATCTGCCTATGCTGGCTACAATAGATTGTTTCTAATCTGTCCTATGAGTATGACTATATATTCTGTATTTTGTGGGTGAACTTTAAAAAATTTTGTGTTACTTTGAATATATACAACTTTTACCTTCTTCTCTGATTTTAGAACCAAATGTCTGGTATCAGTAAAATACAAACCCATGAGGCTGTGATTACTATTATCTCCCAAATAAGGTTATAACCTCCTGTGTACAGGATCTATAGCAATAATTCCTCATGGATCTTTTATCAATACAGGGCTGGGGTTGAAACCTGGTGCTGGTGGTTGGATGAAGAATGGCAATAACTGAAAACGCTGACTGTCAAAGAACAGGAATAAGTCCAGAAAGCGGTGGTTTAAGGGCCCAGAAGAAACAAATGTTTCATATGGCTTCGTTTGAAGGAAGCTTCTGAAGCCTCAGTGTGTTTAAAACAGAATTTGAATGACATTTTTATTTATAAAAATACAAAAGAACAGGAAACTCCACGTGCCTGGTTTGGAAGAAGAGAGCAGGGAAGGAAGAGGTGATTAGGCTTCACAAAGAAATATACGTACCTTCTGTATGGAATAGAAAATCTTTAATTTGAAATGGCTATCAAAAGATTAAATTATGTAAAGGAAAAATATCATATCAGTTTCAATGTGAATTCAGCAAGCTTCCAGTATGTATTGAAAGGAGACAAACATTTGTTATTATCTGTCATTTGAGATAACTTTATAACCAAAGCATTAACATCCTTATGTCGGTATTTTCAAAGCAGCTTGAAGTTTATTGATTTTCCATGATATTGGGTGATTAATTTCATTCTTGAGTCTGCGAAAGAGTTAATCTAAGCCATATAGCATAGTGTCAGCAGCTGGAATCCATAATGCAATCTCCTTTCATTTGCTAGTTACCTTAGTTGAATTACCTCGTATGAATACAACTGTCACAGGAATCCCAATTCAAAGATCCTTTGGTTTATCACAATTTCTAACTGTTTTTAGTTGAATTTGTTCCCTCAAATACGTCTATAGATCGTTATAAAGAGGTCAGGCCATGAGGGCAGGGACCATGAGAGTACTATTCCCTGCTGTATCCTCAGCGTCTAGGACGATAACTCTCTACAGGGTAGGGGTCCAATAGCAATTTGTTCAATTAATGGATTAATAGACCAGAATTACCCTGGCCAGCTGGGTTGATGTCAACTAAGAGGTTTTCCCGGAGATCCAGGCTCAAAGGACTTTGTCGTCCGAAGAATGAGAGGACTAGGAACATTAGCTAGATGGCTTGATATGAAATACGAAAAGATGTAAAAACCAGCAAAAAACAAAACAAAACAAAACAAAACAAAAACCCCAAAAAACCCAGTTTGCTCATCGGTTTGAAACAAGATTTTATAACTGTGGTGCAAATGCATAATGTTCCTAAATGTACATAACTTGTTTCCAATCATTTCCCATGCCTGAATGATGTATCTCCTTGTACTCTAAATGGCTGAGATTATGTAAAAATGTTGAAGATTTAGGATAGAGAGAAGATGCTGAGATTAATAGAAGACCCAGCAATAATCCCAAGTCAGGTGTAAAAGGAAAGAGACATGTTCAATTCCTGGGATAGTGGGAGTGACCAGTAACAAAGACTGGGAAAAAACCATTTGGAAGTTCCTCTAGGACATTTTTCCTTAGTGAAGCCCAGATTTTATCATTGCCAATTGTGATGTAAAGCATTGGATAGTGATTCTGAAGGTTTTTGTATGTGCTGTGTGTATGTGATACACGATAAATTATCACATGGTAAACAGCACACATCTAAAAACACACAATATAGTAGCATTTGGTATAGAAATGGGTCTTGGAAAAGAAAGCATGTGTAGGGACTTCTCTGGCGCACCAGTTCATGCTTCCAGAGAAGGGGCTGTAGTCTGATCCATGGTTGGGATCCCACAAGCCACACGGCATGGCCAAAATATAATAATAAAATGATAATAAATATCTTGGGAAGGGAGTTCAGGATGGTGGGACACATGTACACTGGTGGCTGATTCATGTTGTTGTATGGCAAATACCACCACAATATTGCAAAGTAATTAGCCTCCAATTAAAATAAATAAATAAAATAATAATAATAAATATCTAAAAAAACAAAGTAAAGCATTTGTGCCTTGCTTGTAACCCATCTTCTCTCCCCTGGGTGACACATAAGAAGAGAAAAAAGGAAGACAGAAATAGATAACCCAGTAAAGACTCCTTTATAAACATACTAATCAAACTCCCTGATGATACTTACTAGCAGAGAGATAGGAGAGTGTTTTCTGTGGAATCTCTTTAGCAGGCTACATCCAGTCTGTCTAGTTGTTTGTAGCAAATGAGCAACTTATGGATTTGTGGGTTATGGTCTATTGGAAAGTGTTAGGTCAGTTATGTTCTTCTCATTGCTGTTGAGTCGCTAAGTCGTGTCCAACCCTTTTGCAACTCCGTGGACTGCAGCCAGCCAGGCTCCTCTGTCCATGGATTTCCCAGACAAGAACACTGGAGTGGATTGCCATTTGTTTCTACAAAGGATCTTCCTGAACCAGGGATTGAACCCCTGTCTCCTGCATCAGCAGGCAGGTTCTTTACCACGGAGCCATCAGGGAAACTAGGTCAGCTATATAATGTAAAAGGAAATAATAATTTTTCTTCAAGGTTTTATGAATAATTTATTATAAGGAAGACTCAATGAATGAGGTAAAAATATCTTACTACATTGATAAGCAGAATTCTTCAGAAACTAAGAAGAATGTCTTTCAGTGGAAGGAAATCTAAAGGAAAAGAACAGCTTTTCTCCAAAGTAACCCAACACAAATGCTTGTGACTGTTAAGAGTTAAATATTAACATTTAATTAACCTACTGAAAGCCAAGTTCAGGGGCCCTTGCTGTAGGATTTCTGCCCACCCCAATGCCAAAGCTGAATTAGCCTTGAACAGGATATATGGCTCTTCCTTGAATTTGGGACATCAGAACAAACCTAAGCTAGGGCTTAGGGAAGAGAATTCAGTAAGAACTGCCTCACACTGCCTGGCATGTGTGCTCCTGAGGGCGTCTTAGAACTAAAAAAGAGAGAGAAGCATTATCAGTAATCGTCTGAAAGGTAACTTTTTCAGTGAGATAAGTAGAACAGTTATCAGAAGTCCCAATTTTTTCAAGGAAGACCTTCAATTGATCCAAGGAGAATCGTGCTTTCGTATTAAAACTATATTTTGCATTTGCAGCTAGTTTTGTTACAAATCAGATTGGTGAACCTTAAAACTATGTGTTTCTTAAATATTATGAAGAAGAATTTTGCTCCCTGTCTATGTTTGATTCTGTTTGCCTTCTTGGCTTGCTGTTTGTTTGTTTCTGGCTGCAACGCTCAGCATGTGAGGTCTTAGCTTCCCTACCAGGGACCAAAACCACACCCCTTGCCTCGGAAGCACAGAGTCTTAACCACTGGACCACAAGGGAAGTCCCTATGATTCATTTTTTTAAAGTTTTATTCTCTTGCATGTTAAGAGACTATGAGAGATATCTATATACATTTTCTATTTTTTTAGAAATAGAATTTTAGAAATTTTAGAAATAAAAATTTTTTTAGAAATTTTTTAATTTTTCTGTATCCTAATTATTTTGTTTAGTTATCTTTCCAAAGTTTCAATTTTTTTTATATAAAACTTTCTTATAAAGAGTTAAATATGCCCTCCAAGAATTGGAAGCTAGAAAACAATGACTATATTTCATCTGTGTAACTTGCTAACTTTGATTTCTTATAAGTGTACTGCAATTGCCATATGTTAATGAGTTGATGTTTACTTATTTACAGTGTTTATGTGACCGAAATCAGCTCTTGGTTTGTAGGGGTATAATTATTAAAATCAGGCTCAGGTGTTCTGAAAGTGTAAAGAAACTAGTATGAGGGTATCTAGAAACACATGGGCCAATTAAGAGAAAAATAAGAGGATACAATTTAAATTGTAAAACTTTGAAATAAAGAACAGAAGCAATGATGCATTATTATTTTGTGCTCATTTATTCATCAGTTTTCTGTTCTATTCATATTGAGAGAGGTAAAAATTGAGGGACAAATGAAACTTAAGAGGCTTCAAATTAGTCTTCTTAGGATAGGCCATGAAACACCATGTAGGACTGAAGAGACATGGAAGAGGTGAGCCATCAATCTCTGGAACTCTAAACAACTTCAGAATGCAAATGTCCTTCTGCTGGAAATCTGCTTCCTTGAATATTTCAAAGAAATGGCTCATGCAGAAACAAGCCCTCTCTAAATGAGGAAAAAGGACAGGAAAGAAAGGAAAGGGAAGTCAGCCCAGCCAGGACTGGAAAAGCCAGATGTATTTGGACTAAAGACTGATGATGGAATGTCCCCCCAAAATGCCCTAATTACAAGTCACTTGGCAGCTGGCAGCAGGGAGAGGCAGGTCTCTAATGTTCCCATTCTTATACCCATTTGCAAATATTAACATAAAAGGCATGTTAACAGATTACTCCATGGGTATCAAAGCTTATGGGGCTTCCTTGGTGGCTCAGATGGTAAAGAATCTGCCTGCAGTGCAGGAGACCCAAGTTCGATCCCTGGATCGGGAAGATCCCTGGATCAGGAAGATCCCCCGGAGAAGGGAATGGCAATCCACTCCAGTGTTCTTGCCTGGAGAATTCCATGGACAGAGGAGCCTGGCGGGCTACAAGTTCATGGGGTCACAAAGAGTCCGACATGACTGAGCGACTCACATTAATGTCAGTCAAAGCCTATTAGGTAAATGAATGCTGAGGCTATTCAACCAGGGTTTTTAATAACTTATTTTCAGATCATGGCCATCTGACTACTTAGATAGCCCATCTCCCCGCCCCTTCACATCTAATAGAAGCACTCATTTAAGTATTCTGGAACTTTAAAGTTTCCTGGCTAATTCTGATGAATCCACTAAAGGGGTGATGCCAAAGAGACTTGCATCCAGATTCCAATTTACCTTTTTATTCAGTTCTTAGGCAGAAGCTGACTCCTTATAAACCTCAGTGACAGGCCTGAGCTACACCAGTAGCAGGAAAATTACTACTAAAACCAAACTGCTCATACTGTTCTCAAGAAGGGAGGAAACAGAAGACCTAATAACAATACAGCTTGAAATCACAACACACGTAGTCTGCAAAGACTCCTTAAGGTATGTCAGTCTGCCGGCAACATTTGCCCACTCTCTTCAAAGTCAGAAGTACTAACTTCTCTATGAAATTCCACCTTCCTTTGTTTATAACATCTCTCTTTTATAACACTTTGCACTTCAGTGAAAACATACATTACATTTGACCTCTCGAGGTCATTAATTGTGAGTGAGATTAGTACAAGGAGCTGGGCTTTTGAATAAGATGAGGGTTTCAACTTTGGCTCTGACACAACTTTATGACCTTGGATGTGTTAATGACTTCTTTGAACCTCAGCTTCATTGTCAGTAAAATAGGGGAAAGCATTAGCTAATTAACAGGTGTGCTACAGTAATTAAATGAAGGAATTTTTTAAGGGAATAAAAAGAACAGTACCTGGAACATAATTGATACTCAATAAATGTAACCTGTTAAAATAGTTTCTTTCCATTTCATTTAAAGACATGGCTTGTTCATAGTTGGTTGGAATGTAAACTCAGTATAAATATCATGGAAAACACTACAGAAAGTCCTCAAGAAGTTAAAAATAGCTCTACCATATGATCCAGCAATCCCACTTCTGGTGTATATTGATTGAAAATGAAGTCATTATCTTGAAGAGTTAACGCACTCTCATATTCATTAAGCATTATTTATAATAGTCAAGATATGAGAACAATTGTCTATTGATAGTGAAGGACAGGGAAGCCTGCTGTGTTGCAGTCCATGTAGTTGCAGAGTCAGACATGACTGAGCAACTGAACAAAAAAATGATAAATGGATAAAGAAAATGTGATATTTTCTAAAAACATAGAATAGTATTTAGCCTTGAAAAAGAAGGAAATCCTGCAACCACATGGGTGGACATAGAAGATATTATCCTGAATGAAATAAATCAGACAGAGAAAGACAAATACTGCATGGTATCACTTAAATGTGAGATCTTACAAAGAAGAAGAAAACAAAATGAACTCACAGAAGAATAGAAAAGTCATTGTCAGGTGCTGGGTGGAGGGAATAGAGAATTTGGTAAAAAGGTTCAAACTTTCAGTTCTAAGATGAGTATGCTCTGAGGATCTAATGCATAATATGACTACAGTGGATAACACTGTATTGTATAATTGAAACTTCATAAGACAGTAAAATGTAAATGTTCTCACGCACACTAAAATGGTAAATATGTGAAGTGACAGAAGTGTTAATAAACTCAGTGGGGGGAATCCTTCCACAGTGTGTGTGTGTGTGTGTGTGTGTGTGTGTGTGTATAGAATCATCATGGACACTTTAAATGTCTTACAGTTTTGTCAATTATTCCTTCCCAGGTGGTGCTAGTGGTAATGAACCCACCTGCCAATGCAGAAGAGATGTGGGCTCAATCTCTGGGTTGGGAAGATCCCCTGGAGGAGGAAATGGCAACCCACTCCAGTATTCTTGCCTAGAGAATTCCATGAACAGAGAAGCCTGGTGGGCTACAGTCCATGGGGTCCCAAAAAGTTGGACGTGACTTAAGTGACTTAGCACGCATGCACACATTCCTTAAGAAAGCTGAAAAAGCAACACAAAGTAAAGCAACAATTATTTTTGCCCATCAAACTGGCACTCTTAAAATATGAGTATATGCAGCATTGATAATGGTTAGGAAACAATGGTCTAAAACCACTGTTGGTAGACATGTGTGCTGGCCCAATCTTTGGGGTGATTCTCTCTCAAAATGTTAAATTCATTCCTCATGACCCAGCAGTTCACCTTTGGGAAACCTATACAAATAAGAAGGCACATATGACATATGGAAACGTCTCTAAGGATACATAATAGATTCGTATTTGAAACATTAAATATTTAGAAACAATAAAACTATCTGAGGGATGCCCACATAGATTGTGGTACATCTGTAAAAGAAGAAATAAATATGTAGGTACTAGCACGACAATATTATTTGGAGCAAAAGAGAGGGAGAGAAAGAGAGAGGGAGGCAGAGATGGGATGAAGGCTGGAAGAGAGAGAAATATTTGTGACATCAACTTAAGAAGCCATGGTTTAGGGTTTAATTTCTTCTCTAGTTCCTTTCTCTAATGTCAAAGGTAACACAAAAAGGCACATTGAAATCTGAGGGAAAGTCTGTGGCTTTGGAGGAATAAAAACTATCAACCTGATGCTGTTACCATGAAAGGTTAATTTCTAAAAAGCGATTTCCTGTCTACTGCTATAATACAGACTTTTTATTAAAAGCATTCCCTTCTAGAAGTATCTTTTACATACTGGGACAGAATTACAATTTATTCAAAGCACTGTTTCTTCTTAAAAGTTGCCTTTCAGGATTACTTTTTAAATCTGTTTTAGCGGCAGTTAATTCATGCACAGCTCAGCCTCCCTTCACTGTTCTTAGACCACAGTTAACTTTGGCACCGTGACAAGACTTCAGCCATTCTAATCCCCGGCATGTCAGAGAACGGGCTGTATGGTGACTTCAGCGAAGATTTCTATAACTGGGATTGTTGATCCATTGCTATTAACTGGATATCGCATTGCTATTTAAACTATGTATGCAACAAATAGGGCTTCCCTGGGGGCTCAGGAGTAAAGAATGTGCTTGCAATATAGGAGACGAGGGTCCGTGGATTTGATCCCTGGATCAGGGAGATCCTCTGGAGAAGGAAATGGTAACCCACTCTAGTATTCTTGCCTGGGAAATCCCATGGACAAAAGAAACTGGCAGGCTACAGTCCATGGGGTCATAAAGAGTCAAACATGACTTAGTAACTAAACCACCACCACCATACCATACATAGTAACCTTGCAAGTCCTGCTCTTACTTCCTTAATAAAACCATTCTTCTAGTACAGGGGAAAAGAAAACAATAACTAAACTCAGTAAACATGTATGTGTGCATAACAAAGAGCGCCAGAAGAGTTCCAAATGTTCAGACAGATTCACCTTTTATTAAACTCAATATTTTAGAACTCCGGAAGCACACCTGTATCTGAAAATTGTATTGCAAAAGAAAATTCTTGATCTAGATAGCAAGCGTGTCTTGAAATTGGATTTTGATTTTTAGTGTCATTTTCATGAAGTTAATAGAATCACAATAATACAGAGCTAGAGGCTGTTTACTTCATTGTCCCCCAAAGAGTTCGAAAGTTAAAAAACAGAGAGGCTATAAAGTGACCCCGAAGTGAATGATGTGCCTCCTTCAGGAGAATGAATTATAAACTGTCAAGCCCATTAGATCTCCTTTCTCCCAACACACACACTTTATGTACCATACACTTTAACCAGGACCAGCTGCCTAGCTGCAGACCCCAGGCAAAATGAAAATTTGAAGTTCCTTGTTCAAAAACTGTGAAGAATTTCAAGATGATGATCACAGATCATTGAACCAATTGCAGGGCCCATCTCAGCATAGGGCCCTGTGCAAATACATGGTTACACAGCCAGGACGCTGGTCCTGGAGTTAACTGTAACGCTTTTGTTTGCTACTAAACTAACAAAGGTGACCTTTTAAAAGCAAAGCCAAAGTACAACAAAAGACATCTGAAATGCGACAAACCACATTTCAAAATTTTGTTCTTTAAATCTATCTCATGTCTGACTCACTTATGAAGTGATCACTGTTTGAACAATCAGAAAACACAAGTATGTCTGACAATTCTCATGACTCAGATAAATTTAAGTTGTCACCATCCCAGTTACCAGGGTTAATTTTTCTGCCTGAGGTCACAACACACCAGCATGTCTCTCTTTAAATACCATCTACCCCCTCCAGTATTCTGGCCTAGAGAACTCCATGGACTATATGGGGTCGCAGACAGTCAGACACGACTGAGCGACTTTCACTTCACTTCACTGGTATGTAGGCATCTACCTTAAATTCACAATTGTCTGTTTTATATGAAGATTTTTCGAAACCCTTATAAATGAACATAGTTGCAATCGAAGTTAGTGAATTACCTTCTGTTGTCTGTCTTTTTTGGTGTGTGCTTTAAGACTTCTTTCACTTTGTTTCTAATTTATTAGGAAAATTTCTAGGCATGGCAAAAGTAGAAAATATAGTCCACCTGCATCAATCACTAAGCTTCAACAACTATTACTTTACCATCTTAGTTTTAGTTATTCCCATTTTTTCTCTGTGCCCTATTCCTTTTTACTGGGATGGGTTACTTTCAACCAAATCCCAAATCTGAAGTCATTTACTAATAAATGTTTCAATATACATTCAATTTTTTCTTACATGAGACAGTGTTCCTACAAAATTAGTACAAGATAATTATGTACTTTCATCTAGTATCTAGCAGAGACGTCACTTTGCCAACAAAGGTCTGGATAGTCAAAGCTATTATTTTTCCAGTAGTCATGTACATATGTGAGAGCTGGACCATAAAGAAGGTTGAGCACCAAAGAATTCATGCTTTCAAATTGTGTTGCTGGAGAAGACTCTTGAGAGTCCCCTGTACTGCAAGAAGATCAACCCAGCCAACCCTAAAGGAAATCAACTCTGATTATTCATTGGAAGGACTGATGCTAAAGCTGAAGCTCCAATACTTTAGCCACCTGATGCAAAGAACCAACGCTTTGGATAAGACCCTGATGCTGGGAAAGATTGAAGGCAAAAGGAGAAGGGAGTGACAGAGGATGAGATGGTTGGATAGTATCAGTGACTCAATGGCCACGAATGCAAGCAAACTCCGGGAGACAGTGGAGGATAGAGGAGCCTGGTGTGTATAATTCATGGAATTGTAAAGAATTAGACATGATTCAGTGACTGAACGATAACAATATCTAGTCCATACTCAAATTTCTCCTGTTGTCTAAAAATATAATTTATGGTTTGTTTGAATCAGGGTACTAAAATGTTCTATATATTGTATTTAGCTGTTACATCTTATTTGTTTCTTTAAATAAGTAGAGGTACTCCATCTTTATCCTTCTAATTTATTTTCTTTGATTTATTGAAGGAACTACAAAAATTATCCTGTCTTTGATGTTTTGCATTTGACTGCTTCTTGATGCTTAGCTTGGCTCTCTCTCCCTACATTCCTGTAAACTGGCCTTTAATGGTTTGATTATATCTAAGTTGCTTTCCTTCACGCTACTTTAGAAGTGGTACTCTGCACATCACATTTGCTTAATCTTGGGGGCAACATTAAGCCTGAGTGATGTACTTCAGCAAGGCTAAGATACACTAATGTAGTTTGGATGGCACTGGCCTAATCCCATCACTCTAAAATTTCCCATCAAATCTTCACTAATGTTTTACTATTTGTTGATGGCCTAAACCAATGATTTCACTAGAGATTGCAACATGATGCTTTTCTATTCCTATAAATCCTCCTGTTTAGAAAGTTTTACTCATTTCCTAAGGCTTTTAGTTAGTCTGAAGTAGAATTCCTTCTAGAGAGGCAAGAAAAATGCCTATTCCTTCCCTTTAATTATCAATGCTTAAAGACCTAATTTTTTTTCTCACAGAATTATTTTTATTAAAGTGTAGATGATTTACAAACAGCTATCAATTTCAAGACAGAAGTTGGTACCTTAGCTTCCAATAATATCAGTACACTTTGTTTTGTTTATCCAGTTCTTTTATTTCCCTTTCCTTTTTTTTAACCCTTTTTTGAGCATCATTATGGAATCATGATGTCTCGTAGTTCATTTGTATAATTTACTCTAATTGCACCTACCACCTACCACTACTGGATTGACATGACTCAGTCTGGATGCAAACTTTAGTATGGGGAAAACTGAAAATGTTAGTAGCTCAGTCTTTTCTCTTTGTGACCCTAAGGACTGTAGCCTGCCAGGCTCCTCTATCCATGGAATTCTCCAGGTAAGAATACTGGACTGGGTTGTCATTTCTTTCTCCAGGAGATCTTCCCAATCCAGGAATTGAACCTGAGTCTCCTGCATTGCTTAAAACTCAACATTCAGAAAACTAAGATCATGGCATCTGGTCCCATCACTTCATGGCAAATAGATGGGGAAACACCAGAAACAGTGATAGACTTTATTTTTTTGGGCTTCAAAATCATTGCGGATGGCGACTGCAGCCATGAAATTAAAAGACGCTTGCTCCTTGGAAGAAAACTTATGACCAGCCTAGACAGCATATTAAAACGCAGAAAAACATTACTTTGCCAACTAAGGACCGTCTGTCTAGTCAAAGTTATGGTTTTTCCAGTAGTCATGTATAGATGTGAGAATTGAACTATAAAGAAAGGTGAGTGCAAAAGAATTGGTGCTTTTGAACTGTGGTGTCTATACTAAAGGAGATCAGTCCTGAATATTAATTGGAAGGACCGATGTTGAAGCTAAAACTCCAATACTTTAGTGACCTGATGCGAAGAACTGACTCATTGGAAAAGATCCTGATGCTGGGAAAGATTGAAGGCAGGAGGGGAAGGGGACAACAGAGAATGAGACGGTTAAATGGCATCACTGAGTTGATGGACATGAGTTTGAGTAAACTCTGGGAGTTGGTGATGGACAGGGAGGCCTGGAGTGCTACAGTCCATGGGGTCGCAAAGAGTCAGACATGACTGAGTGACTGAACTGAACTGAACTCCTGCATTACAAGCAGATTCTTTACTGTCTGAGCCACGAGGGAAGCCCCAGTATGGGGGAATGTCTCTATAATTATTCAAGGTATTATAAGGCATTGCTTCAGAACTGAAATAAGTTCTGCCCAGGGGTTTCAGAAAGAGATTTCGCACAAACTCACATAATTGCATGGGAATTAAACACTGTCCTAGAGACAGGCAGAGTATCAGAATTAGTTTGAGTCTATCAGAGAAATTACCCAAGAAGCACTCTAAGGAGCTTGCCCCTGTCTAACTTGATCATTCAATTCTCCTTCTCTGATGGGTAACCAACTTTTAAACTCAGTTTGAAATAGAAATAAATGGAAGATGAGCTTCAAACCACAGAAGAGTAAGATACCTGTGCATATACTGGATTGTGTATCTAGATAACAAGTGCATTCTGACCCTTCAAGATTGATATATAGCAGAGTAGGAAACATGATCACCTTTATTCAGTAAATACTACATTTATCTTAGTAGCCAGAAGAGAAATTGGTCCATGTGACTCAAGGCTGGATAGCAGGACGTAAGTACAGTGAATTCTGTTTTTATTAAAACAGGAGGGAGGTTTTCCTTTATCTGTCATTCCATGCCAAGCCCTCCAACTGTTTTCTGTGACACAGAAACACCAGTAGGGCAAAACACTTTTCAAAAATAATGTGGCATTTAAACTCTTTAAATTGGGAGGAAAATTCTGGCAGATATTTTGATCTCAGGAAACGTTAACATTTATAAAAGCATGGTTCATTATGCTATGATCACATCTGGAATTGGACTGCTATGAAAATGGACCTTGGTGGCCGATTTAATTACAAAGCAGCCTGCCGCAACTTCAAATATCTACTTTTCAAAACCCAGATGGACATTTAGAGCTCAGTTTTTTTTTCCTTCTCTCATTTTCTAGAGCTTCCAGATGAATTGTCTGCCTCTTGCAATTATGGAAGGCCCCTTCCCTACACATCACGCACCAGGCACACCCTCCTGACCCAGCAGAGTAAAGGACGGTTCCTTTTTCACAGAAGAAATAGGAAAGGGACCAACACTGCCTGTCACAATCAAGCTTGCTCATCTGTCACTGTCGCTTCTAGCGGCAGTGCTTCGTGGCAGTCTTTTCATATCCTCTACACACAACCTGCAGAGGAAAGGGGGTTCAAGGAAAATGCCTTGAAGATTGCCTTTCAGGAAAAAAAACAAAACAAGACACAACTCCCAAACAGGTTTTCTTTGTACAAGCAAATTACTACACATTCTGAAAACTTCATTTTAGGTCAGTAATGTGTTGCTTCCCAGGATATATATCAAGTTAACCTTAAAAACACATTCCAATATATTGAAAGTGAAAGTGAAGTCGCTCAGTCCTGTCCGACTCTTTGCGACCCCGTGGACTGTAGCCCACCAGGCTCCTCCATCCATGGGATTCTCCAGGCAAGAGTACTGGAGTGGGTGGCCATTTCCTTCTCCAGGGGATCTTCCTGACCCAGGGATCGAACCCGGGTCTCCCACATTGCCAGCAGACACTTTAACCTCTGAGCCACCAGGGAAGCTTATTTAAGTGCAGACAAATACTGCTTAATTCCATTTAGACGAGGTACCTGGAATAGTCAAATTCATGGAGTCAGAAAGTACACTGAGATGCCAGTGGCAGGGGCTAGGGAGGGTGGGGAGGGGGGATGGAGCGTTAGTGTTTAACGGGGACAGAGTTACCGTTTAGGAAGTGAAAATTTTGGGAGACAGATAATGGTGAGAGTTTCATGACATTGTGAATGTCTTTAGTGTCACTGAACTGTGCAGTTAAGTATGGTTAAAATAGTGTGTCTTATGTGACTTTTACCACAATTTAAAAAAAAAAATAAAAGGGAGGGAAAGTGAAAAGGGGAAGAAAGGAGTCCAATCTGGGTCAAAAACATATTCTAAAGAACATCTTCTGGTATTCATCAGGCTCCTCGTCAGGCAAGTAATTTCATATTTTCTCTCTGTATCCACTGTGATGGTGAGAAGGACTGAAGGCAGGAGGAGAAGGGGACGGCAGAGGATGAGAAGGTTGGATGGCACCACCGACTTAATGGTCATGAGTTTGAGCAAACTCCGGGAGATGGTGAAGGACAGGGAAACCTGGTGTGCTGCAGTCCGTGGGGTCGCAAAACGTTGGGTATGCCTTAGCAACTGAACAACATCATCATCCACCATGAATCTCGTTAAGCAGCAACAGCTCAGCATACAGGGGGCCGGAGACAACGCGCTGCTCATGAGAATAGCCTGGGAATAGATTCAGATCTATTGCTCCCAGACACCTGGGTGTTCCTCACCTCTCGGACTTGATTTTTCTCCTGAGTTACTGGGAACTCACCCGAGCAGCCACATGTTAAGGACTAAATCTGGTAATACAGTAATCCGGAGGCACAATGACAGGCACAATACAGGCCTTAAGAGAGGTTCTTTTCTCAGTACTTTCATGGTGCACTAAGAGAAGGAAAATGAATTAGAGAGATATCTGAGTTTCAGCCGGTGATTATTATAGGCTATGTATATTGTTGACATCTTCATTCCGATTTATAAAGGAATCAATACCCAGTGATCACACAGCACAAGACAGAGAGCCTGTGTTTACACAGATTCTACACATTTTATTCTGGCTTATGACAGTGGAGCTAAGGGACCATGATTGCTTGTCATGGTTCAAACTCAACAGCTGTGGCCGTAAATTTCCAGTTACATATGATAAATCTGTAGTCACATGTTTACTCAAGAAGCTTATGAAATCTGTTTACCCTTATGAGCATGAACAAAATTTCAAGGCCATATATTCTATATAAATTTAAGGGAGAATTTTATTGAATTTTTACTATTTTTTTTTTCAGATTTTACGTGCAAGTATCAACCACCTCACTCTTCTACCCTGACTGTGGATAAATATTTACTCCAGTACTAGTATTTTGAGATTTGGCTAAAAGGAACTAACTAGTAATTAACTAAATAAATATATCAGCTTCCCCTGTGTCTTAAGCTGCATTCCTTTATGTTCTTAAAGGTGTAGGAACCAAGAACGTGAAAGGATTTCAATCTAACTGGAACTGCAGGTACAAAACGGAAAATCTCACGCATGCAACCTCAGAAGAAGGGAACTTAGGGGCCTAGAGGCTGATTTCCCGTGAATGCCTGATTTGCAGAAGTTTCTGAGACTTATCTCCTGATCAGTAAACATCTGCAGGAAATCCCCCCATTCTCAAGTCCATGAACTTATTGCTGCAACTCTGACTGGTCTTCTTCCTCTCTGCATTTCTTGCCCACAAATGCAGCCTGCCCCAAATCGTCAGCAGACTGGCCTGAAGCTGGCCTGAAAGCCTGCATTTCCTGAACTGCAATTCCTCTTTATTCCCAAATAAACCCAATTTCTGGTCATTTGAGTTTGCCTCAGTTTATCTCTTTATTTAGGTTGATAGGAACTTTTGGGTAATAACTTTATAAATGGGAAACAGATCACCAACCCAGGTTGGATGCATGAGACAAGTGCTCGGGGCTGGTGCACTAGGAAGACCCAGAGGGACGGGGTGGGGAAGGAGGCGGGAGAGGAGATCCGGATGGGGAATACATATAAATCCATGGCTGATTCATGTCAATGTATGGCAAAAATCACTACAATATTGTAAAGCAATTAGCCTCCAACCAATAAAAATAAATGGAAAAAAAAATCAAAAGGGAAAATAAAACAGCATTTGAGAGATCATGAGTCTTGTCCTTGTCACATAGTGAGATAGGGCAGAATGTTGAGCTTTTGTCATTACAGTCTGGAATCTTTTAGTTGCTTTAGTCTAGTCTCATTGATGGTTTCTTTTCCTCTTGATCATTTTACCTGACAGCACTCATCTGGTCTGTGTACTAGGGATTAGAAAACTGTTCTCTTGCTGTTTTGCAACCAGCTGGCTATGTAGCTTTGGGCAAGTCACCTAGGAATTCCAGAATCTACTAAAGAAAATCTCTTACATAATCAGATTTTTAAAAGATGTGGATGGTCTGCTAATTGTTTTTGATCATAAAGATAACAAATACTCAAAGAAAATCCAACACTAGAGAAAAATATAAAGAAGAAAGCAAAGCAAAAATCGGCCACTGTTCTCCAACCAAGAGATAATCACAGTGCACATTTTGGTTAATGTCACTTTGGCTCCTTATGCAGACACACACATATAAACTTTTATACAAATAGGATATTCTCATCCATACTATTTAATCACTTGTTCTTATCAACGATTTAACGCTTTTTCCATTTAATAAGCTTAAATGCTAAATCATTAAATTTCCATTTAATACAGTTATAAAAATGATAATAACTAGGACTTCATAAGCTCTTTCTATGTAAAATCTAACTTAGTACTCAAATTTTACAAATATGAGTCGTAAATATTTGTTCAAGGACACAAAGTTGTTACTTATTCCCATTGGGGTGCACCAAGATTCCAATGCAGGAAATTCTGACTTCAGACACTCCTTTTATAATGGCTGCATTTTATTCACTGAATGAATATCCAGGGTTTATTTTAAATAAATCCTGATGCATGCTTAGATAGATATATATATGACTTCTGATGTTATTAAAACCTCAATGATGATCATAAAGTATTATGTATTTGATCAAACACTTCTTTAGATATATTTCCAAATATAGAATTTCTGCATTAAAAATACAAGCTTCAATGTTGATATACATTTCCAGACTGAATACCACAATTTTATAGAATAATCATTCTCCTGCATCCTCAAAAATCAGTGCTGTCAGTATTAAAATGAGCAGATACTGACTCACGAAGACAAACTCTCTCCTTTGGGGTTGCAACTCAGAATTAAAAGCACACACTTTCTATGAATTACAGGTTCAGTCTTTAAAATTCACTTATTAACTTTAATAGTGGACACTGTGGGGAAACAAAGAAGAATGCTTGCTTCATCAATCTCATAATGTCATTCCCGAAAAGTCATTATTTGGGGGCAGTAGTTAGGATCATTCTACCACATTGCTGGTGAAAACAGTAGTAATCTACACAGAAATGTCACAACGCATACCATAGAATATGCTCATATTCTATGACTCAGTAATTCTACTTGAAGGATTCAGTCTTAGAAAAATGACAAGAGATATAGTCCCAGCAAGTTTATCATAATATCATCTTTGAAAGTAAAAATGGAAACTATGGAAAACAGACATTGATTATTGAGTATGATAAATCCATTAAGCGTGTTAGTATTTAGCCATTAAACCTTTGTGATCTCTGAAGACTAGTTTAGTCATGTGCCAAAATGTTCTGAATATTTTAAGCAAAAAATAGTATTTATACTGAATTACTCTAATTAGTAAACACATGTGCTATTTGTATAAGACACAAGGGAAATTTGCCGAACATGTTAATCGTGATTATTAGATGCTTTCTAAAATTTTCTCCTTCTGATTTTTGTGTTTTTTTCCCTCCTAAATGTTCCACAGTCAGTTACATTTGTTTTATACAAAAACAAACAAATAGAAAGCCTACTTCAAAACTCGTCTTTGTCCTATCAATGATACATAGCTCAGAATCTAGAAGTCCCCACTCATTGTCAGTCCTACATACACTTAGGTGACATATAGCTTTCCCCAAATTCTTCTCAACCAAATGCCATGAATTCTCAAGATCCCTTAATGAGGATCTCGGAAATCATCTGTTTTGCTCCCTTCCTTTTAGTGTCAGTCTGTCCAACACCATTTTCTTTTGCAAAGACCATTCCCCTACTTCACATAACCCTGTGGAATTTTCAATCAGGTGAGCCTGCCTGCCACGCCACAGGATATCCCATTTCTTAGGCATAGTAATTAGACCAAGAAGAGGCATGTGACTGAAGTTGGACCTGCCAGAGCCTTTTGGGTGGAGAGATGCTTTGCGTCGTGTGCTCAAAAAGTCCAGGGAGGTGTTCCAGTAACAAACTTGCCACGAAACCAAGAAAGACAAACGGAACTAAGAGACAAGAGACAGAAACTGGTTCCTGATGGTATCTCTGGAATCCTAAGATTCACCCAGGCCAGAAGCTACTGCCGATTCAAAGACTTCTTAATTATATGGGTCCCCAGATTACCTTTCTTCTTTAACCAAATTTGAATGTGATTCTGTCAGTTCTCAAGAGTGCTAATAAAAGATCCAACCAAATGGCAGGAACTTCTAACTCTCCTGTGAAGCATTCTTTTTATTCATCTTATTTCAGTGCATATGTTCAGAAGGAGAACAATTGCATTTCATATTCTGTAAGTTTCTCACATGAGCTTTTATGGTGCGGTGACTTAGACAATAAATATCCTTACTTTAAAAGATGTTTTAATGTGCACCTTAACCCATGTCTCTATTAAACATCATTCAGTTCAAAGCTCTGACTAGTTTTTCCTTAGCTTATTGTCAAGATCATTTACATTTACATCTCCTTCCTTCCCACATACTTTGATTCAATCTGCAAAATTAATGAGAATGCTCTTCTTTTCTATCATGCAAACCATTTCATTTGATTATTGCTCTCGAATGGAAAAGGACTCAGCAGAGGTACCTGTTATAAGAGTGACTTGAATCTGCTTAAGTTCCATTTGGGGGTTCTTCCATTCTGGAAATGCAATGGTCAGCCCAGGGTCTCACTACATAAGATAAGCTTTATCTCAGAATGGGCAGGGTGGGTCAACAAGTAATTAATTGCTTTTGAAGAAATTGCCTTAAAGCCACTGTGGATTTAAAGCTGTCTCCAGACTGATTAGAAAAGGAACATAATTCTGTAATTAAATTGTCAATCACAAAAGAAATATATGTGTATGGAGATTCAATTTTGCAAGAAAACTTTGCAGTATTTTTGAGGCGCAGTTGTTGAAACTCAGAATCTTGAAAAGATTTCTGGTTTCAAATATAGAAAGAAATAAGGAAAAAGAGGATGTGGGAACTGTCAGTCTGATGTAATTGAGAGTGAAAGAAAAAGACTGACCAGGTGTTTGGAAAAATGACTCGAATTAAGAAGCCAGGAGGATGTGATGAGAAGTAGGGAGGGTCACAGAGGTGCGAACCAAGATGTAAAGATCATCTCAGAGGAGCTGAGGAAGACTGCATTTCGGGTTCAGAGAAGAGGTTTGCAGTGAATTACTGTGGGTAGAATCTGTAAGATGCTATTTTTTCTTTTTTTATTAGTTGGAGGCTAATTACTTCAAAACATTTCAGTGGGTTTTGTCATACATTGATATGACTCAGCCATAGAGTTACACGTATTCCCCATCCCGATCCCCCCTCCCACCTCCCTCTCCACCCGATTCCTCTGGGTCTTCCCGGTGCACCAGGCCCGAGCACTTGTCTCATGCATCCCACCTGGGCTGGTGATCTGTTTCACCATAGATAATATACATGCTGTTCTTTCGAAACATCCCACCCTCACCTTCTCCCACAGAGTTCAAAAGTCTGTTCTGTACTTCTGTGTCTCTTTTTCTGTTTTGCATATAGCTGTGGTACATATACACCATGGAATATTACTCAGTCATTAAAAAGAATTCATTTGAATCAGTTCTAATGAGATGGACGAAACTGGAGCCCATTATACAGAGTGAAGTAAGCCAGAAAGATAAAGATGCTATCTTAATTGAGTTTGCGTTGGAAGTAAATAGCACCTTTATATCCAAAAGTCAAAAGTACTTCTCTCGTGGAACATACAAAGGACCATTTCTACACAACTCTGCTCATATCCCTTTATATGATCAGCTAGAACTTGGATTTGAAGTTAAGAACTGGCCAAAAATAAATTATACACACACACAAACATATACACGTCCATAATGGCAAACTGGCAAATATATATATATATACACACACACACACACACACACACAAACATATATACACCCATGATGGGAAACTGGCAAATATATATACACACACACACACAAACATAATATATATAAAATACAAATATAAATATGAATCATATGAAATAGGGACTCTAAAAGCCCAAGCCATCACTAAGTCTAAGGAGAATATACTAGTATGGGCTTCAAAACATCTTAATATTATGTTGTATTATTTTCACAGAGTATGATAAACTTGTGTTCTTGAGATGTGTCTGGTCCATAAGTAGTTTGTGAAACTGAGATTCCACCATCCTTAATAGAGTACGTCTATTTTAAGGCAGCAGTGAGGGCTGAGTGGCCACCAGGTCAGAGACGGGAAGGAAACAGTTGGTCCCCCTGGTGTCAGGGGAGAACTCCTGCCTATATTCTTTCCCTCTGTGGCAAAAAAAGTTTTATTTTTAAAAAAAGTAACATGTATGTGCATGCACACATTTAGTCATGTTCAACTCTTTGTAATCCGTGGACTGTAGCTCGCCAGGCTCATCTCTCCAGGGAATTTTCAGGCCATGATACTGGAGTGGGTAGCCATGCCCTTCTCCAGGGACCAAACTCGCGTCTCTTGCATCTCCTGCATTGGCAGGCAGCTTCTTCACCAGCTGAGCCACCAGGGAACCAGAAAAACCTTGAGATGACTAGAACTACCTCGTATGTGGAGAAAGTGGAGGGATTGGAAGTGAGTTTTTGCATTATGATCGAGGCAAAAGGAAGAAGGGTAGTGAGTTGGGAAGGTTTCAATTTTTATAACTTTTAAATAAATATTTCTCCCTGTCCCAGCAGAAACTATATGTGATTAGCCTGCCCAATGGGGCTTTATCTGTGTGAATCATGTGTTCCTTCAGGAAGTAACTTACTGACTATAATTTAAAAGGCACAAGAAATTAACAGTTGAGTTTTGCTCCTTGATTATTCTAAGTCTGGCATTGTTTCAAAAGTTGGCAAATTGGGTATATTTCATGCAGGAGAATCCCAGGGACGGGGGAGCCTGGTGGGCTGCCGTCTATGGGGTCGCACAGAGTCGGACACGACTGAAGCGACTTAGCAGCAGCAGCCGCATGCAGGAGAGCAAACAGAACGGAAACCAAAGAATTTTAGTTAAAAATTCCAGATTATCCTTCTGCACTGTACCAAATTCTAATCATTGTCATGACTAGAGATTAGCAGGGAGTTTCTTATTCTGTTATAGAAAGATGACATCAAAGTAAGACCACACATCTCACCGATGTTACTTACACATGTAAGCTTGAACATTTGACTTTGTGTGTTTTTTAAAAATTTTTGTACAGTTGGTTTACAATATTTTGTTAGTTTCTGGTGTACAGAAAAGTGATTCAGCTATATATACACATGCACACACATGTATTTCAGATTCTGTTTCATGATACATTATTATAAGATACTGAACACAGTCCCCTGTACCATGCAGTAGGACCTTGTTGATTATCTATTTTATATATTTTATATATAATAGTAAATATCTCTTAATCCCAAACTCCTGATTTATACCTCCCTCATTGCCTTTCCTCTTTGGTAGCCATCAATTTGGTCTCTATGTCTGAGTCTGTTTCTGTTTTATAAATATGCTCATTTGTGTCATATTTTAGATTCCACATATAAGTGATATCATATAGTATTTGCCTTTCTCTGACTTCACTTACTGTGATAATCTCTATGTCCATCCATGTGGCTGCCAATGACACTAATTCATTCTTTTTATGCTGAGTAGTATTCCATTATGTATATGTACCACATCTTTTTGTCTGTCAATGGACATTTAGGTTGCTTCCATACCATGGTTATTATGAACAGTGCTGCTATGAAGACTGGAATGCAGGCATCTTTTCCAGCTAGAGTTTTCCCCAGATATATGCCCAGAAATGGGATTGCTGGAGGACCCTATGTACTAGTATTCTTTATCCCCAGGGAATAGGGGTAATTTCTTTAATATGGTTTTCTTTGTATAAAACAACTTGTATGGATTATATCCCATGAAAGGGAAATCTTTTGAATAACATGTCATCCTTATTTACACATCTATTGCTATAGATTTTAAAGATTCCTGCACTTGGAAACTGAAAAACAGATATTTTCAAAGACTACAGATGATTTTAATAAATCCACTTCAGTAGAAAAGAACGGCTGTGTTGATGAAGACTCTTGAATTTATTCCCTGCATATCCTTGACCTGCTTTACATTAAAGCTATCCTCTATTTATAAGAGCATTAATTTGACTAGTGTTAGGACATTAGGATAAAAGCTTCCTTTTTTCTTTTTTTTTTTTTCCTTTTTTCTTTTTATCAAGTTGCACTGACTTCATCATAGTCACACTTCTCCATTAGTAATAAAGAAATACACCGTGACTGTCTGAAATTAAGACCAGAATGAAAATTACTTTACATTTTCATGTTCAGACATCTTGTAATTGGAATAAAGCAACATACGCTATGGAATTTCAACAAAGGAGAATTCAGTCTTCTACTAAAGATGTTCTTGATTAGGGTTTGTTGATAAGTAACAGTGACTTGTAGGTGAAAGATTTCTCCTCTAACATATTCGAAATCATGTCTAATCAATGTTTTAACAGTGAAGTTCATATTTTAACATCAATATTTGAAATTATGTTATATAATGAAACTGGTGATGAAGACTGCCTTTTCTGAAAAGGCAGAAATATATTTGCTTCAGGTTTTAGCTGGAGGTCACTGATGAAAATCACAGTCTTGCCCTGAAAGAGCTTTCTTATGTCTCACAACACTCTCCTAAACATCACTAGGTTACAACAGACTCAGTCACAGAGAGACAGTGACAGGAGCAATTGATTCGTGTGAATTGCAATCTCATTGTGAAAGGAATATTAGAACCAAACATTTCAATTCTCAGTTCAGGATCCATAAGTTATAGCACCAAATATAAGGCTTCTTTTCTTCCTTCCATGAATGTTTTCATGTTAATTTATAATGGACGATAGTTCATCTAAAGACTTAAGCTAAGTGTGCCTTTATCACAGTAAAGTATTATTGATCTTTTAATTTTCTGGTCTTTCTATCATAAAGTAAATTTTCCCAGGGAAAGAAATTAACATGCATTATCCTCTGACATCCCGCAGAGCATGTAGGAAAGCACCATGTATGTTTTTAAAAAGTGAGCTGCCAAAATAAAGTACAATGACTAGTATTTCTGGAAGTTTAGGGTATGTTTCTATACAACAAATAGAAGACTTATGGCTAAGTCACCTGAAAACCTGATATCTAATAATTATAGTGAGGGATTCTGCTTATTGTATTAATCTTTAAAAACATCTTTAGGTTATAAAAAGGGCAGATGACAGGTATCTCAACTCTCTTTGCAAATATTGATCATTTACCTAAAGTTTTCCCACACCCACCAAAGTTTACAATATATTCTAGTCTCAGTGGTATCAAACCCTAATCATTAATATTACCACTTTGTAAACAGAGAATATAACCTATAACAGGTGCTGTGCTAAGCTCCTTACAGGTATTGTCTTATTTAGTATTCACAAAAGGTTTTTTGAGTTAGAAACTCTTAGTATGCTTTTTCACAAGCAAGGAAAGAAAGACTTGATGAGACTACCCAACCGTCAAGATCACACAAGAAGTTAAGAGGCAGACATTGGCTTTGAAGACCCCTCATTTATTTTATTTTATTTTCCATTTATTTTTATTAGTTGGAGGCTAATTACTTTACAATATTGTAGTGGGCTTTGTCATACATTGACATGAATCAACCATGGATTTACATGTGTTCCCCATCCCAATCCCCCCTCCCACCTCCCTCTCTACCTAATCCCTCTGGGTCATCCCAGTGCACCAGGCCCGAGCACTTGTCTCACGCATCCAACCTGGACTGGTGATCTGTTTCACACTTGATAATATACATGTTTCGATGCCGTTCTCTCAGATCATCCCACCCTCGCCTTCGCCCATAGAGTCCAAAAGTCTGTTCTATACATCTGTGTCTCTTTTTCTGTCTTGCATATAGGGTTATCATTAGCATCTTTCTAAATTCCATATATATGCATTAGTATACTATATTGGTCTTTATCTTTCTGGCTTACTTCACTCTGTATAATGGGCTCCAGTTTCATCCATCTCATTAGAACTGATTCAAATGAATTCTTTTTAATGGCTGAGTAATATTCCATGGTGTATATGTACCACAGCTTCCTTATCCATTCGTCTGCTGATGGGCATCTAGGTTGCTTCCATTTCCTGGCTATTATAAACAGTGCTGCGATCAACACTGGGGTGCACGTGTCTCTTTCAGATCTGGTTTCCTTGGTGTGTATGCCCAGGAGTGGGATTGCTAAAGACCCCTCGTTTAGACACCATGGCCTCACCGACACACCCCTCAACAGCAGCCGCCATCAGGGTAACGGCAGGCCGAGAGAGTGGGGGACTCCGCAGGACTGATGAAGCAGGCAGAGGTGTGAAGAGGCCTGGGACTGAAGAAGTGATCGGAATGAAAAGCACCGTGGGAACGTATCAGAGGTCAGGAAGGATGGCATTGGGCTGAATGAGGGAAAACAAAAGCCTGAGCCAAGGCAGTGGGAATAAAGCAGAAAAGAAACTGCTGGAGTTTATGTGACCGTTCTGATAAGTAAGGTGAGAGCGTAGTCCTGTGAGTGACCTTTAGCTATTAGCATTGGGGCCAGGGAGAATGGTGATAGTGTTAACTAAGAAAGGAAGGCACGGGTGGGAGGGGAAAAAAAAAAAGAAAAAACAGGTTTGTTTGGGGGCATCCAGTCTTTCAGCCTCTCCTAATCCCTTCCAACCAGCATGAAACTTTTTTTTTTTAGATTGAGATTTTTTATAGTTCTGATTACCTGCTCAAAGTTAAACTCTTCTCTAACTCATTTACTTAGGCATCTTTTAGTCTACTCAGTGATGGTCTAAGGAATTAATTCCTGCCAATTTCCCTCTGCCAGCTGATATTCACTTTTTAGAAGGGGATTTATGACGGACATTTTGCTTTTTTTCTTTTTCCTTTTCTTTTCTTAAGAGTAACTATCATAGTCGAGATCTTGTTATGACCAGGTCAGGAAAGAGGTATTAGGGGCTGGCTGGCCTTTGTGTTACTTCCACATTGCAGTAGTTGACTATACTGTGGACTCGGACCTTAATGTTTGCTTAAAAATATATCTGGCTGAGAGCACATGAAGCTTTCAATTCCTTTAGTAAATTCTGACGATGAATTTTATTATAGAAACATCTGACAGGCAGCATTAACTTTTAGTGTGTGGTGAAAATAGAATTCTCACAGGAACACATACTGTCCACGTTTTCCTCCCAATTTTCAGCATCTCAAGGCTTCTGGCTGTGTTGGGACTATATCTGGGATGATTTGCTCTGAAACAAATCCATGAAATTCACTGGTGTATTAAAGCCTATTAGAGAGTTCTCTTCTTTCTCTCACTCTATCTTTGAAAAAGCCGTGCATTTGTTTTATATCAATATACTATTTCTGAGAATGAGCAAAGTCAGAGCCAAGGACTAGTTTAAAATGTGTTTTCATAGACAGCAGGAAAAGCTACACAAAATTCTTATCTTCTGTATCCAAGTTGAACACCTAGTATTCTCCTCTGCTTGTGCAAACTCTTATTCAAAGCCTAATTCTGTTCCAAAATAGGATGTACATCCTGGGAATTTATAGTTATGTTAAAGAGAAAAACATTGGAGAGAAGAGGAGAGAAAGATTGGTCTTCTTTGATACATATGCAGATAACATATGCTCTGATACTTGACACATTCTGCAGAAACATGGCTGACAGATTCCAAATGAGCAAGAGAGAGGAAGTCAAGAATTAACAAGCAGCCAGGAGCCTCTATGGTGAATCATTCATAGAGCAAAGGTACTTGGCTATTAAAATAAATGGCAAGATGTTTCAAAGAAGGGGAATTTTAGGCCAATTTTCTCATTTGAACGTTTCCAAACACCTACTATGAGCTGGTACAGTGATAAGTGTCTTAGATAATCTAAAGATGAAACACACTGTTTTGCTTTTAAGATAATAACATGGACTAGAATGGCATAGGTACTGCAGGAGGATTTCAACAAAGTGCTATGCTGAGCACAAAAGGATGGAGAGATTAACTGAAGTTAACATCAGTTGGTTCTAATAATACAAGACTGGTTTGGTGGACCAATAGCTTTACGACACTACCTCACATTACTTGAAAAAGAGTCAAATATCTGCCATTAGGAATTATCCTTTGGAACTGTGCCATGCCTATAGTTTTATTTCATTGCTATGATTTACATCCTAATGCAAAAGCATGTATAAACCACGAGTTAAGAACCTCACGAAGAAAGGATTATATACTGATTTCTGGTTAACCTCTTGTTTGACAGATTCAGTGAGTTAAAAATGCTCTATTTCTATATTATGGAAAAATATGTGTTCCTCATTTCAAATTAGAATATAATGCTCAATTTAACATTCCTTCAAGATTTCACGTAAGTGAAAGTAGTGGGTGACAGGTTAAAAAACTGTGACCAACCAGCAACTTGTCTCATGTAGGACCTGTTTTATTTGCCATTATACTTCTGATGATTTGGCTTTGTGGTCAGGAAGGTATGTGAACCAGTATGTAAGAGGACACCTAGGTTCCTTGTCAGGACATAGAGAATGGCCCAGTGTCATCATAACAGAAGATAACGTGGTCACATGTGGCTACCAAAGCCCTTCTTTGGACCTGGTCTGAAAATCTGAACTCATGTGTCTCAGTCAGCGTAGGCTGCCAGCAACAGACTGAGTGCTTATAAATGATAGAAAATTTTTTCTCACAGTTCTGGACCCTGGAAATCCAAGATCAAGGTGGGAGCAGATTCAGGGTCTGTGACCGCTGCTCCCTCGTTCATACACAGCTTCTTCTCCCCGTGTCCTCATGTGAAGGAAGGGGTGAGGAAGCTCTCTGGCAACTTCTGTTAGAGTACTAATTCCATCATAAGGGCCCCATTCTTATGACCGAACCACCTCCCAAATGCACACTGGGAATTAGGTTTCAGCATATGAATCTGGGGAGACACAAGCATTCAGCCGTTAGCACAATGGAACACTTTCATCGCCATCACCTGTGCTACCATTTGGCTGACTCATCCTTTGCCTCCTGGAGCTTCCAAGAGTCAGAAGTGCCCAAGTGCTTCGTAATCAATGGCTGCAGGGTGTGGGAGAATGAGAGTCAAGTTCTCTTATCTCTGGTTGGGACAACCCCAACCCACCCCCGAGGCTCCTGGTCGAATTGGCTGTAGTCCGCATATTGACCTCAAGGACTTTTGCCCAAGAGCTCCCATTGCTTGCTTCTCTGTCTTCTGTGTCTTGTTTCCCTGTTTTCTCATCTATCTCTCCTTAATAAATCTCTTGCACACAAATTCCCATTTCAGCATTTGCTTCTGGGGTAAGTTACGTAAGACAGATTCATTATTTAATAATATGGTTTACCTTTGACTACTTCCAAAAATAATCTGAAAGAGTTACTTAAGATATTCCTTAAATTCATATATTTAACTTGTCTACACAAACAGTGAATTACAAGTTTCTTTCTATTCATAAAACCCATCCTGGCACAACCGCTATGGAAAACAGCATAAAGATTCCTCAAAAAGCTAAAGAGAGAACTACCACATGATCTAGCAATCCCACTTCAGGGTATATACACAAAGGAGATGAAATCACTACCTTGAACAGATGTCTGCCCTGCCATGTTCATTGCAGCACCATTCACAATAGCTAAAATATAGAAACAGTCTAAGTGTCCATCAGTGAATGAATGGATAAAGAAAATGCTGTGTGTGTGTATATGATATACATGAGAATATTAGTCAGCTATGAGGAAGAAAGAAATCTTGCCATTTGCAACATCATGAACGGAAGTTGAGGACAATATGCTAAGTGTAGTAATGGTCAGAGAAACACTGTATGATCTTACTTACACGTGGAGTCTAAAAACATCTACTCATGGAAACAGAGAGTGGAATGGTGGTGGCCAGGGCTGAGAGGTGGGTGAAATGGGGAGACATTAGTCAAAGGGTACAAACATTCATACATAAGCACAAATAAGTTCCAGGGATCCGATGAACTGCATGAAAGTGAAAATGAAAGTCACTCAGTCATGTACCACTCTTTGTGACCCCACAGACTGAAGTTCATGGAATTCTCCAGACCAGAATACTGGAGTGGGTAGCCTTTCTCTTCTCCAGGGGATCTTCCCAAACCAGGGATTGAACCCAGGTCTCACACATTGCAGGCAGATTCTTTACCAGCTGAGCCACAAGGGAAGCCCAAGAATACTGGAGTGGGTAGCCTATCCCTTCTCTAGGGGATCTTCCTGACCCAGTAATCAAACCGGGGTCTCCTGCATTGAAAGTGGATTCTTTACCGACTGAGCTATCAGGAAAGCCTCGTGCTATTGTTAACAATATTGTATTATATACTTGAAAGTTGCTATGAAGTAAAAATTTAATGTTCTGACCACAACAACACTAACAAAAATGGTAACTATGTTAAGTGAAGGATGTGTTAATTAACCTTATTGTGGTAAACATTTCACATTATGTAATATATCATATTATATTTTAATGAACAAATGTACACAGTGTTATTATATCAATACAGTTCAGTTCAGTTACTCAGTCATGTCCTACTCTTTGCGACCCCATGGACTACCACACATCAGGCTTCCCTGTCCTTCCCCATCTCCTGGAGCTTGCTCAAACTCATGTCCATTAAGTCGGTGATGCCATCCAACCATCTCATCCTCTGCTGTCCCCTTCTCCTCCTGCCTTCAATCTTTCCCAGCATCAGAGTCTTTTCAAAAGAGTCAGTTCTTCACATCAGGTGGCTGAAGTATTGGAGTTTCAACTTCAGCACCAGTCCTTCCAATGAATATTCAGGACTGATTTCCTTTAGGGTGGACTGGTTGGATCTCCTTCCAGTCCAAGGGACTCTCAAGAGTCTTCTCCAACACCACAGTTCAAAAGCATCAATTCTTTGGCGCTCAGCTTTCTTTACAGTCCAACTCTCACATACATGGCTACTGGAAAAACTATAGCCTTGACTAGATGGACCTTTGTCGGTAAAGTAATGTCTCTGCTATCTAGGTTGATCATAACTTTTCTTCCAAGGAGCAAGTCCTTTTCAATTTCATGGCTGCAGTCAGCATCTGCAGTGATTTTGGAGCCCCCAAAGTAAAGTCTCTCACTGTTTTCATTGTTTCCCCATCTATTTGTCATGAAGTGATGGGACTGGATGCCATGATCTTAGTTTTCTGAATGTTGAGTTTTAAGTCAACTTTTTCACTCTCCTCTTTCACTTTCATCAAGAGGCTCTCATTTTCATCAAGATGTAATTGTACTTATATCAATTACATAATAATAAAACAGGAAAGAATAAAACCTACCTTGGACTGTCAGAAACTTATCCTTATAAGGTTAACAATTTATTCTTTACATAGAAAATCTCAGAGTCCACTCTATATTACCTCTTCTAGATCTCTAATAAACCTATTTAAAAAGGCTATTTCTAGCATCAAGCCTCAGTGGCTTTGTGGGGTAGGGGTAGGGAATTGGGTATGACAGGGGTGAGGCATGGTTACATAAATGTTTTCCTCCATTTAAACATTTATTTTTACTATGTTCTGGTCTATTCTAAATGATAATATTAAAAATCACCTCTGAAGTCAAAATTTAATTTAAAATAAACCTCTTTCAAGTCCAAATAAAGGAAAGCTTGCTGCACACATTATCATCTTACAAAAAATTTGAAAACCCTTCCTTATAACCAGAATAGAATCAGAACTGCTTTAACCTGCAAAGCAGTGTCTCACATAGGAGCTAACCTAGTTAATCTATTTCTCTGACCCAGGTGGACAGTGGGACTAAAATAAGCTTGAAGCCAGCTCTCTGCGGAAGGCTGGAGGAAGAGAGAATTCCCACTGTGCCTCTCCGTCTACATCACCTGGAGCAGCGCGGCTCTGCAGAAACACCAGTCACAGACACACAGGACCCCGAGTCATGGGCAGGGAGTCCTAAGACCGTGTGAAGGATGGCCAACCTTGCACAGCATGGAGAACTGAGCCAACACAGCAATGACCTTGGGATGTGAGACCAGGGCAACCGGATGGAATTGGGTCTGATAACCACCCAGTACAGAAAGAGACTTAGACAGCTGCAAAGCACTTTAACCGTAAAAGTCTATCTTGTCTGGATTGACAAATCTCTGCCCACCAGTCCAGCTTTCCTTCTCTGGCCTGGATCTCCATGTTGGGCCCCTAAATATGCATCTTGCTGTGTAGGGACCACAAAATGACTACTGCCCACTTTCTGCCAGAAGTCCAAGCTTAAACATAATGTAAAAACTGCTTCCATACAAAAAGCATTTTGAAGATCTGAAGAATATAATTAACAGTCATGATGTCATGCACATACATTGGACCCTCTCTCAAACCATTAGCTTCACCTCTCCACAAGAACACTAAAAGTTCTTGTTTTAGTTTCATGACTGATGGGCTGAGACAGGATCTGCAATTCCTATCAGGGGAAACTTACTGATTTTATTCCACATGTTAATAACTTATATTATCTTTTTGAACTCAGCGTTTGATGAGGAATAGGTGTTGGAAAGAGCTTCCCAGGCAACTCAGTGGGTGAACAATCTGCCTGCAATGCGGAGACACAGGAGACAAGAGTTCGATTCCTGGGTTGGGAAGATCCCCTGGAGTAGGGCATGGCAACCCACTCTAGGATTATTGCCAAGAATTCCAAGGAAGGAGGAGCCTGGTGGGCTACAGTCCATAGGGTCATGAAGAGTCAGACATGACTGAAGCAACTGAGGTACCGGTATGCAGTACTCAGAGCTAGTACTGAGGTTTTGGAAAACTTGATACCTGAAAGGAAAGTGAGAATGGGTGGGGTTGCCCCAGGAGGGGAAAGTTGATATTAACAGTAAACTCTCTCTCTCTTTCCTCTGTCTCAAAAAAATGATAAAACAAACAAACAAGCAAACTTAGATTTGTAAAGGTATGTGGGTTTCCTTGAAACTTTCTCATTTCCCTGTCAAAATGGCCCCATAAAATCAATAGGGTAGGAAGTATACTGGTACACTTTTTCAAAAATAAGACTCAAAGTGATGAAGTGACTTGCCTAAAGAATACAATTGTGACTGAAAGGAAGTCTGAACCTGGGAAGTTAATTAGATTTCATCTGCCTTTCCTGATCACTGTATTGTTCAATATCTTTGCACATTTGAAGTGGATCAATTCTTTGTAAATACTTTAAATACAATGAGAGCAGATAAAACAGCACCCTTGGAAAAGACCTTCTATGTACATACTGAATTATAAATGATCAGATATGATAACTCAATAGCCCAAATACTCAAGTATGTTCTGGTATGCTAAATGAACTCAAACTCTACCTTCATACCCACGGATACAAATGGCTGGCTCTATATATAAATTCTTCTCACTCATTTGTTGTTTAATTCACTGACTAATTAAACCAGTACAGATCTCCTCAAAATGAAGTGGTCAGAGGCATTCCATTCACAGAGTGTAAACCCTGATATCGCCATTGGTTTCCTGTCTTTTCCTATTAAAATCCATGTTCTATAATCATTCCAGAGTCTCCCACCCAAATGCAAACCTGACCGTATCATCCTCTGTCTAAAAGCACTCTGGTCTTCTGTTGCCTAGTCTGACCTACTTCACCTAACATGGCAATTGTGGGCTTCTGTAATGGGCCACGTTTATTCCCCAAACTGATTTCCTGAGATTCTTTGTCTCCTATGAGACACTGGAATGGGAGGCACGAATGATTTATTTATCATCTTTGGATTTCCAGCATTGAGGTTATGTCTAGATACAGTGTGTGCTCATTCACTCATTTGTGTCCAACTCTTTGCAACCCCATGGACTATATCCCACCAGGCTCCATTGTCTGTGGGATTTCCCAGGCAAGAATACTGGAATGGGCTGCCATTTCCTACTCCAGGGAATCTTCCTGGCCCAGGGATCGAACCCATATATCTTGCATCTCCAGCACTGGCAGGCATATTCCTTACCATTAATGCCATCTGGGAAGCCCCAAATACACAGTAGGTGCTCAATAAATGTTCAGTGAGGCAAGATGGGGTTAAAGTATCTCCTTTAAAATATTTTTTCCTATTTTCCTCTCAACTTAGTTTATATTCAATTTGATCTGTCCTTTTTTGTACTGTTTTCTCTCTAAAATTTCCCTCCCATTCAATTCTCTGAGAGTCCTCAAACTCTTGGCATAAAAACCCTAATAAAGTAACTGGTTAGAGCAGGGTCATCCATTTTTCCCTAGCTCTAGATCTATAAAATAGGCTGCAATAGAAGATGAAACGACCCTACTTTGTTTCTTTAAAGTTTCCTGGGCGAATAAGCCCAATCAATTTTCTTCTCCAGAAGTCTCAATGTAATAAAACTTGCGGAAGGAAATTGATCGGGTATTATAGCATATATTGCCCACTGAGTTCCTCGATTTTCCTCCTTTTGCCCTTATTAATCAAGCAATAAAGGGACTGCCTGGAAAGATGAGAAAAGCTGTGTCATTGGCTTCACTAATTTCATGATGGCAGAACCTGCAAAGTGTATTATAGCATCATTTTTGGGGGCCACGATGATCCTCAATTTATAATTATCGAAACTAAGTGATTTAAGTTCTGGTACAGTAATAATTCAAAAGAGAAAATGAATCTGTTTCTCTTTAAGATTCTTTAAGAATCCAGGCTAAAGATTATCTTTCTCCAAATGATAGACTAAACTATTTCCTTGCTCATTCAGTCAGTGATCAGTACCTGACCTCTTTTATATTTGGCTTCATCTGAGAAAAAGAACTAGAGCTATTTATTTACCACTATAACCATCAAAAATCTTAAGTGCAAAAATTCAAATATCAAATAACACTTCAAAAAAAACAAAAAACAAAAACAGAAAGAACTGACTGAAGCAGTGTGTTGTCAGTCAGTCATGTCCGACTCTTTTGAGACCCCATGGACTATAGCCTGCCAGGCTCCTCTGTCCGTAGAATTCTCCAAGGCAAGAATATTGGAGTGGGTAGCCATTCCCTTCTCCAAGGGATCTTCCTGAGTCAGGGATCAAACTCAGGTCTCTGGCATTGCAGGCAGATTCTTTACTGTCTGAGCCACCAGCAACTTATATTAAAAAAAAAAAAAATCATTAAACATTATTATTTGAAAAGACATCTATTAATGTTTGCTTTCTGGATTGGGTAGAATATGGACCTAATGAGACAAAAGACATGGATGGTGTATCTAAAACAACATACTGCTTTACACAGGGGATATCATCTGTGGTGTTATTTGTATTATGACCTGCAGCAAAACACAGAGCAAAAATCATGTTGAGGATGTCAGTGAGATGTTCTTTTCACTGGATCAATGTAATCTATCACGACTATTAGAAAAAGTCATTTCAGACAGTCCCTCTCTGCTTCCCGCCAAAGCCCCCCACAATCCCATTATGTGATCTCACATTCCCATTATGTGAATTATTTGATAGGGGAAGAAAAGCTAGTGCAGTGTAATAGAAAGAATATAGGTTTTGAGACAGACTTATTTCCAGTTCCACCTCTGCAGCTTTCAGTGATGAGAATCTGGGCATGCTACCTACACTACTCAGTCTGTATCCTCACCTATAAAACACGTGCCATAGTTCTTATCTCCATGTTTTTGAGAATGGTATTAAATTATATGCAAGATGGAGTATGTAAAGAGCTTACTACATTTTTACTACATAAAATTCTCAGGAAATGTTGTCTCTTCCTCACTAATGGAAAGTAGACACAATAACATAATTAAATATGGTGATCTGGGATAATAGGATAAAAATCATACAACTGATGACTAATTTACTAGACTAGACAGTTAATGAGGGGAATTAGCATGACCAGGGCAAGGTTATGTGGTATGTGTAGAGACACAGGGTAGGGTCTCTGTGCTTGCATCTACCACTGAGGTCTCATAGTCAATTCTTGAGAGTTTTTCAACTCAAATATAGAGCAGTAACTCACATTTACATAACACCCACAAAGTATCGGGGTGCTAGACATCAGGAAGACTGAGATGGAAGACCCAGGTCCCACTGACACTTGGAGAGCTCAGTCTACTGGGGGTTATGTAGGTGGGAGGCCTCCTCTATGATGCTCCCTATCTTCTGTTGTCCTCTCTTTAAAAGGAAAATGTTCTCTGTGAGGTATGATATGTTAAACTGTCCTCAGTCAGGAACAAGGCATTTTTCATATACTCACAAATTGGAACAAAACTAAAAGCCACACGCTCTACATCCCTAACTTGAGAGAGAGGAGAAAAGGGGCCTAGAATAGGTATGTGAAGTTCATAAAATGTTGTTTTGCAGAAAGAGGACAGGAATGTAGAAAGGCTCCTATCCAGTCCTGGTTTGGGTCTACAATTATAGGTTACTGGTTCATTGGAAACTTATGACTTTTACCCAAAAAATAAATCAGAGCGTGCACTCTGCTTTGGGGTGGCTCCTATTTGTGGGAAATGGAGGCTGTACACATTTGACATTCTGGTGTGGACCAGCTCTCCTTCTTTGTTCAATTTTCAGAGCCAATGTCATCACTGAAGTTGGACTCCAGAGAGAGGAAGAGAGAGTAGGGGGTCCCTTTGCTCCCACCGAGCTTCCTATCAACTGAGGCATCTTCTTTGCTTCCTGCCCAATATAGGGGTTTAATATGAAAAGGCAGGAAGCCACTTTGATTTTAATTTCGGAAGCATGAAGAGGACAGGATTACTTTAAGACTCGCATTTAAGACATCTATACTTTCTATTTTTGGTTCCTTAGAAGAAATTCCTCCAAATAAATGATTAGATTTTAATGATATCTTTAGTTTAGATTTTAGTGCAATCACTGTACATCCTTGTCTGAAAATCATACTAAATAATGAGTTTAAAGGTTCAAAAAGATCCTTTCTTTTAAACCATGGGAAAATGACTGTGTAAAAGCTGAATATTGTGTAATAGCTTCCCCTTTAGATTTCTAGTAGGGAGCAGAGAATAGGGGAATGTGTGAGTGCCTTCTCTCCATATTGGAGTAGGAAAGTTTTAAAACTACCGTCCCTGTAGGGATTACAACCCAACTTCATGTTTTTTCTGCTTCTTATATCCTTATCTGGGAAAAGGGAAGATAAAATGGAATAGCAATTTCTTTGATTAAATTAACCCCAATTTGAAGAGTCTGGGGTAAATGTGTTGCTTGTGCTTATGAGACAAGGAAGAAGTGATTACTAGGGGAAAGAAAGACTTAGATGACTTCTAAGTCATCTAATTATGTTAGTTTCTGACATTTGACCTTTTCAACAATTTTATAATAGTGGCATCTAGTTTGACAGTTTTCCACAGCACTGTCTTGAAGTTGTATTGCCTTAAAAAGTAACAAGGATTATACTTTTGAATTCTAGCTTTTGAACTATGATGTTGGAAGTAGAAATTACATTCAGTACATTTATCTAGAAGGATTAGGAATCACTATAATACTCTAACTTATATATATTATGCATGGATCATAGGGGATTCCTGAGGTGACTTTTAAGAAATAGGTTCTCTAGAGAGAGCTTGACCAAGTCAACACCTCAACAGGGATTGAACCTGGCTGTCATTTCAAGAGGTTGGGTGCACTGGTTTGCAAAGGAATGCAAGGAGGCAGAACTAGGACATGAGATTAAAGAACAACCTATACAACCAGGTGGTCATAACACTTACATGAAGTTTCTAGATTATCCTTTGAAATTAATTCATAAAGTTTATCCTTTGAAATTAATCTGTGTGGATCATAACAAACTGTGGAAAGTTCTTAAAGAAACAGGAATACCAGGCCATCTTACCTGTCTCCTGAGAAACATGTATGCGGGCCAAGAACCCTGTATGGAACAAATGACCAGTTCAAGATAAAGAAAAGAGAATTACAGGGCTGTTTGCTGTCACCCTGTTTGTTTAATCTATACTCTGAGCACATCATGATAAATGCCAGGCTGGATGAGTTACAAGCTAGATTCAAGATAGGTAGGAGAAACATCAACAATCTCAGACATGTAGATGATATCATTCTAATGGCAGAAAGCCAAGAGGAACTAAAGAGCCTCTTGATGAGTGTGATGAGGGAGAGTGAAAGAGCAAATATCAAAGCTAAATATTAAAAAAAAGTCAAGATCATGGCATCTGATCCCATTACTTCATGGCAAATAGAAGAGAAAAGGTGGAAATAGTGACAGATTTCCTCTCCTTGGGGTCTAAAATCATTGAGGATGGTGACTGCAGCCATGAAATCAGAAGATGATTGCTTTTTGGCAGGAAAGAAAGTGAAAGTGAAGGTCATTCAGTCGTGTCTGACTCTTTGCGACCCCATGGACTGTAACCTGCCAGGCTCCTCTGTCCATGGGATTCTCCAGGTAAGGACACTGGAGTGGGTTGCCATTTCCTTCTCCAGGAGATCTTCCTGACCCAGGGATCGAACTCTTGCCTACTGTGTCTCCTGCTTTGCAGGCAGACTCTTCACCAACTGAGTTACAAGGGAAGCCCAAACCTAGACAGTGTGTTGAAAAGCACAGACATCACTCTGCCAATTAAGGTCCATACAGTCAAGGCTATCATCTTCCCAGTGGTCACATATGGTTGTGAGAGCGGGACCATAAAGAAGGCAAAATGCCAAAGAATTGACGCCTTCGAACTATGGTGTTGGAGAAGACTCCTGGAAGTCTCTTGGATAGCAAGGAGATCAAATCAGTCAATCTTAAGGGAACTCAACCCTGAATATTCATTGGAAGGACTGATGCTGAGGCTGAAGCTGGTCATTTGATGCAAACAGCCAACTCATTGGAAAAGTCCCCGATGTTGGAAAACATTGAGGGCAGGAGAAGAGGGCATCAGAGGACGAGATGGCTAGAGAGTATCACTGATGCAATGGACATGAACTTGGGCAATCTTCGGGAGATGGTGAGGGACAGGCAGGCCTGGCGTGCTGCAGTCCACAGAGTCGCAGAGTCAGACATGACTGGGCGACTGAACAACAAAAATTCATGCTCAGGGTTCTTATGATTCCACTAAGATTCCATTGAAAACTTGGAAAAGAAAGGCTGTGGTGTATACAGGATTCCCAGGTGGCGCAGTGGTAAATAATCTGCCTCCAATGCAGTAGACACAAGAGATGCGGGTTTGATCCCTGCGTTGGGAATATCCCCTGGAGGAGGAAATGGCAACCCACTCTAGTATTCTTGCCTGGAAAATTCCATGGGCAGAGGAGCCTGGTGGGCTACAGTCTATGGGGTCACAAAGAGTTGGACATGACTGAGCAACTGAGAACACACACACTGCACACAGAGCTAGAATGACTTTATGAGCACCAAACTGGTGTGTTCAGCTTTGAACTAGTGCCTTCAGGCAGTTAAAAGAACATATTATTTATGCAATTTAACATTTCATGGCAGTTGAGTTTTGATAGGCCTCCGTGTATGAAAATCCCTGAATGCGATAAACGAGTGAATTTATAGGCCTGTGGAACAGCTGGTCAGTGTGACAGTTCCATTCTTTTCCTGCACTAATGCTTTTAAAGATCTTGAAATTCATCAGGATGGCTGTGAAGAAATGAAGGAGCAGGACAAGCAGGAGATTAAATAGAAAAAAAAAAAAGAAAAAGAAAGAATAAGAGCATCACATAGACCAGAGAGAGAACTCAAAAAGCATTCCTGGAGGTCAGGAAAACACTTGAAAATGTAGAAAGAAATGAAGTGAGCACTGAAGACTGAATGGAGTGAGGTGAAATGGAGTGAACTGTTTACCTGCGAAGAAAGGCAGCGGTGGATGAAAGATGGTTACTACTGGCAACAGCGACAGACGTGGATTGTTCCTTTTTCATGTATATTATAAGTAGAGTTTAGAAACTACAGTTCAAAAGAGAAATATAAAGTCTGTCATTCTGGGGTGAAAGAGCCTTTCAGTCTACAGAGAGACCCACCCCTTTCTTCACCAATGTCCAGTAAAGATGAACTTAATGGCACTGAATGTCAACGAAAAAAGCAGAGCCGAGCTTCTCCAGGCCTGATTTCCATTTTTATTAAATTTCTTCCTTGCCCCAAACCTTTGAATTTCTTTAGGCTTGTCCTTATTTCATTTCAGTCCCTGGTACTCTGAATCAATGCTAATTTGGCTGTCTGGGTGCTATTACACACGCTGTTTTTCATCTCCCTTTGCCTGTTTTCTGACTTTAATATTCTGAAATATCTGTGCATAGGAGTTGCATCTCACTGATCAGATTTACTTTAAAATATCTATGATTTAAATGAAAATACAGGAAAAAAATCTGAAGGCACAGAGGAGAGAGAGAACTACCTCGGCAGGAGAGTTGACATTGAGTATCAGCCACTTGCTGACTATGGAAAGTTTGAGAAGTAACTTCATCTCTCAAATCCTCAATTTCCTTATCAGCAAAATGAAGGTGTTAGAGTTGATAATCTTGAAGGTCCCTCCAGAGCTAACAATCTTATTTTTTGAGATAAAAATCAACATCAGTCAGTGTGATATGAGTAAAGCAAAAAGTAGAATATCTACAGCACTATTCACAGAACTTTAGACCCAAAAGGGATCTTATTGTGCTCCTACCTCTCCCTTCAGTTCAGTTCAGTTCAGTCACTGTTGTGTTTGACTCTGCAACCCCACGAACTGCAGCATGCCAGGCCACCCTGTCCATCACCTACTCCCAGGGTTTACTCAAATTCACGTCCATTGAGTCGGTGATCCCATCCAATCATCTCATACTTTGTCGTCCCCTTTTTCTCCTGCCTTCAATCTGTCCCAGCATCAGGGTCTTTTCAAATGATTCAGCTCTTCATATCAGGTGGTCAAAGTATTGGAGTTTCAGCTTCAGCATCAGTCCTTCCAATGAATATTCAGACTGATTTCCTTTAGGATGGACTGGTTGAATCTCCCTGCAGTCCAAGGGACTCTCAAAAGTCTTCTGCAACACCACAGTTCAAAAGCATCAATTCTTCCATGCTCAGCTTTCTTCACAGTCCAACTCTCACATCCATACATGACTACTGGAAAAACCTCTCCCTTAGGTTGACATTTGAGGAAACAGACGCCCAGAGAGATGAAATGGCCTGTGACAGTGCTACATGCGAGCAGGTTAGCAATTTAATATTCATTACATATTTGTAAATAACAGTAAGAGCTTTTGGAGACTTTAATGGCTTAAGTGATCACCCTATTTGAGAAGGATCATAACTGTGTCCCTAGGGGATTCAACGCACTAAGGCGGCCTGTGTTAGTCAGCATTCTCCAGAGAAACAGAACCAATGGCACACTTAGACATTTATTTATTATGAGGAGGTGACTCACACGGTTATGTTGAGGAATCCCACAGTCTGCCAAGGGCCAGTCTGGGACCCAGTGAAGCTGGTAGTCAAATTCCAGTCTAAGCCCAAAGGCCTGGGAGTCAGAGGAGCTACGGCCATAAATCCTCATCCACAGGCAGAAGACTGACAAACCAGCTCATTCAGGCAGGAAGGGGCCAGATGCTTCCTCCCTCCACTTTCTGTTCTATTCAGGCCCTTGATGGGACCAGTGATACCCACCCCCACTTGGAAGGACAATCTGCTTTATGGAATTTACTGATTCAAATGCCAGTCTCATCTGAAACATCCTAACTGGGTCCCTGGGTCCCAGTCAAGTTGATACCTACAACTGACCATCATAGACTCAGATAACTGTGCCGAATAAGGTTTATAAATCTGGAAGTCGGGTTATGGAAATGCACAGAACACCAAAGGACAACAAAAGAAGAAAGTAAACCTTCCCCATGTGCTTCACGATATAAGTAGATGAAGGGATGTACAAAATGTCTTTTTTATACTTAAAAAAAGGGTTTTAAGGGTCTATGTGCTTTTGAAGGAATTATCAGTCACATCAGTTCAGTTCAGTTCAGTCGCTCAGTCATGTCTGACTCTTTGTGACACCATGAACTGCAGCACACCATGCCTCCCTGTCTATCACCAACTCCCAGAGTTCACCCAAACCCATGTCCATTGAGTCAGTGATGCCATCCAACCATCTCATCCTCTGTCGTCCCCTTCTCCTCCTGCCCTCAATCTTTCCCAGCATCAGAGTCTTTTCAAATGAGTCAGCTCTTCGATCAGGTGGCCAAAATAATGGAGTTTCAGCTTCAGCATCAGTCCTTCCAATGAATATTCAGGACTTATTTCCTTTAGGATGGACTGGTTGGATCTCCTTGCAGTCCAAGGGACTCTCAAGAGTCTTCTCCAACACCACAGTTCAATAGCATCAATTCTTGGGTGCTCAGCTTTCTTTATAGTCCGACTCTCACATACATACATGACCACTGGAAAAACCATAGCTTTGACTAAACAGACCTTTGTTGACAAAGTAACGTCTCTGCTTTTCAATGTGCTGTCTAGATAGGTCATAACTTTCCTTCCAAGGAGTAAGCGTCTTTTAATTTCATGGCCGCAATCACCATCTGCAGTGATTTTGGAGCCCAGAAAAATAAAGTCAGCCACTGTTTCCAATGTTTCCCCATCTATTTGCCATGAAGTGATGGGATTGGATGCCAAGATCTTAGTTTCTGAATCTTGAGTTTTAAGCCAACTTTTTCACTCTCCTCCTTCACCTTCATCAGGAGGCTCTTTAGTTCTTCTTCACTTTCTGCCATAAGGGTGGTGTCATCTGCATATCTGAGGTTATTGATTATTCTCCTGGCAATTGTGATTCCAGCCTGTGCCTCTTCCAGCCCAGCATTTCTCATGATGTACTCTGCATGTAAGTTAAATAAGCAGGGTGACAATATACAGCCTTGATGTTCTCTTTTTCCTATTTGGAATCAGTCTGTTGTTCCATGTCCAGTTCTAACTGTTGCTTCCTGACCTGCCTACAGGTTTCTCAAGAGGCAGGTCAGGTGGTTTGGTATTTCCATCTCTTTCAGAATTTTCCACAGTTTGTTCTGATCCACACAGTCAACGGTTTTGGCATAGTCAATAAAGCAGAAGTAGATGCTTTTCTGGAACTCTCTTGCTTTTTCAATGATCCATCAGGTGTTAGCAATTTGATCTCTGGTTCCTCTGCCTTTTCTAAAACCAGCTTGAACATCTGGAAGTTCATGGTTCACATATTGCTGAAGCCTGGTTTGGAGAATTTTGAGCATTACTTTACTAGCGTGTGAGATGAGTGCAATTGTGCGGTAGTTTGAACATTCTTTGGCATTGCCTTTCTTTGGGACTGGAATGAAAACTGACCTTTTCTAGTCCTGTGGCCACTGCTGTTTTCCAAATTTGCTGACATATTGAGTGCAGCACTTTCACAGCATCTTCTTTCAGGATTTGAAATAGCTCAACTGGAATTCCATCACCTTCACTAGCTTTGTTCATATTGATGCTTCCTAAGGCCCATTTGACTTCACATTCCAGGACATCTGCCTCTAGGTGAGTGATCACATCATTGTGATTATCTGGATTGTGAAGACCTTTTTTTGTACAGTTCTTCTGTGTATTCTTGCCACCTCTTCTTAATATCTTCTGCTTCTTTTAGGTCCCTACAATTTCTGTCCTTCATTGTACCCATATTTGCATGAAATGCTCCCTCGGTATCTCTAATTTTCTTGAGGAGATCTCTAGTCTTTCCCATTCTATTGTTTTCCTCTATTTCTTTGCATTGATCACTGAGGGAAGCTTTCTTGTCTCTCCTTGCTATTCTTTGGAACTCTGCATTCAAATGGGTATATCTTTCCTTTTCTCCTTTGCTTTTTGCTTCCCTTTTTTTCACAGCTATTTGTAAGGCCTCATCAGACAGCCATTTTGCTTTTTTCACTTCTTTTTATTGGGGGTGGTCTTGATTCCTGTTTCCATAAATCTCCTCAAAAGAAAACCACCCTCAACAATGATACATGCAATGTCTTGCTCATGACATTTGAAGTGCTGCTGTAAAAACATATTGTGGTTAATGTGAAATACAATTAATGTAAGATTAGTGACCCCATAGACTGTAGCCCACCAGAGTCCTCTGTCCATGGAATTCTCCAGGCAAGAATACTGGAGTGGGTAGCCATTCCAGTCTCTAGCCAATCTTCCTGACCCAGGGATCGAACCCAGGTCTCCTGCATTGTAGGCAGATTCTTTACTGCCTGAGCCCCCAGGGAAGCCCGTAAAATTGTTATCTCAAAAACTGGAACAAGTTACTGACACATGAAATTAAAAGTGTAGTGATCTGCTTGAAATCCAGAGTTGAGGGAAGGACCATTCTGTGTCTCTCCTTCACTGTCTATGGGGAAAGGACTCACTGGTGGTGTAAACTGGCTCCAATACCTTAAACGGAAATAGCCAATTTGTGGCTGTTTAGTTGCTAAGTCGTGTCCAACTATTCATGACCCCATGGACTATAGCCTGCCAGGCTTTTCTGCCCATGGGATTTCCCAGGTAAGAATATTGGAATGGGTGGGAAATAATGGAATTGGACTTGGCAGAAAATCTCTTTAAAATACCTCCACCTTTGTCTTTATTTTCTTTGCACCTCATGGCCTTTTGCTCTATAACTGAACAGATTTGCAGGTCAGAAAGGCATGCCCCACTCGGAACCAATATGTCTGGTATAATTTCCAAAGGTTAGTAATAAACTGAAGCATTGGAGGTAGACAGTTGCCTATGAGTTTACAGTCTGCCTCAGAGCTTGACTGTCCCTTAGAAATCACAGAAATAAGTTGATGACTACAGTCAGAATTCTCTTGTGATCTAATGGCTCTCTAAAAATGCAGTCAGCTTAACAGAACACTCTGAGCCTTTATTCTAATGAATATCTGAGTTTCAGGCTTGATTTCCTACAGACATTTTCCTCCAGGATTCCTTGGGGCAAAGGAACAAGGAGGACATAAAATCAAAGAGAAATTGATAAGTTTTTAGATCCTAAATTAGAGGGAAATCCCTGAAGAAATGGCACAAAGTTAAGGCAAACTTTGATGAACAAGAGAGAGGAAAGCCCCTTACAAGTCTCGTTTCATGGGGACCAACGTCAGCCTGGAGAAACTCAGGAAAGGACCACATACCAGGGCCAAGGGAAGCAGAAAAGGCAAACACCACAACCTGACAATTTTCTTGATGTCAATTTTATTTAGATTAACAGACATCCAACGATTTTTTTTTCACTTGGAAGTAAAGTTAACAGGGTTAAAAAAATGACTGAAAACCACAAACCCTGAACACATGTGTTTTGATTTTGTCAACTGACTCAAAAACTAAGTACAAAGGAAACAAAACATAAAAAATGCTAAATAGGACTGACTCAAGCCGAAATACATAGGTAAAAATAAATAATAATAATAATAATCCTACTGTTCCCACAATCACAGGTTAGGTATTACTGCCTTCCGAACTTCGTAGGATTCTGCGTTAAGAAACTGTCACAGGGACAAAGGGGTGGTCCAATGGTTAAGAATCCACCTTGCAATGCAGGGGACCTAGGTTTGATCCCTGATGGGGAAACTAGGATCCCACACGCCATGAGGCAACTAAGCCCACGTGCCACCACTCCTGAGCCCTAGCTCTCATGCCTGTGTTCCACAAGGAAAGATTACATGTGCCACGACTAAGCCCAGGCACAGCAGATAAATAAACAATAAATGTTTTGTCTTTTTTTAAATCATGCACAGACAAAATTATTTGAAAAGAAATTATGCCCTAAATTAATTTTGTTTACTAGACATTATCTAACCTGAGTATTGGGAGAAAGCACTGGAGAAGTTCATGTTGAATTGATGTGCTAGTTGACAAATTCAGGAGATCTGGCAGCTACTGAGATTAGCCATCCAAATCGAGTCACCAAGCTACGCTGTACCCCACTGGCTGTGGGCCAGGGCTCAGGAGCCTCAGGAGTGCCACAGAGACCTTGGAGCGCAGCATTCAGTTTGAGACGATGAGCTTTGTCACCTGGCACATCCACGGATCAAACTGTCCTCTTTTGTTTAACATGGTCCCATACTTCAGGGTTATTAGCCTGCTTGGGGCTCGTCAGCAGGAGAAGAAAGGAGATTGAAATGACCTTCTTCAGTATCTGCTGCTTGCTTTCAAGAAGTTATCTTTAGAACAACTTTTCTCCCACAAATGTAGTAGTATTATATCTAGCTAACATGCTTATGTAGTTAATATAACACAGAGGCTTTTGTTTTTTTATTCTTAGTATACAATTGAGAACCACTAGTATTCAGGTCAGTATCTACACTGGAAGGAACATCTTTGTCATTTGATATTTGGAAAATTGGAATTCATAAAATGTGCACATCTCAGGGAGGAGTGATTAATAGAGATTGAGTATAAAGAAAAAAAAAACCTGAAAGAAAAAGAAAGCGCGGGTTAAGCTTAGGTGATGAACGTACAGAATACAGGGGTGTCTGTCTTCATTAAAATGCACATGGTGGGTGTGTTAGGAGGTGGGAACATATTAATTTCAATGTGGATGATGGCAATGTAGATAGTGGGAAATTTTCAATTACATTAGCAGTAACAAGTGCATGAAAATAAAATCTTGTCTGGTGAGGGAAACCTAAAGATGTGGGTGTTTCGATTACAGAGGCGGTGATGGAGTTCAGAAATAGAGGTGCACAAGCCACGGTGTGGGTGGCGACTAGGGGAGCGGTGGGAAGTCAAAAGATGCTTAAGTACTTCCCTCTGACTTTTGCTATTATTAATCAGATGTGAAGTAGCTTAGACTCACTCCACACTTGAAGCTGAACTTTCACACTCCTTGTGAAAAAATTTGTGACTTTAAGTGACGGTCTTAGTCAAACTAAAATACTATTAAGTGTCAAACATTTCAATTCAGCCCTGTTGTTGCTGTTTTTATTATTTTATGACCACCGGTATTTAGGTAAATAATTTAGAGACAGCAGGGTGTGTCTGTGTTTGCCTGTGTGGTGTGTGTGTGTGTCTGTATGTGAGTTTCTCAGTTGTGTCTGACTCTCTGCGACCCCGTGACTGTAGCCCACTGGGCTCCTCTGTCCATGGGATTCTCCAGGCAAGAATACTGGTCTGGGTTGCCATTCCCTTCTCCAGGGGATCTTCCCTACCCAAGGATCCAACCCGAGTCTCCTGCATTGCAGGTCGATTCTTCACCATCTGAGCTACCAGGGGGCTGTGTATAGCAGCTAGCAAATTCACCTAGACTCTGCTGTAGTCATGTAAAATTATAATGAATAAGAATACCAGCCAAGTTAGAACAATTTTAACTAATCTAGTAGCAGGTTTTGCTTTCAAGTTGCTACAGGAATCACTACTTTCTGAAGCTGTGTCTACCAGGGAGAATGGACTCAGTAGTTACATCAAATGTGAGAGGCAAGAAAGACCTTCTCTGCTGGGCTTGTTGACAGTCGGGGCTGTGATTCCTGGAGGTACCTAGGCACCCTGAATTGCCTTGATAAGCCACCCCCCTTGAAATTCTTGTGGATGGCAGAAACATGCATTTATATTTCAAATATGAAATAATAACCTCTTTAAATTTCTTGTCTGAGAATCCCATGGACAGAGGAGCCTGGTGGGCTACAGTCCATGGGGTCGCAAAGAGTAGGACATGACTGAGCGACTTGACTTTCACTTAAATATCTTTTAATAAAGCTTTTCCTGGAGGACAATCGTAAAATATCAGTATCTCTCTGTGCTCATTATTCCTTACTTCCCTTCCAAAGAAAGCTCTATATTGGGGAGTTTTTCATAGCTTTTCTTTAGAAACCCTTAAGGGAAGGTTATTAAAAACATTTATGCCTCAATGCAGTGGTGATACCACAGCTCTTGAGATAGACCCAGAGCCTTATTACTGCTGATTGGAAACTTACACATGTTTACAAGCATATACGTGTTATATTATGACTCTGTTACATTGGACTCCAGAAGAGATGCTTTGCAGTGGGAAACTTAGCATCTATATTCGTAAATGGCTATGTGACTTTTTCTTAGTAATTACATTTTAAAAGAACGCGCAGTGGCTGTTCCAGAGGAGTTCAGTGAACAGCCCTCATCATTCTTTATCCATCTATAAGGTACTCAGGACAGGAAATAGGAAAGCGTCTTCTAGACACAGGAAGAGTCAGCGGCACGGATCTCACCAAACTTGATCTCAGATTCTGCCTTTTGTCCTTGCAGTGTCGAATTATTAACTCTGAAGATGGAAATATACTGTGTTTTGTGTATTTTTTGTATCACTTTAAAAAATATTAGTGCTCTGATTCTTATATGAAAATACAGACAATAAAATGATATTCCAGAGTCAGTAAACAGCATGCAGAATACATATTTTCTGACATCATCAAACACTGCATCACAAGATAATTAGGACGATAATAATCTTTTAAAAGAGCACTTTCATTTACAAAAGAGCCAAAGTTTTATCGATTGCCTGCATGATGTGCATGTTGCAAGCTAAGTTGCTTCAGCTGTGTCCAACTTTTTGTGACCCTATGGAAGTAGCCCGCCAGGCTCCTCTGTCCATGGATTCTCCAGGCAAGAATACTGGCATAAGTAGCCATTCCCTTCTCCAGGGAATCTTTCCAACTCAGGGATCGAATCCAGGTCTCTTATGTTCCCTGCATTGGCACATTGGCAGATGGGCTCTTTACCACTAACATCACCTGGGAAGCAAGGTGTGTGCTCATGCAAATTACCATGAAAGTTGGAGTTTGATAATTATCTGTGTAGTACTTTTTTTTTTTAACTACTCACATATGAAAACTATCTGAGACAGTTACTTCATGGTTAATACAACTGTCCTTAAATGGTCAAAGTGAAATAAGTAAGTTAATCTGGCTAGACATATTTAATTACAACTAATCATGTTGATATTAGCATTCATAAACCAGGCACAGAACATAAACAGGCTAAATGGATTCCAAGATGACCACAAATTTATTCTTGGAGCTTATCATTCAGTTAAGGAATGCATAGGTAAACAGTATATTGTAATAAAGTGTATCTGGTACTGTTATAGAAATATGAATGAATTCAGAGAGACCAAAGAGAGTTATGCTGCTGATGTTACCTTTCATTATCCTTTAAGATTCTATATAAAAATTTCTTCATCCATAACATGAAAGTGTATTGTAACATGAAATCTCTGCAGTGAGACCCTGGGGGTTGCTTCCAGGATAAACATTCTGTGGTTTGATACTAATTTGGGTTTTAGGGAAGATCACTTTATGTTCTAAGTGGAAAAAAAAATAAAATTCCAAGGGGCAGCATTAGCAATGGAGTCAAGATACAGATTTGCCATTTCAATTTGACTTTTCTCCCTGAATGTGGTTTCTGGATCCATGAAATGGGACATTACTTAACTCAAAGTCAATTCAAAAACACAGGCGAAATTAGGGTGGATGTTGCCAGTAAATCAAGCCACCCTATGCCACTTTTCTGCTATGGTTAACTATCAGTGATGGAGATTTTATATCTGGTGATGCTACACTAGTTACATTCATCCCCTGGATACTGCTCAGTAGTAAAATGGAAGCACTGTTGACACAGGCAACAACTTTCACAAATCTTATAGGGAATTATGACGAATGAAAACACCATTCTCTAAAGGATACACATTGCATGCTTCCATAAATATAATATTTGTGAAGCATGACCACAGAATTGGAGAACACATTGGTGGTTTCTGTGAGTTGAGACGAGGAGAGTGGATATGGCTCAAGGTAAGAAGAGTTAAGGAGTAGAAAGATAAAGCATGTTACTTGGAGCACATGGGAGCTTTGTTGTGATGGTACAATTAAGAATCTTGATTATGGTGGTGAAGCAAAGCTACACAATTGATAAAATTGTGCACACACACACACACAGGGTCCTCTGTAATGGTGCAATCTTAATAAGCTCTATGATTTGCACTATTATCAAAATACAACAACAAAAAATCTAATCCTCTCCCCCTAAAACCTAGCTTTTCCTTGCATGCATTCTAAGTCACTTCAGTCATGTCAGACTCTTTGCAACCCCAGGGACTATAACCTCCCAGGTTTCTCTCTCCATGGGATTCTCTAGGCAAGAATACTGGAGTGGGTTGCCATGCTCTCCTCTAGGGGATCTTCTCAACCCACGGATTGAACCCACGTTTTTCCTGGGTCTCCTGCATTGCAGGTGGATTCTTTACTGCTGGGCCACAAAGGGAGCCCCTTGTTTTGCTTAATTCACTGAACAACCTCTAGAGAAAGAACTATGCCTCATAATGAAACAGCCAGCATTCTAAACATACTTTCCTCTGTCCAGCTTCCCAAAGTCATGGTTGTAGCTCCCTGCTCTGTCCTTCCTCTTAACTCAAACTAAGTAAAACAGAAAGCAAATAACCACACAAACAGTCCCCCACCCCATTCTTGATATCTGTAACTTCACTTCCCCTTGCTACTCCAAAGTACAGGTCCTGTTCCTCTCCATGGTCCCACCAGTCTCCACATTATCTCTTTATTACCTAGATAACTTTAGCTTATTTTGGATTATTTTAACTGCCTCTTCTTCTATCATAAGCAGCAGTACAAAAAAGCTTCAGAACTTGAATAAACAAATACAAAAGAACCTCTTTGGGGAATGAGGAGGATTTGCATATTCATAGGGTCATAGGTTGCCCTTTTCATTATCAAATGATGGTACTAACTCTATCTTGTTATGAATATTAAGCAAGATAGCGTATATAAAGCACTTAGTAAGTGCTTGGCACACAGTAGGTGCTCAATAAATGGTAGCAGCTAGTAACAGGAAGCAAGTGGCACACGAAAGAGAGTGGTGTTAGAGTTCTGTAATTTAACAATCTACAAACTAATATTCATTAAGCATCTAATATACTCCTAGTGCTTTGTCAGTACTATGAAACAACCGAAGAAAAAATGCAAAGAGCATAAAGGAGAACATGAAAAAGCAACGTCTTAGACCTTAGGAAAATCATAAAACCATAATATGATACCACACCTATAAGCATGACTAAGATTCTGGCAACTGGTTCTCATTTACTGCTGTTGCAAATGCAAAATCCTATAGCCTCTATGGAAAAGTCTGGAAGTTTCTCAGAAAGGTTAACATTCATTTACCATGCAACTCTATTCTAGGCATTTATCCAAGTGAAATGAAAACTATGTTCAAATAAAAATCTGTATGAAAATGTTTATAGCTGCTTTATTGTCCCACATTGGCAATTACCCAAACATTCCCAAATATTCCCCACACATCCGGTAAACGCATAAACAGATGGACATGTCCATACAATGGAGTACTGCTCAGAAACACCAAGGAATGTACTGCTGACACGCAACGCATGAATGAACTGCAAACACATTATGCTCAGTTAAAAAATCTACATACAAAAGTCTACATATGGTGTGATTCCATACAAGCAAAACTCTTGAGACAGGAAACAGATAACTGGTCATCAAGGTGTGCAGGTAGGAGGGGGGTTAACTGCAAAAGGTCAAGAGGGAAGTATTTGGGGCAATGGAGCTGTTTACCTTGACTGCAGTGGCAGTTAGACAATTGTAGGCATTTGTCAAAACTCATACATAGAAATGTACACTAAGAAGGGTGAATTTTACCTTATGCAGCTTTCTCCTCAATCTAAAAAAAAAAAAAAATAGAAAAAAAAAAAAAGAATTATAGCCTAAAATTTAAGGACACAGATTTTGCCACTGTACGCCTTCAGATACAATGTAAGAGATGAGACTAACATCTAACTAATTATAATTCTCATCTAACTAACACATGAGAATTACATGTGCTTATGTACAATTTGTTGCTGAATGGTAAGGTTTCAGCATAAATATACACTGAATTGAAAGAGGTCACTGATTTACGCGGGAAGAGAAAAGACTAGGCTTCAGTGTCAAACCCATCAAAAGGATGGGAAGGACCTGGTTGGGCAGGGAGAACTGAAAGGGCATTTTTGCCTGGAGAAATGTGAGTAAAAACGGGACAGGAATGAGAAGTCTTAGCCGGCTGGAGCAGAGATGATGGTATTGAGAGTAATTGAGAAATTGATTTGATGAAGACGATGGAGCTAGAATGCAGAGGGTCTTAAATTTTAAATACAGCCCATGATAGGATTAAAGTTTTTTCATAATACAACTGTAGTAAGTTCTTGAATGAGAGTTGTGAGAAACCACAGGAATCAGTGATTGTTTGGAAGTAGCGTTTCCTGTAAAAGAAGGACAGAAGTGATGCTCTGGCACAACAGGAAAGGGGAATCAGCGCGTTATTTATGCTCCAGACTTAGATTCCTTTGTGCCTTGTGAATCGACATCTTAGCTGATTGTCTTAATAATAGATATCCTGCCTTAAAAATGTACACCCATGGCTGATCCATGTCAATGTAGGGCAAAAACCACTACAATATTGTAAAGTAATTAGCTTCCAATTAAAATTGATTAATTAAAAAAATTGGAATCTTTGAATGTTTAGCAGAAGGAGATCACAGCCGCCTCCAGCAGGGTGTTTCTTTAGCTGCTCGGCACAGGCATCTTCTACAGGAATGGCTGCTCGGGAGGCTGCTTTCTTTTATGCCGTGGGGACCGCAGCTGCCTGGATTTCCACATGCTCAAGTCATTCCTGACCTCGTAAATAAGGAACAGTTGGAAATCCTACCTAACAGTCCTTTTCCACTCCAGAGTTCAAATGCATTCTGACCCCTATGTGAAGTCATTGAGAAAGGGCACCCACTGCAACCCTGGAAGCTTCAGAGTAAGTTTCAAAGCGAAAGTGCAAGTGCAAATGGCTCAGTCATGTTGTGACCTCATGGACTATACAGTCCATGGAATTCTCCAGACCAGAATACTGGAGTGGGTAGCCTAGCCCTTCTCTAGTGGATCTTCCTGACCCTGGAATTGAACCAGGAGTACAAGGAGTACAATCCTTGCTTTGGTCATTGTGCTCACAAAAGCCTCAGCTCTCTCATCTGTTGTTTTAGCTAAGTCTTTATTTAGCAAGACACTATAATAATGTGGGGGTTTCCCTGGTGGCTCAGATGGTAAAGGATCTGCCTGCAATGCAGGAGACCTGGCTTTGATCCCTGGGTTGGGAAGATTCCCTGGAGGAGGGTTTGGCAGCCCACTCCAGTATTCTTGGCTAGAGAATCCCCTTGGGCAGAGGAGCCTGGCGGGCTGCAGTCCATGGGGTCGCAAAGAGTTGGACACGACTGAGCAAATATGTATAGCACATAGTAACGTGGGGTTTCCCAGGTGGCACTAGAGGTAAAGAACCCGCCTGCCAGTGCAGGAGATGCAGAGACATGGGTCCAATCCCGGGGTCAGGAGAATCCCCTGGAGGAGAGCACAGCAACCCACTCCAGCATTTTTGCCTGGAAAATCTTATGGACAGAGGAGCCGGGTGGGCTACAGTCCACCGGGTCACAAAGAGTCAGACACGACTGAATTGACTTAGCATGCACACATAGTAAAGTGATGAAATCTCGAGAACTTGGCTATCTTGTAAATTTAGCATACAATCCTAGAGAATATACTCATTGTGTTGTTGCTGTTTAGTTGCTAACTCACGTTCGACTCTCTGTGACCCTATGGACTTGTAGCCCTCCAGACTCCTCTGTCCATGGGATTCCCGACACATGAATATTGGAGTGGGCTGCTATTTCCTCCTCCAGGATATGTTCCTGGCCCAGGGACCAGACTTGCATCTCCTGCATTGGTAGGCAGATTCTTTACCAATGAGTCACCAGGAAAGCCCTAGTGTATTTATCATCTATTGTAAAATTCTACTTAAAATCCTTACAGGGATGAGAGAGTCTTGAGTGCATGTTAGGTGAGCATTTAAATACCCCATAGCTATTCCAAGTACAGATGTCAAGATCAACATTCTAAGAACGTTGATATTGAAGTAGGTATATCCCTGAAAGTCTTCTGGAAATCTCTTAACGAATCCTGGGATGTGTGAGGAGAGAATGTCAAATGTCTTGCTGAGTAGCAAATATATGAACCCGGCAAACCGCTACAAGTAACAATGAGGTTAATATCAAATGCCCTTCATCTGAGAGTCCTAAAGGCCTTTACAAATGGCATAACATTAATTTGAACATCACTCCAGAGAAGCATCAAATTAATTTCCATTTCAGAAATGGAACCCCCGAGAAAGAAGCATGTCCATGATCACAATTAAACCTACATCTTAGCCTAGTTAAGGCTAGTTCCTTTCAGCCATCTGTTCTGAGAGCTAACTTTAGGCCCTGGAGTAAAAGAGAGAGAACATGAAGATGTCAAAATGGAAAACAAACCATATTCATTCAACATTTTAGGGTTATTTAGGTATGAAGTCAAATAATGTAGTGTTACAATTTTCAAGGTGTTCACATTATATTTGGAGCAGAACAACACTTAGGGAACAGTACAGCAAATGCTAGGATAAAAATATGATTGAATATGATGCAGATACATGACAAACCTAAACAGTATATTAAAAAGCAGAGATATCACTTTGCCAACAAAGATCTATATAGTCAAAGCTACAGTTTTTTCAGGAGTCATGTGTGGATGGGAGAGTTGGACCATAAAGAAGTCTGGGCATTGAAGAATGGATGGTTTCAAATTGTGGGCTAGAGAAGACTCTTGAGAGTCTCTTGGATAGCAAGGAGATAAAACCAGTCAATCCTAATCAGGAAATCAACCCTGAATATACCCTTGACCCATGAGTCAAGGACTGATGGTGAAGCTGAAGCTCCAATACTTTGGCCACCTGATGCACAGAGCTGACTCATTGGAAAAGACCTGATGCTGGGAAAGATTGAGCGCAGAAAGGTACAACAGAAAATGAGATGGTTGAATGGGACCATCATCTCAATGGACAGGAGTTTGACCAGGCTCTGGGAGATAGTGAAGGACAAGGAAGCCAAACAGGCTGCAGTCCATGGGGCTGCAGAGAGTTGGACAAGACTTAGTTACTGAAAAACAACAATAGCATAGGAAGAAAAGAATCAAACTAGGGGATCAGAGAAAAATTTACAAAGGAAGTGATACTTAAGCCAAGCTTTGAAGGCTTGGAAGAGGTATCCTTAAGCAGAAAGCAAGAAGGATTCTATACAAAACCACCAGCACAGACAAAGCATGAAGCTTGTAACTGCCAGTAGCTGGGGTACTAGTTAGTGTAGTGGTGTTGCAGGGGTAGTGCCGGGAGGAAGCAGCCATAAATTAGAACGTGACATAGGTGCTAAACTAAGGAGCTTAAAATGTGTACCAAATGCTCGCCGAGGGAACAGTTCAGTGGCCAGTGCACATATTCACAGAAGACCCACAGCTCCATCAACATCATGACATCAACAAAGAGTTGTAAATGTAATTTATAGGAACTTGAATAGGCAGAAACAGTACCTCCTTACAAACTCCTATTTACAATTCATGCTTTATAAGATGACAGTTGGTTATGTTGCCCAGGAGGAAAAGAAAACAAAGTTGGCACACAACTAGCTCAGCTCTGCCATGGAATCTGGCCAAAGGAGAGATCCATCAGGCACGGTATGATCAAGAGAAGAGAAGAGATTGCAAAGGAAACACAAATGGGACTCGTGATAAGTTGGATATAAGGGGTTAAAAAAAATGAGTGACTGCAATTTTGATTCTAAGTCACCAGGTTTTTTTTTTAAAGTTCTTCAGTGATTTGTAAAGACAATAAAATAAAATAAGAAAGAATACTTACATGGTAAAAACAAATCCATAAACATGTTCAGTTTAAAATGATAATGAGACTTCAAGTCAAAGTGCTCTAGTACCCCATGGTGCTTATCTCTGGACATTATCTGCTTTCCAGGGACTCTAACCTTGAGCTTAAGGCTTCTCAGCATGTATCACAGTCCAGGGGAACTGTGCTTACAGAAAATTGCTATAAAGTTAGCTGGGATATCCTTTCTTCTGGACACTGGTATCCACCTTGCTGGTCAGATTTTTCTCCAATGTATTGGCTGCTGTGAAGCTCAGAGCTAAACTTATAGACAGCATATATAATTTCACAAAATATATTTTGAATACAAATACCATCATGCTCCCAGAGTTGGTGAGGGGCAGGGACACCTGGCGTGCTGCGATTCATGGGATTGCAAAGAGTTCGACATGACTGAGCAACTGAACTGAATTGAACTGAACCATCATGCTCAGTTGCTCAGCAGTCGCTCAGGCTTCCCTCATAGCTCAGTCAGTATAGAATCTGCCTGCAAAGCAGGAAATCTGGGTTCGATTCCTGGGTTGGGAAGATTCCCCTGGAGAAGGAAATGGCAACCCACTCCAGTATTCTTGCCTGGAGAATCCCATGGACAGAGGAGCCTGGGAGGCCACAGTCCATGGGGTCACAGGAGTCAGACACGACTGAGCAACTAAACCACCACCAGTCACTCAGTCGTGTCCAACTCTTTGTGACACCATGGACTACAGCCTGCCAGGCTCCTCTATCCATGGGATTATCCTGGCAAGAACACTGGAGTGGGTTGCCATTTCCTCCTCTAGGAGATCTTCCTGACCCATGAGTCAAACCTGTATCTCCTCCATCTCCAACACTGGCGCATGATCTTTCTCACTGAGCCATCTGGGAAGTCCCATCCTAATACCATATCTGCGGCATTATCCATTTCCCTTGTTTCCTTTTTATTTAGAATACACATAAATTACTTTAGCCAAAGATTAGATCTTGAAGTAGAACTACCTTTCCATAAAGTGACTTGTGGGATTCCATCATGAATCATATTACAAAATGGACCATATTGAATCTTAGCTGGAGGCTCATTGGATCCAATCCAAAAGTGAGAGAGTATGATTAATGAATGCAAAAATATCAATGTATTCAATTTATCTTTTTTTTTTGTCCCTACTCTATAAATACATAAATTATAAATTTAATCATTTATGGAGTATTATTGATCTGTTATCCAAAATAGTTATCTACTAACACATGTGAAAGTGCCTTTTAGTAAATGCCCAGGGCCCTCTAGTTGGCTATTAAAAATATAAACAAAAAATAAACTTCTAGGGGCTCCTCACTTTCCCCTTTTTCCTGCTAGTACTTTACTAGTAACAAGGAGATGATTGCTCTGAAATTCACTTCTGCTGGAGAGTGCTGCTCAGATGCTCAGTTGAGTTTGACTCTTTGCAACCGTGGACTGTAGCCATCAGGATCCTCTTTCCATGGGGCTTTTCCAGCAAGATTACTAAAGTGGGGTGCCATTTCCTTTTCCAGGGGGTCTCCCTGACCCAGTGATCGAACCCATGTCTCTTATGTCTCTTGCACTGGCAGGTAGGTTTTTACTGCGAGCCTCACCTGGAGAGACCAGTATATAAAGAGTAGGTGACAGTCACTTGCCTTAGCTGTCAGTTTTTGGAGAGTCATAATTATTGTGATCTGGGCATTAGGAAAGCAATTTTTCCTCCTGCAATAAGAAAGTGGCTCGTAATGAGGTCTATGTATGGACAAGCGGTAAAGAGGGCTGCTCTCCAAAACAAGACTGTACTGGCCAGATTGGGCCAGTCAGCAGAACTCAAGAGGATGAACTTGCTCTGTGGCTGAAGTGTGATGCTGTCCAAGGGAGGGGATGATTCCTGACAGGGCCTATACTATGGACTTAAAGAGAAATCCTCACAGGAAAAAGAAAAGAGCCAAAGAAGATGATATGGAGTGCCTGGTTTTATTGCTATAAGCAGGCCTGTATACATAATTTGCAGGCAATGCACAAAATGAAAATGCAGGACAGCTATCCAAAAATTGTTAAGAATTTCAAGACAATGACAGCAGTGCATTAGAACAAGGATGGGGCCAAGTCACACTGGGCTTGGGTCCCTTTGGGACTGCCCAGGTCTTCTGTCCACGAGGCTGGCCCTGGTTATGGACTCAGAAGGTAACTAGAAGAGATACAAAGTGATATCCATTAAAAAAGAATGAAATAATACCATTTGCAGCAACACGGACGGACCTAGAGATTGTTATACTGAGTGAAATAAGTCAGACAGAGAAGGACAAATATCATACGACATCCCTTACATTCGGAACCACAAAAAAATAATGATACACGTGAACTTATTCACCAAACAAAAGCAGACTCAGAGCCTCAGAGAACAAGCTTATAGTTGTTGGGGGCTGAGGAAAGGAGGAGAGGAATGGACACGCAGGGAGTTTGGGGTCGACATGTGTGCACTGCTATATTTAAAATGGATAACCAGCATAGACCCACTCTATAGCACAGGGAACTCTGCTCAATGTTATGTGGCAGCCTGGATGGGAGCAGAGTCTGGGGGAGAAAGGCTATATGTATACATATGGCTGAGTCCCTTTGCTGTCCACCTGAAGCTATATTATATTGTTAATTGTTATATATTGTTAATTGGCTATATTCCAATATAAAAGTTAAAAAAAGGAAACATGGAATGCTTTTTCCTCAGATCATTGATTAACACCTCAACTGCAAACCTGAGAAGGTTCACTCCTATTGCTTTGCTCTTAGCTGCTCATGCCGGTTTGCCCTTTGGGGTCTGGGGAGGGAAGGCTGCCAATGAATGCAGTGGCTACAAAAATCTCCATTCATCCCAACTTCTCACCAGTCTACTTTTAACTATTTTAACAGCACCATTCTACTTTTAACTATTTCCTTCCCAGGCTGAAATGCACATTGGGCCATACCATCAAGATTTTTGGTTCAGAAATGGATTTGTTGTCATGACAGATCGAGAGGAACTCAGGCACTTCTCATCAGGAATTGTCATGGGATCAAGACTTGCTTTGCTAGAACTGGATATCAACACTTGATGATACCATCAAGTGGTATTTGATGCAACTCTCCATCAAATGGCTGCAATTATGGGGCCTGCAGAGTCAGAGCTTTTAGAGCTGGACTGAAGAAGGGACTGAAGAAGGGATGTCACCTCTCAGAGGAACTTAGCTGGAAATGAAACACTCAATCTACTGAATCAGAACAGTGCTGAAGGAAGCAGGGAGGTGTGGACAGGATTATTTGGAAAGAAGAAAAAAAAAAAAAATTCCCAAGGTGATCTGATGGTCTCCTGGTTAAGAATTATGTTCTATTTCAAATCCTTTTTTGCTCCTCCCAGATGACAGAGTGGGACACAGACGTGTGTAGTAACAAGTTTACATTCACACAGGTAGTTAGAGAAAGCAGAATCCAAAACCCAGGTATATGATATGTGCTGAACTGAGCTTTTTGCATGTATCAGAGCTTTCAAACTGCTTCCATATTTATTAGTTCAAGGGAAAATATAACAAATAGAAGACAATTTAGATGTTCATAGTAATGAAACAACATTTGTTATACTATTAATTCTGGGTTATACATGTAAATGCACTAATGAAAGTATATTACAAATGCTGGTCTCTGCTGAAGCTGCAGCTCCAATACTTTGGACACCTGATGTGAAGAGCCGACTAATTGGGAAAGAATCTGATGCTGGGAAAGATTGAAAGCAAAAGCAAAAGCAAAAGGCAAAGAAAGAGGGTGAGATGGTTGGATGGCATCAGTGACTCAATGGACATGAGTTTGAGGAAACTCTGGGAGACAGTGAAGGATGGGGAAGGCTGGCGTGCCTTCATGGGGTCACAAAGAGTCAGATATGACTGAGTGATTGAAAAACAGCAAAGTCTCTGATTATCTTAGTTGTAGGGCCAAGTGATTTTAGGTATAACATACAGAACATATTTAAGACATATAAGAAAACGCTCAATGCCTCACGACCAGAATGAAATTTCTTGAAATGTGTTTAGTATATAACTTAATATACCATGTTTGTTTAGTTGAGAAACTTAGAATTCTTGTTAATGAAAAGTCTATGTGTTTGTAACTAAAAGGCAGATTTAGTATATAATCTCTGATTCTGTTAAAAGAATTAAAATGGTCTCAAAAAAGAAGCCCACCTGAGTACAGATTAATGGGAATTGCTAAAAAAAAAAAAACACTATAAAAAATTTCCAACCTGAATTTTGCAGTACTCTGTTTGGATATGTAATTTAATAAAAATGTATCTTATGGGCAGGTTACTTAGTGAATTGCTAAAAAAATGAAAAACCTTCCAGCTGATCATTTATTTTTATGACTTTTTACAGACTGTATTCCCATACTCACTAAGTCACATGATAAATTAATATTACAGTAAAAGAAGCCAATTTTGCTGCAGTTACAATTATTAACTAAAGGCAGAACTTGACAGATCCCTTCACTCAGAAACATGTAACGGAAGAGTGCATTTTCCTCACAAACAAACCTCATTTATACTTTACACAAGGGTCATTTTTCCATGAAGGCAAAGAAAGAAAAATTTTCAGCTACAATGGTCCAATATCCAAAACATCTAAGCTTCAGTGGAAAGAGCCTGACATATCGAAAGACCTCACTAGCAAAACAAAAACACATCTCCGAAGAGTTAAGTGTGTGAATGAGAGGTGCTCTGTGAAGAACACTTTATAGCAATTCAGAGATTTTTTTTTTTAACAGTTAAATTATTTCCCTACATGAAGATCCCAGAGGAATACGGTGAACTAAATGCCATCCATCCTCTGAGCTGCAGATTTCAGAGCAGGCATTAAGACCCTCTGGTGCCTCTCCTTCCAGAATGAGTCCATGACAGTTGGCAGCACCATTCTGGGAAAAAAGGAGACCCGGTGGGCCAGATGATGAGTAATAGTTATGAGTAAACATGTTAAAGGATAGTAGGAGTTTAGGGACCACTCTTGTTTCAACCAATTTCTCTCAAGCAGAACGCTTAACTCAGGCTTCACACTGTTCCTATTTCAGCTTCTCATTTTGAGGCTGGCACTTTGTCCAAGACAGAGCAGGGGGAACAATTGAGTCCCCTCAGAAAACACCAGTAAGTTTCCAAGTTTCCATCGCTTTACTTCTGCTTTCATTTCTTCCCTCTGGTTTTCCCTCAGTTAAGCACTAATACAATGACTCACTTCTTTAATCATTTAGGCATATGCCTTGTGACTTCTAAAGTTATAGCCCTCTGAGAATAAATGTGGAAGTTGGTGAGAATTATTCCTGGGTTGAATTTGAAGTGTACAGGTGTAAAATTCAGTGGAATAAAGAAAAATAGCGCAACCATGAGGGCAATGGATTGGTATGGTTATATTTCTTGCATCATCTTGTGGGAATTGGACCTCGATGTGAATGGCCTTCCCTGGAGTAGGACAATGGTGGCCCTAGGTTGTATTGATATATTGCTAGATGTTAGTAATTTACAGTTATCTCTGGGTAGGTTTCTAAACAGGACTTCCCAGGGGTAGCTAGTGGTAAAAACAAAAACCCGCCTGCCAATGTAGGAGATATAACAGATGTGGGTTCGATCCTGGGGTCGGGATATGCCCCTGGAGGACGGCATGGCAACCCACTCCAGTATTCTTGCCTGGAAAATCCCATGGACAGAGGAGCCTGGTGGGCTACAATCCATTGGTTGCAAAGAGTGGGACACAACTGAAGTGACTTAGCATGCACACACGCACATTTCTAAACCATTCTAACCTGTGATATATTTTACCATCATATTCTTGCTGATACATTATCTACTCTATACATCAACATTTACTTTTTGATACAACTAGAGAAATGAAAGAAATATGTATTTGAAGGGAAAAACTTCAGCCTACTGAGGACTAGAGATGATTCAGACCATTAACAACACAGAGTGAGAAGCAAAGAAAAGTTGTAAATAAAGCAGGAAAATAATGAAGTCCCCAATTGGTGTTAGAATTTGAAAAGCCATTAAGAATGAGTGGGTGAATGAACCTCGAAAACATTATGTTAAGTGAAAAAATCTGAGACAAAAGTCTCATATTGTATCATTCCACACATATGAAATATTCAGCATAGGTAAATCCACAGAGATGGAGTGTGGGTTGGTGGTTGCCAGGAGCTGGGGGAGGTGGTCATGGGGAGTAAGAGCTCAGTGGACTAAGTGGGTATGGCGTGATGAACACCTTTTGTTTTTTAGTTGCTAAGTTGTGTTTGACTCTTTGAGACCTCACAGACTGCAGCACGCCAGGCTTCCCTGCCCTTCACTATCTCTTGGAGTTTGCTCAAATTTATGTCCACTGAGTGAGTGATGCTATCTAACCATCTTATCCTCTGCTGACTCCTCCTTTTGCCTTCAATTTTTCCCAGCATCAGAGTCTTTTCTAGTAAGTCAGCTGTTTGCATCAGGTGGCCAAAGTATTGGAGCTTCAGCTTCAGCATCAGTCCTTCCAATGAATATTCAGGGTTGATTTCCTTTAGAATTGACTGGTTTGATCTCCCCGCTGTCCAAGGGACTCTCAAGAATCTTCTACAGCACCACAATTTGAAGGCATCAGTTCTTCCACGCTCAGACTTTTTTATGGTTCAACTCTCACATCTGTACATGACTACTGGAAAAACCATAGCTTTGACTAGATGGACCTTTGTTGGCAAAGTCTGATTTTGGGGGGATAAAAATGTTTTGGAATTGCAAAGAGCTTCCTGTTGCACAATATTATGGATGCACTAAATGCCACTGAACTGTTGCCATGAAAATGTCTAATTTTGCCCTGAAAATTTCACCTTGATTAAAAAAAAAGTTCTAAAAAAATCAAAGGAAAACTATTTTTGTAGTTTTTCTGTAATATTAAAGTTATTCTAAGAAAGTATGTACTTTTAAAAAACAGAATTAGTGGGAAAGAGACATGAACTTTGACTCTTATTTGTTTTAAGGTACTATGGAAAACACTCCAAATAACTTTTCCTTTTCTTTATCAAGTTACAGCTTTTAAAATTTAGTTATAAACAATTATTAAGGCCACTAGGCCTTCTCCTCTCACATGTGTTAAAGTTTATAATAGAGTCAAAGTTATCAGTCAAAGTTATCTTGCTTTCACTTGATTGGTTATCATTTGCTTATAATGTCTGGGATCTGCTTTCTGCCTAGAAAGATCTTCCTTGCTCCATCATTTGTTAAGTTTGTCATTATTGATTATTCTTTTCTCCTAAGGTATTAATTCTTATTATTAATTCCTCTTTTTTAATTATACAGGCTAGTATCTCTGACAATATGTGATAATGTGTATCAATGACATGAGATTGGTTTTATAGGGAGCTATGTAGTCAAGCGTGACAGTGAGCTGAGAAACCTATGGATAAATGGAGAAGGTATAAAAAACAGCACATGCACTAATTTTCTCATTTTTAATAAAAATATGGTATTGGTGGTTTAGCCACTAAGTCATGTCTACCTCTTGCAACCCTATGGACTGTAGCCTGCCAGGCTCCTATGTCCATGGGATTTCCAGGGCAAAAATACTGGAGTTGGTTGCTATTTCCTTCTCCAGGGGATCTTCCCAACCCAGGGATCGAATCTGTGCCTCCTGCACTGCACGCGGATTCTTTACCACTGAGCTATCAGGGAAGCCCTGGTATTAGACACTATCTGAAAACAAACCAATCAGTTAAAGATGTTTAAGTATGTTATGTAATGGTATGAATGTGGTGGTGTGTTGGAGTTCTACTCTCCCTTCATCTCCAAAACTGGCTCACAAGAGATAACTGTTAACTATTCAGGAAATTTGTGAGCTGGTTGTTAAAGCTGTTAACCAAAATAAAATTACATAAATGTGTGATTATAAAGCAAATGTGTTGGACAAAGATCATATATAATTTTTAAACTTTACACTATATTTTGCCGTTATCTACGCTCTTAAGGCTGTTTATGTTATTGCAACTGCAGAACAGAATTTCTAATAATGGTAGCTGCTTCCTATCTCTTCTACATTCTCTAAGAATAGATTGGCAGCTTGAAATCAGCCAAGGTGGGAGTAAATATCATGATGGAAACTGACAAATGCTACAAACCAGGGTTTGACTTATAGCTTTTTTGACTGTCAAGCTTATGAAAGTAATAAAATGCTAATCATGCAGACTTAACTCATGTTGTGTCTGCACTTTGAATAGAACAAAACATTCAGAAAGCATTTTTCCAGATTTTGAATACTATCATCTAATTTAGTGAATAATTCTCTCAAATCACAGACAAATGAGAACTGTCCTGACATTCACCTTCCTTCATTATTATTCCTTTCTTTTATATATTTTCACAAAATATATGAGGACAACAGAGGACAAGATGGCTGGATGGTATCACCGACTCAATGGACATGAGTTTGACTAATTTCCAGAAGATGGTGAAGGACAGGGAAGCCTGGCATGCTGCAGTCCATGGGGTCACAAACAGTCAAACATGACTGAGTGACTGAACAATAACAAATAAAATATCAATCAACATGCATGTTGGAACTACATTCAGAGAGCCAGTTGGCATCATAGCACTTGCATAAAGATAACACTAGAAAAACTGAATTGACAATATAATCAAAATATCGAGGCAAAGGGAAAGAAACAGAGTAAGCAATAATTATATTACAAAGATTAAATATCAGTTATAAAAATTATACTGCAAATATAATTTAATTCCCTTATCTTCCATAGAAAACAGTTGATATGGTTTAAGGTTAATACAACTAGAAAGATATGATTAATAATATTATTAAAATGTATAGGGGTAACCAGTAGAAAAATTAAGATGTTTTGAAAACAACTTCAGTTTATCAAAAGAAAAACATATCCAACTCTTTGTGACCCCATGGACTGTAGCCTGCCAGGCTCCTCTGTCCATTGAATTCTCCAGGCAAGAATACTGGAGTGGGTTGCCATTCCCTTCTCCAGGGGATCTTCCTGACTCAGGGATCAAACCCCGGTCTCCTCTGTTGCAGGTGGATTCTTGGCTGCCTGAGACACCAGGGAAGCCTATTTATACATATTCAAGGGGCCTCTCCTGACTCCCAGTGTTGCCTTCTACCCCAGCAGCCCAGATTCCATTCAATTTCCTTGCTCTGTGTTCTCATATTGTTCTATAATTTTCTTTTATGAAAGGTTTAAAATAATTAGTTGCATGATCACATGGTAAACACTTATTTTTTGATGAATCAATGGTTGTCAACAGATATGACCTCTGTGACAGACACCAGGCATGATGCCTGAGACACAGTTCCTTGTTCAATACCGATGAGCGACCTTTCAGAAGTATAGGGACCTCTACAACCAAATGCAGTAAACTAAAGGGAATCTGCTAAGGTTTAACGATGTGCAAAAAGATGGATGTATTCTACTTAGGAGAAAGCTTCATTAACAAAAGTGGCATCTGAGTTGAATCTCGGAAAATTAGGCATTTGGGGCTATATGGAAGAAAGTCATTTTGGAGAAAAGAAATGGCCAACAGAAATATAGAGAAGGTTAGTGAAGTAGAATCTAAAAGGACATGATACAAATGAACTTATTTACAAAACAAACTCAGAGACTTAGAGAAAAAATGTATGACTGCTGCTGCTGGGGAAGGATGGGAGGATGTTAGGGAATGTCATGTCCATGAGATGGACATGAACACACTGCTATATTTAAAATGGATAACCAACAAGGTCCTACTGTATATCACAGAGAACTCTGCACAATGATATGTGGCAGCCTGGAAAGGAGGGAACCTGGGGGAGAATGGATACACGTGTATGTATGACTGAGTCCCTTTACTGTCCACCGGAAACTATCACGACATTGTTAACGGGCTATACTTCAATACCAAATAAAAAGTTTAAGGAAAAAAAAAAAATACAGAATTGGACTTGGGCTTCCCTGGTGCCTTGGACAGCAAAGAATCTGCCTGTAACACAGGAGACCCGGGTTAGATCCCTAGGTCTGAAAGATCCCCTCGAGAAGAGAATGCCTACCTCCTCCAGTATTTTTAACTGGAGAATTCCATGGAAAGAGGAGCCTGGAGGGCTATAGTCCCTAGGGTCTCAAAGAATCGGACACAATTGAACAACTAACATTTTCACTTTAATGAAGTAGGGTCCACATCCTGGAGGTGACTGTAGACTGTACTAAGGACATGGAATTCATCTGGTAAGCTGTGGGAAAACAGTGAGATCAGATTCTTCTTATATTATTCTTATAGTGAGAATATTTAGCATGAGATGTACCCTCTCAACAGACTTTTAAGTGCACAGTGTAATACTGTTAACCGTAGGCATGATGCTGTGCAGCATATCTCTAAGTCACCTTGCATGACTGAAGCTTTATACCTATCTACACAACTCCCCCATTCTCCCTCTTCCCATGGCTGGAAACCACCATTCTACTTTCTGCTTCCATGAGTTTGACTACTTTACATGTCATATATAAATAGGATCATGCAGTATGTGCCCTTCTATGACTGACTTACTTCACTCAATATCTCTCATGATCCATCCATGTTGTTGCATATGACAGGATTTCCTTCTTTTTGAAGGCTGAGCAATATTCCTTTATATGTATATACCATATTTTCTTTGTCTATTCATCTGCTGATAGACATTCAGATTGCCTTCATATCTTAGTCACTGGGATAAAATGCTGCAATAAACAGTGCATTCTTCATATCTGTTAGAATAGCTATTACCTATTTAAAAAGATAAATGATGGTGAGGATATGGAGAAACTGTGAGTGGGAATATAAGGTGGTGTAGCTATTAAAGAAAACAATATGGAGGTTCCTAAAAAATGAAAAATAGAATTACCAAATGATCTGGCAATTCCACTTCTGAGTATTCATTGAAAAGAACTGAGAAGAGCTTCTTAGTTGAATGTCTGGATATAGTGAGGAAGCAGGAGAGGCAGGACGGCTGGAAGGTGAATATGGTGAGACACTGTCTGATTACATGGCACCTACACTTTAGCTCCCAGTGCCAAGTGATCCAGAGAGAGGAAAACATAGCATCATTGCATCAGTCGTGAGGTTTACCTGAGCACCTCTTTTGGTTTAAGGGGAAACTGTTGCTCAAATAGAAAGGGCAGCAAGTTGTTGTGACCAAACGCAGCTTCTGCTCATATTATCCTCTCTTGAAATTCATTTTTTCCAGGAAAATCCACTTATTCAAATCCTGATTCCTTTATGAAAACTTATTTCCTTCAATAATCTTATCCAAATTTAATCACATGAATTCTATAAACACAGGAATTTCATAAAGTCTTTATGAAATGAAACACACATACTCCTTTATGTGTGTCTATGATATCCTTCTAGATTTTCACACCTTCAGAATTAAAGTGTACTTTTAATTTATTTTGTAATCACTCATAGTACACAATAAGATGTTTAGCACAGAGTAGATTTTTTGCTAAATGTTTCTGATCACCATTTATAACAACAGTGGAATATGAGGATTAAAATAAGTTACTACAGAGGAGCAGAAAGAAACAGGAGAGATGTATGAAAAGTAAAGCATGGAAGATAAAAAAGACAATAGGACCCTTCCCTTAATTATATTAGAGTTTGATCAAAGCAATAAAGAATAAAAACTGCTTCATATTATAAAATAATAAAATGAGTATCCTTTAAAACTTGAGGAGTGACAGCCTCTTTGATTCAAATTCTGGTTTTCCCCCAAAGGTGGAATAAGATTCAGAAACTTGGAACTATACAGCTTGTAATGGAAAATTTGATTAAACAAGGGCATAATTATTTCTTTCAACACTCCCAATACTGTGAATTTTCGGTGATTATTTGATGCTATTTTGTTGTTTAAGAAAATCACTAAAACCTCAATATATTAATATATTTATGATAGAGAATTCAAGAGTTTTGTTTGGGTGAGTGAGTGAGTGAAAGTCGCTCAGTCCTTCCTGACTCTTGCGACCCCCTGGACTATATAGCCCATGGAATTCTCCAGCCAGAATACTGGAGTGGGTAGCCTTTCTCTTCTCCAGGGGATCTTTCCAAGCCCAAGAATACTGGAGTGGGTAGCCTATCCCTTCTCCAGGGGATTTTCCCAACCCAGGAATCAAACTGGGGTCTCCTGCAATGCAGGCAGAGATTATTTGCCAACTGAGCTATCAGGGAAGCCCTATTGTTTAGGTAAAGCTAGGTAACTCAGATATTTATAATAATCATCACAATTGCTGTAACAGTGCTAAAGCAACTATTAGAACCTAGAGCCATTCACAAAATTCTTATGAGATTGCCTCCTGTTTAATGTGCCCTCTTGTCTGAAACTGAGGATCACCACAGCAGCTCTCTGTCAGAGCAGAGGTCTCTGTCATTTCCCAAAGACTCATGTCTTTATATGGAGATATGCTCATTGGTATATTCGACCTGTCTCTTTTAGGCTAACATTTTTGTCTCCTCTTTGACTCCTGTCCTTAGGGGAAAAGCTATGTTAAAAGAGAAACTGTTGCCAGGCAAACAGAATTGAAGAAGCGCAGGAAAATGGCCAGTTATGGCTTGTGACCTGATAAATGGGACTGGGAATTGAGCTCTGACTTGGGGACAGCGGACGGGATGAGCTGTGAGGCTGTTGTGCGGGTGAGAGCGGTTGGGAAGGTGATGTGAAGTTGGCATGAATTCTTCCATTAAATAAACTAATTCACTCATTTATGTGCTTTTACGGCTTTTGATGTCTGTTTTTTCCTTTTTCTTCAGTTTTTTTTTTTTTTTTTAAAGTTTGATCTCCCTTTTGGGGTACAGACACTTTATTCCTCAACCACGAGTCTCTCTTCTGTAATTCTCATCCTCTGGCAACATCTACTGATAAAAACTGCCTCCCAAGAACTTTCATAGGATACGTGGCAAACAGATTTTTTTAAAAGGCAAAAATCTTAAAAGGGAAAGAGATACTCAAGGAAAATGTGGGGGAGGGTTCATACAGCCTCTTCCCCGTGACATTGAACACATTCTTCCTTCAGTGAAATGTATCTTCTACCAGCATGAACTATGTGCAGAGCTTTTATACTCATTACCATTTCCTTGCATAGGAATGTTCTCCTTGCAAAATGAGGCAGAGCACAAATGGGTGAGAATTATTCTCAGTGGAGAACGGAAAATGCTCTCCTGTATCATAACATGCGAACTCAGATCTTTTCTTTTAAACATGGAATTTATCCTCGGGAAGAGGAGCTCAAGAGTTAGTCATGTCCGACTCTTTTGTGACTGCAAGGGCTGTAGCCCTCTAGGTTCCTCTGTCCATGGGATTCTCCAGGCAATACTGGAGTGGGTAGACATTTCCTTCTCCAGGGGATCTTCCTGACCCGGGGATCAAACTCGGGTCTCCTGCATTGCAGGCAGGTTCTTTACTGGCTGAGCTACCAGGAAAACCCCTCTACCACCTCTGAGCTCTCTCTGTTCCTCATGCCCTCACTTCCTTCCTGTTCCATGCTTGGCCACTGCATTCCTCTACTTGTAATATTCATACAACTCCCTTGCCCCTCTCACGTGTTGTATACAGTTGCACAGTCTCCAAGCAATGGCTGACTTACTCATTCTGCCTATGCCAAACATGACTCTATAAACATGATGAAGAATGGCCTTACACGTCCACTGACCATAACATGAAGAAGGGTCTCGGTTTAATTCCATGAACACTATACTCATGTGATCCACCACCGTTGCCATCTGGTAATCCTACCATACACATCGAGTCCACTTATTCTCCTCTCTTCTTGGTGCCTGTTGCATAACTTTTCCTTCTCAAGTCTTTGCACATCCTCATCTTAGCTTCTTACTTCATTGAGAAAATAAAAGGAATCAGAAGAAATACTCCAAAGCTTTCGTCACAGTATCCTTTAACCAACCTGCAAATGAGTCTGTGGACTCTGCCTCCTCTCCTCTCACTTTAGATCAGTTGTCCTTGCTTCTACATAAGGCAGTGCATCCACTGAATCCTGTATTTCATAATTTCATGCACAGTCAAGGTCAATTATCCAGAAGTTCTTCTTTCTTTCTCGTATATAATTTTTTCTCCTTACTGATTTATTCCAATAGTAGTCTATTTCACCCAATTTTAAAAATCACAGAACTTTTAAAAATTTATTCCACTTCTAGCTATTGTCCCTTTCCCCTGCTTTACCATTAAGTAATACTTCACTGCATGCAATTATTCTCCTATAGTCTTGCAAATCCACTACACCCACAATTTCATTGCATAACTCCAACAGAAATATCCATTCTCCTTCCAGGACAATCTACTCTCCTGGTTTTCTTCCTACTTCATTTGGTTAAAGTCTTATCTTTTTTCTCATCTCTACAAACTATAAATCGTGAAGAACCCAGGGCTCAGTCTTCGAACATCTCCCTTTCTCTGTGTCTATAACCCTCTTGGTGATTCTTTTGGACACATGGATTTACAACCAATGCCACACTAACAACACTCAAGTATGTGTCTATAGTCTGGAGTTCTCAGAAATCCAGATAGATATGCAGTTATCCACTCAACATCCCTACTTGGATTTTGAGTCTCAAACTTAATGAGTCTAAGTCTAATTTCTCATATTTTGCCTCAAACCTTCTTCTCCTATATTTTGCTGTAAATAGCCATCCCATACTTGCTCAAATCAAATGTCTTGAAGTTATCCTCAACCCAGGCTTTCACCTTTCATGTCTGAACTATACAACAAGCCAATTGGGTCAGAATTATACAGAATCTTACAAGTTCTCACCACATATATCACAATTATCCAGATCCCAGACACCATCATTCCAATATTTGCAGCTCAATAGTCTCCTAACTGATACCCCAATGTTATTCTTTATTTACTTTTAAGAAATTATCTTTGAAAAGTAGAAAACTGTACTAATCTGCTCAAATGCTACCAATGGTATTTCCTTTCACATAAATTAAAGCCAGTCCCCCTATAACTACACACAGAAGCCAATAAGTCTGCCTACAGCCCTCCTAGCTGTGTTCCAGTGAAGGACTCTCATATCTCCTGCTCTCAGGGCCTAGAGCAAATTTCCACTAGGGATCTATGTATTTTGCCCTCTCGTCTCTTTCAGACCTTTGTTGAAACTCTTAACACTCCAAATGAAATCCTGTACTCACTATTCCTCTTCCTTACTTCATTTTTTTCTACAGCAATATAACCATCTATCATGCAATATAATTTATGTATCTACGTATGCATTTGTTTGTTTTCCCATCCGTTTGTTTGCCTCCCTTTGTAGAATATAAGCTTCATAGGGTAATGATTCTTTCCGTTTTGCTCACTGCTGTATCTGATATACAGAGAACATATCTGACACAGAATAAGCACTTAATGAACATTCATTGAATGACTGAAAGACCAGTGTGAAGTTCAGCATTATTATCTGAAACATATTTTACTTATGATTAATAATGAGCACTTGAAAAGATACAGAATGAGATCATGCTTCCAGATCTCTCAAACATTTTAGAATTTCATTTTCAAAGAAAGTCAAGTTCATTCTACTTCTCTTGGAAACTTTCAAAAATAAAAATGTAGCCAGAAACAAAATAAAACTGTGGCAAGAATCATCCCTCTGCAATATAAAAATGATTTTTCAGCAAGCCATTAGAATTTGAAGAATATTCCTCAGATCGGTTTCCCTTATGCAGGTGGTAAAACAGAACAAAACAACAGTCTCTGTCTTCAAATTTGGGAATGCTAATTTGTGGTATTCAAACATTTCTGTTTTAAAGCATATGGCAAATAGACCCAGGGGAGAATTTGTTCACTGCTGTGTTTGCTTTTATAGTTTTAAACACTGTGGTTTTATGCAAGAGGAAATACATTTTTGTGATGGCAACGACAGGTGAAATAAGATGTGAAAAAATGATATTTTAGATTCTCATATGTCAACAGTATAAAATGAACTGTATTTCAAAGATGTCTTCCATCCAATTCATACTGCTGGTTTTGTTTTTATTTTTATTATTATTATTATTTTTTTTTTAATTTTATTTTATTAGTTAGAGGCCAATTACTTCACAACATTTCAGTGGGTTTTGTCATACACTGACACGAATCAGCCATTGAGTTCCACGTATTCCCCATCCCGATCCCCCCTCCCACCTCCCCCTCCACCCGACTCCTCTGGGTCCTCCCAGTGCACCAGGCCCGAGCACTCGTCTCATGCATCCCACCTGGGCTAGTGATCTGATTCACCATAGATAATATACATGCTGTTCTTTTGAAACATCCCACCCTCACCTTCTCCCACGGAGTTCAAAAGTCTGTTCTGTACTTCTGTGTCTCTTTTTCTGTTTTGCATATAGGGTTATCGTTACCATCTTTCTAAATTCCGTATATATGTGTTAGTATGCTGTAATGTTCTTTATCTTTCTGGCTTACTTCACTCTGTATAATGGGCTCCAGTTTCATCCATCTCATTAGAACTGATTCAAATGAATTCTTTTTAACGGCTGAGTAATATTCCATGGTGTATATGTACCACAGCTTCCTTATCCATTCATCTGCGGATGGGCATCTAGGCTGCTTCCATGTCCTGGCTATTATAAACAGTGCTGCGATGAACATTGGGGTGCACGTGTCTCTTTCAGATCTGGTTTCCTCGGTGTGTATGCCCAGAAGTGGTATTGCTGGGTCATATGGCAGTTCTATTTCCAGTTTTTTAAGAAATCTCCACACTGTTTTCCATAGTGGCTGTACTAGTTTGCATTCCCACCAACAGTGTAAGAGGGTTCCCTTTTCTCCACACCCTCTCCAGCATTTATTGCTTGTACACTTTTGGATAGCAGCCATCCTGACTGGCGTGTAATGGTTTTGTTTTTAAAAGCTGCATGAAAAGGAAACAATCTACCCACACATAAAAAACCCAGAATTCTTAATAAGTAATAGACTATCAAGGTGAATTAACATGGTACTTATTCAAAAACTTGGTGTAAGTGCTTAACTTGTAAGTTATGACATAGCTCCCACCAACAGTTAACTAACCTATATTTTTTCTTTTATCAAAAGTAAGCATGGTAAGCTCTCATTTAACATTGCTGTTTCATAAATAATTAAATTTTTTGTTTAATAGAACGTTAGGTTCTATACCATATTTCTATTACTTATTTCTTAAAACTTAGGATAGTGCATGATGCAATTAACACTACAATTTTCCTGAACATGTCTTACATGCAGAAAGTAATTCAGGATAATGTAGTCTCTTGGGGGCCGTCAATGGTCAAGCTACTAGAACTTGCAAAAGTGATAGCATAATCTTAGAAAACAAGTGCCTAATGTGTAATAATACATTAATTATTCACATTAATTTCCATTAATAAGTTGTGAAGTATGAGTTCGAAAAATGAATAGGTATATATATATATATACACATATGCATATATATATATATATATATATGCATGTATTATGTTTGCTAATACTAAAGAATCCTTATTGGATCAAATTTGCATGATTGACTTTTATAGGGAACTGAAAGTCAAGACACAAAAGAATGTCTACATTTTAAAGTGACACTTCTATGAAAGTTTAAAGTTCCTTTTGGGAACTTAAATAATTTTAAGATAAGAAATAGTTCGTTTCAATGTGTTTAAAATTCATGGCAGTCAACCATACTGAGAATCTCTAGGTAAAGCAGGAGTAAAAGTTAAACCCTAACCCATTAAAAACAATATGCTGATAAAGCTCATTAGGGGTTCACTGCAACTCTTGGAACGTTTTATTCCAAAATGGAAAACTTGGTGGGTCTTTTAGAAAGCAACCTGATTTGCTACAAAATTTTATCTGTTACTTTTTCCTTAAAGATCTGGTAGTTGAAATAGGATGATCTTATCACTGCTTTACACACATTTAGGATAAAAGAATAATATAACATGCAGAATAAAAGCAGTTTTAAATGTTGCTCAAAAATTTCAAATCTGCATGATCTCATCAATTCCTAGAGAAATTAAAGAATGAAAAAAATATACTTTTAAATCATTTGTGTCTTTTAAAATTTGAATCTGACTTACTCTGTTAAGTTACTACACTAAGCACTCAGCTCAGCTCAGTTCAGTCGCTCAGTCGTGTCCGGCTCTTTGCGACCCCATGAACTGCAGCACGCCAGGCCTCCCTGTCCATCACCAACTCCCAGAGTTTACTCAAACTCATGCCCATCGAGTCGGCGATGCCATCCAGCCATCTCATCCTCTGTCATCCCCTTCTCCTCCTGCCCCCAATCCCTCCCAGCATCAGGGTCTTTTCCAATGAGTCAACTCTTCGCATGAGGTGGCCAAAGTACTGGAGTTTCAGCTTCAGCGTCAGTCCTTCCAGTGAACACCCAGGGCTGATCTCCTTTAGGATGGGCTGGTTGGATCTCCTTTCAGTCCAAGGGACTCTCAAGAGTCTTCTCCAACACCACAGTCCAGAAGCATCAATTCCTCGGCGCTCGGCTTTCTTCACAGTCCAGCTCTCACATCCATACATGACCACTGGAAAAAGCATAGCCTTGACCAGACGGACCTTTGTTGGCAAAGTAATGTCTCTGCTTTTTAATATGCTATGTAGGTTGGTCATAGCTTTCCTTCCCAGGAGTAAGCGTCTTTTAATTTCATGGCTGCAGTCACCATCTGCAGTGATTTTGGAGCCCAGAAAAATAAAGTCTGACACTGTTTCCACTGTTTCCCCATCTATTTCCAAAGAACTGATGGGACCAGATGCCATGATCTTAATTTTCTGAACGTTGAGCTTGAAGCCAACTTTTTCACTCTCCTCTTTCACTTTCATCAAGAGGCTTTTTAGTTTCTCTTCGCTTTCTGCCATAAGGGTGGTGTCATCTGCATATCTGAGGTTATTGATATTTCTCCCGGCAATCTTGATTCCAGCTTGTGCTTCTTTCAGCCCAGCACTTCTCATTATGTACTCTGCATATAAGTTAAATAAGCAGGGTGAAAATATACAGTCTTGACATACTCCTTTTCCTATTTGGAACCAGTCTGTTGGTCCATGTCCAGTTCTAACGGTTGCTTCCTGACCTGCATACAGGTTTCTTAAGAGCAGGTCAAGTGGTCTGGTATTCCCATCTCTTTTAGAATTTTCCACAGTTTACTGTGATCCACACAGTCAAAGGCTTTAGCATAGTCAATAAAGCAGAAATAGATGTTTTTCTGGAACTCTCTTGCTTTTTCAATGATCCAGCGGATGTTGGCAATTTGATCTCTGGTTCCTCTGCCTTTTCTAAAACCAGCTTGAAAATCTGAAAGTTCACGGTTCACATACTGCTGAAGCCTGGCTTGGAGCATTTTGAGCATTACTTTACTAGCGTGTGAGCACTAGCTGTGAACAAAGCAAGCAGAGGTGATGAAGTGCCAGCTGAGCTACTTCACATCCTAAGAGATGATGCTGTTAAAGTGTTGCACTCAATATGCCAGCAAATTTGAAAAACTCAAATGGCCACAGGACTACAAAAGGTCAGTTTTCATTTCAATCCCAAAGAAAGGCAATGCCAAAGAATGTTTGAACTACTGCACAATTGCACTCATTTCACATGCTAGCAAAAAGTAATACTCAAAATTCCCCAAGCTAGTAGGCTTCAACATTATGTGAACTGAGAACTTTCAGATGTCCAAGCTGGATTTAGAAAAGGCAGAGGAACTAGGGATCAAATTACCAAGATCCGCTGGATCTTAGAAAAAGAAAGAGAATTTCAGGAAAATCTCTACTTCAGCTTCACTGACTAAGCTAAAGCTTTTGACTATGTGGATCACAACAAACTGAAAAATTCTTGAAGAGTTGGGACTACCAGACCACCTTGCCTGCCTCCTGAGAAATCTGTATGCAGGTCAAGAAGAAACAGAACTGGAACATGGAACAACTAACTGATTCCAAATTGGGAAAGGAGTATGTCAAGGCTGTATACTGTCACCCTGTTTATTTAACTTATATCAGAGTACATCATGAGAAATGCCGGGCTGCAAGAAGCAGAAGGTGGAATCAAGATTGCTGAGAGAAATATCAATAATCTCAGATATGCAGATGACATCACCCTTATGGCAGAAAGTGAAGAGGAACTTAAGAGCTACATGAAAGTGAAAGTGAAAGAGGAGAGTGAAAAAGCTGGCTCAAAACTCAACGTTCAAAAAACTAAGACCCTGGAATCTGGTCCCATCACTTCAAGGCAAATAGGTGGGGAAACAATGGAAACAGTGACAGACTTTATTTTCTTGGGCTCCAAAATCACTGCAGATGGTGACTGCAGCCATAAAATTAAAAGATACTTGTTCCTTGGGGAAAAAAACTATGACAAAACTAGACAGCATATTAAAAAGCAGAGACATTACTTTTTCACCAAAGTCTATATATTCAAAGCTATGGTTTTTCTAGTAGTCATGTATGGATGTGAGAGTTGGGCCAAAAAGAAAGCTGAGCACCAAAGAATTGATGTTTTTGAACTGTGATGTTGGAGAAGACTCTTGAGAGTCTTCTGGACTGCAAGGAGATCCAACCAGTCCATCCTAAAGGAAATCAGTCCTGAATATTCATTGGAAGGACTGATGCTGAAGTTGAAGCTCCCATATTTGACCACCTGATACAAAGAACTGACTCACTAGAAAAGACCCTGATCCTGGGAAAGATTGAAGGAAGGCAGAGAAGGGTATGACAGAGGATGAGATGGTTGGATGGTATCACTGACTTGAAGGACATGAGTTTGAGCAGGCCTGGGAGTTGGTGATGGACAGGGAGGCCTGGCGTGTCCCCTCATGGGGTCGCAAAGAGTTGGACATGACTGAGTGACTGAACTGAACTGAACTGAACTGTAATGAGTGCCTAGTAAACATACAGATTTTGGTGTCATGAAGAACAAGAAAGAAGTGAAAAGAAGTCCCATTCACTGTTCTGTTCAGGGTAAGGGATAGTGGGGTACTATGTAGGATTATTGTGCTAATTGAATGTTCAAAAGAAGCTTGAATATGTACACAGAAAGTGGGAATTGATCCTTTTTTAAAAATTAATTTATTTTAATTGGAGGCTAATTACTATACAATATTGTATTGGTTTTGCCCACATTGACATGAATCAGCCATGGGTATACATGTATCCCCCATCCTGAGCCTCAGCGTCATCCCATCCCATCCCTCAGCGTCATCCCAGTGCACCAGCCCTGAGCACCCTGTCTCATCATCGAAACTGGACTGGCGATCTATTTCACATATGATAATATACATGTTTCAGTGCTATTCTCTCAAATCATCCCACCCTTGCTTTCTCCCACAGTGTTCAAAAGTCTGTTCTTTACATTTGTGTCTCTTTTGCTATCTCACATATAGGGTCATCATTATCATCTTTCTAATATATGCGTTAATATACTGTATTGGTGTTTTTCTTTCTGACTTACTTCACTCTGTATAATAGGCTCCAGTTTCATCCACCTCATTAGAACTGATTCAAATGCATTCTTTTTAATGGCTGAGTAATATTCCATTGTGTATATGTACCATGACATTTTTATTCATTCATCTGCCGATGGACATCTGGGTTGCTTCCATGTCCCGGCTGGAATTGATCCTTTTTAAAATTACCATGCATATACGTGATTTACTTCTCAGGCAACCTTTATGCTTTTCAAGGCCTTATTCATTTGTTTAAATTACTCTGGAAACACTGGGAAGAGAAAATATTGACCAGGTAATTGCTATTATTGTTACCAGTGTCTTCATACATGAAAAAAGGCAAAATTAAAATAAATTTAATGAAATACTGATGAACGTAAGGGAAATCAGAAAGAAAGTAGCCCTATGTGGAAGACTTGATGGGGTCATAATTCTATTGTGTGCTATAAAACCACAGCTACTTTCCTTGGATAATTCTTTGTTGAATTTTGTTTACATACATACTTCAGTCAGTATACCCATATAAAGATCACAGGACCTGAATCATAAAGCTTTGCTTCCCCTTTCTCAACTACTAATTATGAATCAGAGTCTGCATATCTCAAATTTCATAATTTTACCTGTCAAATTTGAGATTAAATTACTTATGTTTGTTCTTCATGGGAATGTTGGACAAATATTTAGAATATAGATACATTGTATAAAAGTGGTTTATGTTATTTGAATATGTTAGGATATGTTAGCTGTTAACTCAAATAGAATGTCCAAAACGCTTCTGGTGTTCTGGAAATTCAGCTAATTTTCAAGAAGGTTCTTGTTCTAATTCCATTTGGGATCTTGCCAAGCAGTAAATAATATGATCATTGGAAAGTGAAAGGGCTAGTCACTCAGTGTGTTCAACTCTTTGCAACCCCGTGGGCTATAGCCCACCAGGCTCCTCTATCCATGGGATTCTCTAGTCAAGAATACTGGAGTGGGTTGCTACGCCCTTCTTCAGGGCATCTTCCTGACTCAGGGGTCAAGCCTGGGTCTCCCACATTGAAGGCAGATTCTTTACCATCTGAGCCACCAGGAAAGCCCCCATGATCATTGGAGTCCATTCTAACTTAACAATGTTGCATGTATGTATATGTGTGTATATATAAGCCCTTTAGAAGTTTTTTAAACATGATAGTTTCAAAGTTGCTTTCTGTCCCCCAGCCCCAGGAGGGTACCTACCCTATTAAGAACAAACAAACCTTAACTGGAAGAATAAAGAAGAATAAATCTACTATGCTTTTATATGATACTTGCCTTAGCACACCTCTCTATCTATATATTGAAGCACTGACAATTCAAAAAATGCAAATATTAATACCTTTCCTCACTTAGCATAATGAGGCAATTGATTATTATCCAGGTCTCTGAATGATCAGTAGTATTCCCGAAATATGTGCTTGAGGATGACGTGCATGAAATGCAAACGTGACAGTCTTACTAAACATTAAAACAGCTGATGTGTTCCCCTTATAGCTGTTTACCAGATGTGCAGTACAGATTACTTGGTGTGGCTAATATTTTGTATGGCACAAAGTACTTTCAAACTAAGCTAAGCTTGCAGCTAATACCTATAACAAATGTTAAACTACTTTCCCCTATTTCATCATTAGTTTCATGTCCTTTACTATAAAATACTGCATACATGTAAATTTCACCTAATTAGATTGGCCCATCAATCTGTTATTCCCCAATTATATAACGAAATAGTTACTGAACAAGATTTATGATTAAGGTGCTAGAAAAATATTTTTAAGGCTTCAGAAACCTTTATTTGCATATTCTAATTAGCAGTTTATTAATCTTAAATGCATAAGGAAATTAACTGCAGCTAACATCATAAAATTTATTACTGTAATCCTTCATTACATTGCTTTGATATGTATTTTTTAAGCCGTTTATATATTAATAACTAGAAGATTAAAATAAATTCATCTCTTTATTTCAACTACAGGCTTTGTCCACTTACTCATTTACTACAGTATACTAAAATGTTTATAATTCTGAATAACCTTTACTTTCAATGAATTATTTTAAATTATTTTTGTTCTTCTCTAAAAACCCTCTCTACTTTCCTCTTTCAGAGAATCTTTTTAGTATCCTATCTTTCTCTCAAAAAGCAGATATAAGAATAAATTTCTGTTGAAAGAATAGTTTTATTCAGATCATCAGGTAATGATGTTCATAAAACAAATAGAATCAGTTCAGGAAAAATGTATTCAGTCACTTTTACACGTCATACACTAGCTATAATACTCAGAGAATAACATGAACTTGAGAAGCGCCTGCCCTGGAGAGTCCTAAAATGACCCTATCCAGGAAGAGAAGTGTAACTTCTCCTGGTTCAAACCCCACCTGGTACTGGCACTTAGCCTTCAGGACGTGCTGCTACGTGTTAAGTCCTTGGATTTCATACTTAGGGGCTTTACTCCCCAGAGCGCAAATGGAGCCCACTGACACTTCTGCACTGCTTCACTGAAGAACTGCATTCACTTAGACAATAAAAGAGGGAATCACTTAGCCATATCAGGAACCACTAAGTGGTTTAGAAATTTGAGAAAAGCTTCTTAAGTCTTTACTGTTTCACAATGCTTGTACTGAGCTTCCAAATCCAATTTATTCCTGTAAAAAAAACCCAGAAAAAACACAAACTACTAATGACAATAAAGACTATGCTTCTCAGACTTTCATCTCATACTCAGAAAACTTGCCCTTTTATAGATGTGAGGTAGGATTATGAAAATCTGATATGACTTTGTGGATTTTGAAAACAATTACGAACCAGAATATAACAACATTATGTTCAAATACTGTTGTCATTTCTCTCTCTCTCTCCCCCCAGGTGGCCCAGTAGGAAAGATTCCACCTGCCAGCGCAGGGGATGTGGGTTTCTCAGGCGGCCCTGTGCTAAAGAATCTACCTGCCAGGGCAGGAGATATGGGTTGAATCCTTGGTTCAGAAAGATACCTGGAGAAGGAAATGAAAACCTACTCTTGCCTGAGAAATCCCATGGACAGAGAAGCCTGGGTTGCAAAAGAGTCAGACACATATTAGTGACTAAACACTGACAAATATACATACATATGGCATGTAATAATAAATAATACTATATATAATATACAGTAATTATATATATATATAATTCTATGGTAATTTTACTCTAACCTATGAGTATCCTTATTCTATTAAATAAAAATTCTTAACTGGGTAAAAACAATTTTTTCTACTATGCATTTATGGTATCCTAGACTTTGTACATATTATTTACTATTTATGGCAGTAAAGAAATTGCTTTCTCAGAGTGACATCCTTAGGGTATCTACTTACTTTGACTGACATGATGCGCAACTGTGGTTTAGTAGATAGGCCCTAGCTTGGCCCTGTGCTGTGTTCCGCTTAGTCGTTCATTCGTGTCCGATGCTTTGAAACACCATGGACTGCAACCCACCAGGCTCCTCTGTCCATGGAATTCTCCAGGCAAGAATACTGAAGTGGGTCGCCATGCCCTCTTCCAGGGGATCTTCCCAACCCAGGAATCAAGCCCAGGATTCCCACATTGCAGGCGGATTCTTTATTGACTGAGCCACCAGGGAAACTAGAATACTGGAGTGGGTAGCCTATCCCTTCTCCAGGGGAGCTTCCTGACCCAGGAGTCAAACCTCCGGGTTTCCTGCATGGCAGGTGGATTCTTCATAAGCTGAGCTACCAGGGAAGCACTAGCTTGACCCTAACACTTGTTAAAATATAGAACATCTTTTTTTTTTTTTTTTACTTTAAAAAATTTGATCTTTATTTTACATTGGGGTATATATATGTTTAATTTTAATTAATTAATTTTAATTGAAGGATAATTGTGTTACAGAACTTTGTTGCTTTCTGTTAAACCTCAACATGAATCAGCCATAGGTTTACATACATCTGCTCCCTTTTGAACCTCTCTCCCATCTCCCTCCCCATCCCACCCCTCTAGGTTGACACAGAGCCCCTGTTTGAGTATGGGCATGGGGAGAGGGGAGGAGAGGGTGAGATGTATGGATAAAACATAGACTATCTTTGTTCAACTGGTAAAGAGCTGCTGAATAAGGTCCCTGAATCTAGTCCCAATATGCACTGTACCAACTGTCCTGGCCTCTCCCCACAAAATCCCTCCTCAATGTCTTCACATCTCAGAAATTTGGGGGCCTCAAGATGCAGTTTTACTGTTATTTTAGCACTCTGCTAGTGTCATTTCTAAATGGTCAATATTGACACATTGTGCCTCTGTGGCCCTCTTCTCCTTTTGCCTTCAGTCTTTCCCAGCATCAGGGTCTTTTCCAATGAGTTGGCTCTTTGCATCAGGTGGCCAAAGTATTGGAGCTTCAGTCTTTCCAATAGATATTCAGGACTGATTTCCTTTAGGACTGTTTGATCTCTATGCAGTCCAAGAGACTCTGAATAGTCTCCTCCAACACCACAGTTCAAAGGCGTCAATTCTTTGGCAGTCAGCCTTCATTATGGTCCAATTCTTACATCCGTACATGACTACTGGAAAAACCATAGCTTTGTTTATATGGACCATTGTCAGCAAAGTGATGTCTCTGCCTTTTAATATACTGTCCAGGTTTGTCATAGCTTTCCTTCCAAGGAGCAAGCATCTTTTAATTTCATGGCTTCAGTTAACATCTCCAGTGATTTTGGAGCCCAAGAAAAGAAAATTTGTGACTGTTTCCACTGTTTGCCCGTCTATTTGCCATGAAGTGATGGAACTAGATTCTTTGCCATGATCTTAGTTTTTTGAATGTTGAGTTTTAAGCCAACTTTTTCACTCTCCTCTCTTACCCTCACAGAGAGGCTCTTAAGTTCTTCACTTTCTGCCATTAGAGTGGTATCATCTGCACATGCGAAGTTGTCGATATTTCTCCTGGCAATTTTGATTCCAGTTCGTGCTTCATCCAGCCTGGCATTTCACATGATTTACTCTACATATAAGTTAAATAAGCAGAGTGACAACATACAGTCTTGTACTCCTTTCCCAATTTTAAACCAGTCAGTTGTTTCATGTTCTGGTTCTCAATGTTGCTTATTGACCTGCATACAGGTTTCTCAGGAGACCATGAAGGGGAATAACAAATTATTGTATAGTTATTTTTTCTACATTCTCTTTTTAAATTTATAATTACTTCTCCTTTTTAATTTTCAATTTAGGTTCTGCAATACGATGATGCAACACTATTATTGTACTGTAGAATCTAAATATGACTATATATTTACCTTTACCAATGGAATTTCCATCATCTCTTTATATTTTTATGATGTTACCAAGTGTTCTTTTACTTTCACACAAAGAACTCTCTTCAGCATTTCTTGTAAACCAAGTCTGATAATAATGAACACCTTCAGCTTTTGTTTGTTCAGGAAAGTCTTTATTTCTCCTTCATTTCTAAAGAACAGTTTGATTGAGTATAGGATTTTTGGTTTATAGTTATTTTCTTTCAATAGTTTTGAATTAGTTATCCCATTGTCTCCTGGCCTGAAAAGCTTCTGTTGAGAAATCTGCCAGTCTCCTTACTGGGGGGCCCTTGTATGCAGTGAAGTGAAAGTTGCTCAGTCGCGCCCAACTCTTTGCGACCCATGGACTATACAGTCCATGGAATTCTCCAGGCCAGAACACTGGAGTAGGTAGCTTTCTCTTCTCCAGGGGATCTTCCTGATCCAGGAATTAAACTGGAGTCTCCTGCATTGCAAGTGGATTCTTTACCAACTGAGTTATCATGTAAGCCCTTGTACGTAACTTCTCTCTTATCTCTTTCTGTTCTTAAAATTCTTTGACATTCAACAATTTACTTATAATGTATCTTGGTGTACCTTATTTGGGTTCAACACACCTGGGGTCTTCTGGGCCTCAGTAATCCAAAGGTCCATTTCTCTTTACAGATTTGAGAAGTTTACAGTCACTATTGCTTTAAGTATACTTTCCATCCCTTCTCTCTTTTTCATCTCCTTCTAGAATTTCCATAATAGAAACGTTGTTTTCTTCATTGTGTCCTCTAATTCCCTTAGACTTTCCTCATTCTTTTTTTTTACTCTGATGGCTAATTTTCAATGTCTTGTCCTCCAGGTTACTGCTTCTTTCTTCTGCATGGTTGAGTTTACTTTCAAAAATTTCTACTGAATTTTTCAGTTCAGTTACTACACTTTTCAACAGTAGAATGTCTTTTATTTTTCCTTTTGTGATTGCCATTTCCTTATTGAAATTCTCATTTTATGCACTGTTTTCTTATATGGTTTAGTTGTCTGTCTCAGTTTTCCTGTAGTTCAATACCATAACAGGATTATTTTGAATTCTTTATCTGACAATTCACAGATCTACATTTCTTTATGGTCAGTTATTGAGTCTGTATTATTTTCCTTTACTGGTGTCAGAGCTATCTGACATTTCATGATCCTTACATTGGTATCTGCACATTTGAGTAATTGGACTCCTCTTTCTTACTTTACAGGTTTGTTTAGGCAGAAATTGCTCTCACCAATCAGCTCAGTTTGCATTTATGAGTATATACTTTGACAATCTCCTTGGACAAGGAGGCCTGCTGTAATGGTTTATTTTTGGATGAGGCAACACTTTTAGCTCTAAGGACTGGGGAATGTGGTTTGTTACCCTGGATTAGAACAGTTGGATAGGGCTACTGGCTTGGTTTCCTACCCAAATGAGTCTGTAAGATAGGGTTTGAGGTTGCCTATATCCCCTAGTCAGGCTTACCAGACAAATGTTCAGGACTGGGTACCATGTTCAGTATTAAAGAGAGCCATGAATTAGCTTCCCTGCCTTGGCAGGACAGCAGGATGGGACCCAGAGTCTATACAACTCATTGTTTGGGGACCCAAATCAGGCCAGAGTGTGCGCTGAGCTCCTTGATCAGATGAGGCCGCTGGTTCTGTTATGCCACAGGCTGAACTCTCAGTCCAAATTAATAGTATCTTGTAATATTTCACCTTCATTGGTTTAACTGACGTCATTTTTGCAATGCTGATTTGAGATTTTGTGTTCATTTTTAATGAGTTTTGTATCTTCAAATATAGCCTAGAAACTAGAGACTTCTTAAATCAAGCAAAGTAAATGTTAAGGAAATCACATCATTCCAAAGCAAGGCACAAGAGCATTTGTTGAAAAATGGAATTCTTTGATTCCCTAAATGGGGTCAATCAGGGGGTAGTTAGGAGCCAGATTAAAAACATTTCTGTAAGTTCCATACACCCGGACCAAGAGTCAGAGGCCAAAAACAGGGGACTAAACACCATGACCCTGATGCTGGGAGGGATTGGGGGCAGGAGAAGGGGACGACAGAGGATGAGATGGCTGGATGGCATCACTGACTCGATGGGCATGGGTTTGAGTAAACTCTGGGAGTTGGTGATGGACAGGGAGTCCTGGCGTGCTGCGATTCTTGGGGTCGCAAAAACTTGGACACCACTGAGTGACTGAACTGAACTGAAACACCATGACAATTAGCCATCCATTGTTTATTTTTATTGATGAGGAAATAAATGCATCTTTATAGCATTGAGAAATAAATACACCTTTATAGCATCACTGTGCTTTTTGGGGTCCACTTTTAATATATTTCTTCAGTCTATTTCCCAATGAATTCTTTTAAGGAGGAACTTTTAAGCAAACTTCAGACACTTTTTTCCCTCCTACTCTGTGTTCATGGCTTGTTAGTTCCTCTGTGGGGAAATTAAACCCAAGAAAAATCAAAATACTAGTGTTATTTTGCATGATTGGCAGGCTATTTCCTAAGTATATGATATTATAGGATTGGATGTTCCTGAAGAAAAACCATAAAAGATCTTTATTATATTTCTGAAAACATTTGTTTTCTTAATTATGTTTTTCAGAGAGGTCTTTCCCTAGATCTTTCACATAATGGATCACACTGTAAGATGTCACCTCAAGTTAACACACTCATACATCACTCTGCTCGTCACAGTGAAACTGATAAAAATGGATAAGTCACCAGAGAAGGAATGACATGCACTCATTAAAAAATAGGCATGCCACAGACTTCTTTTGAAAATTCTTCTAAGGTAGGTACTCAAGTTGAAAAGAAATCTGAAATGTAATTTTCAAACATTTCTCTTTAATTATGGCAAGTCTCAAAGTGAAGCACTGCTTGCTCCTATGGATTTACAAAGAAAAGTTTCAAACTTCTTTGAGTTTCTCCCTTTAGATCATTGAGCACATCTCTAATTTAGCTCTTTACTTATTCACTTATGCTTTGCAGATTGAATTCATCCCCACCCCCACTTATAAGTAGTAAAATGCATGTGTTTTTAATTGCTCTTTAAATTTCATAAACCAAAATAACATATGGTTGTTTACAAGGATCTAATTAGCACATTTACCTAAATATGTTTTCATGGTTCTAGAGACATTAAAATTTAAATGCAAATTATAATTTGTATACGAAAACTAAGGGAGAACAACTTTAACCATACTGCCTGCAGGCATATGATTCCCCGTGCTCTTAGCTTGTCATCATTTTGGATCCTGCCCTGAAAAAAGAAGTGTTGCGTATTGTGTATACATGCTCGGTTATGTCCTACTCTTTGCAGTCCCATGGACTGTAGCCTGCCAGGCTCCTCCATCCATGGAATTTTCAAGGGGAGAATACTGGAGCAGGTTCCCATTTCTTCCTCCAGGGGATCTTCCCAACTCAGGGATCAAGCCTGAGACTCTCGTGTCTCATGTATTGGCAGGCAGATTCTTTACCACCACTGCACCATCTGGGAAGTCTGAACAAAGAAGGTACAGCCTTTATCTACAAGTGAGAAGTCTTCATCATGTAGGGCCTTATTCTGTATTAACAAAGCTGAGGCCTTTAGATATACATTATTAATATAGCAAAGACTCAACTCAGATATCCAATATCTTTTGATTCATGTCATAAGCCAATTGCAAAAAGAAAAATCATTAGAGAAGAAGAAAGTTCAATTCCTAGTAAAATGCTTCTAGCACAATGAGTATGTAGGGAGAAGGGTCCGAAATGGTTTTCTGGAGAAGATACATCTTCAGAACATTGTCAAAATCACCAAAACCATAGCTTGGTGTTCAGTTCCGTTCAGTTGCTCAGTCGAGTCCGGCTCTTTGCGACCCCCTGAATCGCAGCATGCCAGGCCTCCCTGTCCGTCACCAACTCCTGGAGTTTACCCAACTCATGCGCATTGAGTCGGTAATGCCATCCAGGCATCTCATCCTCTGTTGTCCCCTTCTCTTCCTGCCCCCAATCCCTCCCAGCATCAGGGTCTTTTCCAATGAGTCAGTTCTTCGCATGAGGTGGCCAAAGTACTGGAGTCAGCTTCAGCATCAGTCCTTCCAATGAACACCCAGGATTGATCTCCTCTAGGATGGACTGGTTGGTGTTAGGCATAGGTATAAGTTGGTATAAGTGGTAAAGAATCCACCTGTTAATGAGGGAGACCCAAGAGATGCAGGTTTGTTCCCTGGGTCAGGAAGATTCCCTGGAGAAGGAAATAGCACCCCACTCCAGTATTCTTGCCTGGAAAATCCCATGGACAAAGGAGCCTGGTGGGCTACAGTCCACGGGATCACAAAGAGTTATACACAGCTGAGTGACTGAGCACACACAGGTATAAGACAGCTGGAAGAGAGAAAAACTTTCAGAGCTGAGTTTTGAGAAGCTTAACTGAAGACTCATGCATCAATCCTGTGAAGGTATGTTATGAAATAACACAATTGAGGGCAAGTTAGAAAGGAACCACCATTTGGTGGATAAAATCATGATTAGTTATCAATGTTTGGAGAATATATGGCTTATTTGGAAAGACAAAAAAATTTATATCTGAGAAATTATTAATAGTATTTTATACCCAAAAGGATGATGAGGTTTCAAAAAGAAATTTGTGCTGCCATAGTTCTTGTAAATCTAGGAGGGTTTAGGGAAGTGAGGATAAGCGTAGCTAACACCAGAAGCTAGTGCTAAGCCCTTCACATATGTTATTTCCATTTAATCCTGAACACACTTACTTTCATTTGGATAAAATAAGTCATATTTCTGATTTCCAATATAGATATGATTCATGTAATTTTTTGTTTTTGTTCTGAAGCTAATAGAAATTGCTCACTAGAAAAAAAACTTATCATCAAAAACAGTAGCAAAGGCCATTAGCAAGGCACTTGGCTAACTGCTCTATACATACAGTCTCACAGCACACACTATTATCTCACTCAACATGTATGAAGCTGATATCCTCACCCACATTTTACAGAGGAGGAAACCGATGCACTGAGGAATTATGAAGATGATGGGATGTCTTTAATGCAAGTGGCACAGCCAAGCTTCTACCCCAGCTTTGCTTAACTCCAAAATCTGCTTTTAATCCCTGATAGGGGTTCAATTGTATCTTCCCAAAATGTAAGTCCCCTTCCTAACCCCCAGTTCCCATAAATGTGACCTTTTGGAAACAGGGTGTTTGCACATGTAATAAAGTTAAGGATCTCACAACAAAACCATTGCGGATTTAGGATGAACTGCAAATCCAATAACTGGTGTCTTTATTAGAGAAAGGAGATTGCAGACCCGCAGACACAGCGATGAGAAACCATGCAAAGATGGAGGCGAGATTGGAGTGATGTCACCACACGCCGAGGGATGCCCAGCTCCACTGGAACCCGGAAGAGGCAGAAAGGATTCTCCCCAAGAGCCTTCGAAGGAAGCTTGGCCCTTCCAGCACCTTGGTTTCAAACTTCCGGCCTCTAGAATTGTGAGGGAATAAATTCCTTTTGTTTTAAGCCACCAAATTTATGGTAATTTGTTGTCATAGCCCAAGGAAATTAACATGGTCCTGTGAAAGGAATAACTTCTGTAGGTCAAAGATCTAAGATAAAGAGCTGAGAGGAAAGTAGAAAACAACAGCTGATCACTCATATTTTTAAGACACACTGACCTCAGGAAAAGCCTTCAGAGAACAAATTGGATATTTAAGGACTTTCCAACCATCAGCTAGAAAATGTCAATATTAAACAGGAAGAATCTAACCTTACTTTCGCTGTGTGCTCAGGTGTGTTTGACTCTTTGCAACCCAGTGGACCGTAGCCCACCAGGCTCCTCTATGCATGTGATTTTCCAGGCAAGAATACTGGAGTGGGTTGCCATGCCCTCCTCCAGGGGATCTTCCTGAACCTGCGTCTCTTGCATCTCCTGCATCTGCAGGCGGATTCTTTGCCACTTCGCCACCTGGAAAGCCCCCCTAAACTTCTTTACATGGGAAAAAATAAAAGTGACAACCTTTATTTTATGTTGTGATGTGGAATATGAATTATATGTGCAAGATCCAACTGACCATGTAGATTTCTTTGGATCTTATCATGATGAAGATAATTACCTGAACTCCATCACATTTAAACAACCACGTAAGATGTTTTCTTTGCGATTCCCCTTGCCCAATATGTCAAAAACTCAGCAAGGCCCATTGAAATACTACTTATATAAATACCTCTTTATAAATAATAGTGTATTGTTATGCTGCTCATTTTTTAAACAGAATGAGAGCTTTCTTTACAAGGAAAAACTCTATTACCATGTCTTTTCATTGCCTGCAGCTTTAAACATTTTCAGAGGCAGAAAGTATTGTAATAGCACGTTACAAATGAAGTGGTTTGTAAATCTTAAACTGCAATTTTCTCCCAAACAAAGCAACAACAACTAAAAAAATATCTCTAAGGAGAGATGAAACTGTAAAGTCTTTTATTTGGTATTCAGATGTTGTTGGATAGGTTTTCAACAACAAAAAATCCTCCATTTAAACAGTTTCTACATCTTTCCACCAAAATCTTTTCTCTCATATTATCTGCCCACAATGAGCATGAGGCTTAGCATCTCATGGTAGCCCAATTATCCAGATGCATTATTCATTTCCTTCCTGCTTATGTATTTCACAGTTTGAAATTTCCTTTTAAAATTAAAAGAGTATTAATAAATAGTCATAGCTACAATATATCTCTTGTTTATTAAACCCCTCTGAAACAGCTAGTGCCATTAACTATACACTACTTATCGTTAATAGTATTCAGATATATATTTTGGCACATGTTTTATTATTTTACCTCTTAATGCTTGAAACGAAAAAAAAAAAAATTTTACCTGATTATTATATCACTTAACATTATTGAGAAGTATTTTTTTGATTTGAAAGTCTTAAGGAAATGCAGGTCACCTTTGATTACTAACCCTTCAGATTTCTCTGATTTTTTTTTGACTCATTTAAACTTATATTTTTATGTTAAAACATAGTCTAGGGGCTCCCCAGGCAGCTCAGCAGGTTAAAGAATCTGGTTGCCAATGCAGGAGATGCAGGAGACATGGCTTCAACTTCTGGGTTGGGAAGATCCCTCGGAGAAGGAAATGGCTACTCACTCCCACGTTCTTGCCTGGAAAATACCATGGACAGAGGAGCCTAGCGGGCTACACAGTCCATGGGGTTGCAAAAGTCAGACATGACTGAGCGCATATGAATATGAAAACATAGTCTGATTTCAGTTGATCTGCCCCTGGAGATTTCGCATCCCCATCTCCAGTCTTAGTCATTCTTCTCATCGGTTCCCTGGAACTATGGTTAGTGCCAACCTAAGGCTGCAGTCATCTTCATCAGGAGGTTTTAACTTAGATTTAACTGGAGCCAGGTGAAGCAGATGGCTGAAGGAGGTGGGACAAGAGGCAATAGCAGTTTCTCAGTGGGAGAGTAGAATAATGAGATTATTTTTACTTATACAGCTAGGAGTCAGCATACTCTACTGAAAGAGGATGAACTTCACATTCATCCCAAGTTATTCATAATTGCACATTTGCCGTCTTCACTTCTCTGAGTCATTTTTTATTTGGCCTCAATATGGGAATAAGAAAGTTGCTAGGATTAAATAAAATAATATAACAGTAGCACAGTGTCTAGAACATGATACTCAGTTACACAGTGATTACCTTCTGTGAGCTCCTGCACTACCACGACTTTGCCTTTTCCTTCTAGAAAAGACAATCCCAACAGCAAAAATGCTACAGTACAGCAGAGTGATCAGATGGCTCTATCAATCATGTTCCTGTAGAATTTATAAAGCAACAGAAATTTTAAAGACTTAAGCCAGTTGCTTTGTAAGGTGTAGTAGAATCAAATCCATAGACTCCTATAGTCTGAAATAAGAGTCATTTTCCTATTATTTTCAAGTCATAAAAATGATAAATCAGAAAAGAATAGAACACTACCTCCAGAGACAGTTGCTACCTATTATTACATGGCCAAAGGGCGAACACATGCTACTATGTAAATACTTTTGATTTTGTGAATTCAGTATCAACTCCAGGTAAGTAGCTTTGAATACAGCTACATTCAAACCAAAGCTATGAGATTTTTTGAAACAGAAGCAGCAACATAGTGAAGAAGAAGGAGGAGGGAGGAGGAAAAGGAGAAAGGAACAGGGGAGAAAAGGGAGATGAGGGAGGAGAAGAGATAGAAAGATGAGAAGAAGAAGAAAAGAAAATACGATGTAAATAAGAATGGTCTTCTGAATTTAAGCCATGATGGTGCCTTGGCAGCATATAGGAGGGTCCACTGTGAACACATTAAAATTTGAGTATTTTAGGAACAGTTTCCCAAAAGGAGGAAGGTAATGTTTTGAAGTCTGAAGAGTATCTAAAAATATCTGTCTCATACCTATATTTTAACAGAAAACTACATATTAAAAGAATAGAAACCAAAAGGGCAGCTCCCTGGATTACTTTCTGAAGTCATTTACTAGCTGTAAGTCCCTCTAAAGAATATGCTGAAAAGTTAGCCCAATTTTCAAGGAATAGTCTCTGAGTTCCCTAAAGGTCCCTTCTGTTTTGCCACATTCCATCTTTAATCCAAAAAAGAAGGAGGAGGAAGAGGAATAGAAGTAAGAAGAGGAAGAGGAGGGGGATGGGGGACAGAGAAAGAAAAAGAAGGGGAATAAAGAAAAAGGAAAAAAGGGTAGAAATTATAAGAAAGAAAAGTTTTATACAATATGTGGGTCATATTTAATGTCATTTTCTAACTGTTTACCATGTTATCCTGTTTAAACAATTCAAATGTAGAAATTTTAACAGGATATTTATGTTATTTATGTTTGAATAGTAGATCATTTGTGATAATTCCTATTAACTTTTGAGTATCAGGAAAGTAGTCAGGACTATATCTCCCTATAACACATCTTTTTCCTGCAGAAATAAAATCAGATTTGATACATCACTTCAACTTACAACACCTTGTCCAGGATTTATCTGATCTTCATGCTAAGGATTCCTTTCAATGATTTCATCCTGGCATTTTAAAGGAGGCAAAAAAAAAAAAAAAAAAAAAGAAAGAAAGAAGAACTCTTGAGTATCCAAACCAGCATTTGTTTCAGACCAATATCTGATTCTCTAATGAATCTCTACAAAAAGGAAACACAAATGCCCAGAGGGCTTCCCTTAATTTGGGGAAACACAGCATCCTCCTTTGAGTGGTCCTTCATACCATCCACTGTGGTTAATGAGATCAAGGTTGAATTGCTAGTCCTATAGGCTGGGGTAGCCCGCAGCCCATGACAAGTACTCACTGGTCCATTAACTCTGGGGCCATTCCACTCAAGTGAGCCTGTACTTCCCTTTAGCATGGACTGGATCACTGCAAGAGGAGCTAATGAATGGATGAAGTCTTGAGAGGCCCACAGAAAATCCCCAATCTTGAGCTTCACCCACCCTATCCTGATGAATACTAGTGTCCTATGTGTTATTAGCTGTTTACATAGAAAGATTCCATACTGCATTCTATTTTTAGGACTTCAAAACGCTTGCAAGAGTAAATCAACCTAGTTATTTTGACCAAATAACTTTTAAAATCTCATCATTGGATGTGAACTTTTCATGAGATATAATTTGAAAAATGCAGCTCTCTGGTGTGTGAATATAACTGAAGGGCCAGTTTTCGCTATTGAGAGTCAAGGAAGTGGATTTGCAAAGAGTACCAGTGATGCTCAGTAACAGGAAAACACACCAGTGGTTTCAGAATTCAGGAAAGTGGTTGCCCTGGGGGAGGTAAGTTCTGGAAAGGTGGTCAGGGGCTTTGCAGACGCCCAGTAATATTTCATTTCTTGGTCCAGGTCCTGGTTGCCTGAGTGTATTTAGTTTGGGAAAAAGTAATCAAACTTTATGATGATTTTTACATATGCCTCAATGGACATTGAGTGAAAGTCACCCAGTCACATCCAACTCTTTGTGACCTCATGGACTAGATAGTCCATGAAATTCTCCAGGCCAGAATACTGCAGCGGGTAGCCCATCCCTTCTCCAGGGAATCTTCCCAACCCAGGGATCGAACCCAGGTCTCCTGCATTGCAAGCCGATTCTTTACCAGCTAAGCCACAAGGGAAGCCCAAGAATACTGGAGTGGGTAGCCCATCCCTTCTCCAGGGGATCGTCCCAACCCACGGATCGAACCCAGGTCTCCTGCATTGCAAGCAGATTCTTTACCAGCTAAGCCACAAGGGAAGCCCAAGAATACTGGAGTGGGTAGCCCATCCCTTCTCCAGGGGATCTTCCCAACCTAGCAATCAAACCAGGATCTCTCTCATTGCAGGCAGATTCTTTACCAACTCAACTAGCAGGGAAGCCTCAACGGACATTATGCTTTAGCAAAATTTACTTCACGAAAAGAGCTGCTTTAAGGTGGAGATGGGACTTGGGATGCAACCTGTGGACCGCCTGGCACCTACACTCTGTGGTAGAGAGGTGAGGAACTTAGAAAGGTTGTGTGGGACATGGGCTGAGGGCACTGGGTCTACAGCCAGACAGAACTGGATTTGACTCTGTTCTGTGGCTCCTGACTATGTTAGCAACAGGAAGAGTAATTGACGAGGCCAATGATAGAGTAAGGGGCCAGACCGTGAGAGCCCCTGTACAGTCAAGGTAAGGATTTTGCTTTTCATTCTAAGTGTGATGGGAAGTCCAAGAAGATCTCATAGGTATAAAAGCAGAACAGGAACTGCACTCTACTGGGAGAGAGACAACAAAATCTCTGGAAGCTTTGCTTCATGTTCTATGCAATACACATCTTTATCTTGAAGGAGAAAAAAAGACTGAACTGAATTCTGAGGATGAACCTCAAAACTGTGGCCGAAAACCAAAAGGATGTAGAAAGAGCAGAACCATGCAGTCCTGAGACAGACTCTTTACACCCTATAAGAGCCTGCAAGGGCCAGCAGTAGGTTTGTAGGCAGGTGAAATATTTTGGGGTAAAAGAAAATTTCTTTCTCTCATGGTAATCAGGAACCCTGCTTTCACTGTATCACACTTCCACCTCAAAAAAAAGGAGAAAAAAAATTAAGAAAAATCTTATTCACTGTCCTATCACTACTGTCAGAGACAAATATCCAAATGAAATATTCTCTTCTCTATGCTGGCAGACACCCTAAAATCATTTAGCATTATTCTCTTCCAGATATCTATTTAATAGAAACATAAAGTTCTTGCTTTGTCATGCCCACTTTTAAATAAATAGGATTTTATAATCATGGAGATTGAAATACATTGTAAAATGAGATAAAACCTCCCCCAATCTACTAGACAGTTTACTTTGAAAGAAAAAGGCGCTAAGAAAATGTAGATAACTGGGGGCCTCCCTGGTGACCCAGTGATTAAGACTCCACACTCCCAGTGCAGGGGGCGGGTGTTCAATCCCTGGTCAGGAAACTAGATCCCACATGCCACAACTAAAGATCCTGCAAGCTGCAACAAAGATCGAAGATCCTATGTGCTGCAACTAAGATCTGGTACAGCCAAATAAATAAATAATTAAAAAAAAAAAAAGAAAATGTAGATAACTGAAACTAACAATGAGAATGGCAATTTGAAAGAATAAAATGAAAAATACAATTTGACTCAATTTAAAAACTATATCCCTTTTTGACAATTGTAAATATTAGAATGTGTTGAGAAATCATCATATTGAGGGAGAATGAATAAGATGGATGAAGAAATTTTGTTCGACCAGATTAACACTGTTATACCTTTAAAAAAATTCCCCAGATATATAAAGAAGTTTTCCAGAGAAATCAAATTGCAACTGTGTTTGCATTACATCAAAAGAAAACCAATCATTATGTTGATTTCTGGGAACTTTGATAAATGTGCTAATAAAAAAATATTATAAAAACTTGTATAAAACCCATTAGGTTCTACCTCTATAGACATATAAAAAGGCAATTTTTGTTCTAAGAGAATATGAGAAACAATTACATAATATTCTTGCTGTAATCATTAGGTATATAAAATATAAACATTAATAAAATATACTAAATCTATATCCTTTCACTGTTAAACATTATCTCATGCTAAACTGACTTTTTGAACAGATCATTTTTTAATCTTAGAGGCAAGATGAACAATTTAGTCAATTAGTCTTGATTGCATGTTCTTTGATCTTTTAATACAAATACAAGAATGAATCCTGACAGTCACATTTCTTTCTTTTTACATTAATTGTTGGGTATGATCCCAGCAAGGAAAAAAAAATGAAAATGTTAATTTTTTGGTGTCATCCCAGACAGAAAAGAAAACCTGCTTTTACATTTCCAGTATCATCACTTCACACGTTAAAACTGAGTGACAACTAACACTTCCGATTGCTCTTTAACCAGCAAGAATCTTGGGTATACCTTAGAACATGTTGACCCAGAGAAATCATCAATGTGGTGTCCAAAAAACTGTGATTGTCAGAGTACGCACGTGACTTTGAGCACTGGCTTTACGAGTGAGTAGTATCGCAAGAGCACTCCCAACATATTTTAAACCCATCAGAACCTCATTTTTCTGATCTATATAATATCACCAGCAACATCTACCTCCTAACATTTTTTGAACAATAAAACAGATAACCAAAAAAAAAAAATGAGATAACATGAATCTACCTATCAGAGAGTTGATATTACTATATAAAAATTATTTAGCTTCCTTCCCTTGTATATGGAAAGGAGCTTTAACAATATTATGGTATTATTTATTCACAATATAACTCTCAAAGTGGCTGTTCTTCAAAGTAGAGTCTTGTTAACTCAACATGAAAGCCATATGATTTGAAGTAAGGTGATGCAACTTAAGTTTGTTTTCTTAAAGACAGTGCATTGATCTAGAAGATAAAAGATGATGTACATGTTTGCTAGGGCAAAATTCCACAGACTGGGTGCCTTACACAACAGAAATCCATATTCTCAAGGCTCTGAAGGCTGGAAGCCCAAGATGAAGAAGTTGGCAGGTTTGCTTCGTCCAAGGCCTCTCGTTGGTACGCAGATGGCCCTCTTCCTGCTGTGTTCTCATGCGCCCCTTCCTCTGCAAACATCCAGGCTGTCTCTGTGTGCTAATCGCCTTTTCTTAGAACGACAGCATCAAGCTGGATGAGAACCCACCCCGTAAGCCTCATGTCAACTCAGTTACCTCTATAAAGGTTCTGTCTGCAAACACAGTCACATTCTGAGGTGCTGGGGTTTAAGGCTTTAACACATGAATTGAAGGGAGGGTGCAAATTACAGGCACACAAATTATAGTGTTTGTGGGGTGCAGGAAAAACTTCAGTACTAGCAGAAGATTTTAATCCTAAGAAGGAACACAATGACACTTTAATAGTTTTCTCCCCTATGGCATTATTTAAGGTGAACAACAGTTTCTATTAAGCATCACTCACTATCTGTCTCCCAGCTCTTCAAAACACAAGCTCCTCCCACCCCCATTGTCTTTACTCTGAATATTTGGGATAATCTTAGACTATCACTTGCAACTGACATAAAAAATAAGTTGTGTCTATGTGTGCTCAGTCATGTCTGACTCTTTGCAGTCGCATGGACTGTAGCCCACCAGGCTCCTCTGTCCATGGAATTTTCCAGGCAAGAATACTACAGTGGGGTGCCATTTCCTCCTCCAGGGGATCTTCCCAAACCAGGGATCGAACCCCCATCTCTTACGTTTCCTGCATTGGCAGGTGGATCCTTCCCACTGGCACCACCGTCACATCCCATCTACAGTAGGGAAAAATGCCCCTTAGTGTCACATGGGCATTCACGGATGGCCTGGCCCATGACAGCAGCTGCCCTCTCTGCTTTGGGCTGATGCTCTTCTGTGTAAGTCTTGCCTTTTTTCTTTTCCTTGAGCTAAGGCTGGTTTTCTTAACCTGGTAACTGTGGGTGTGAAGGTGAGGAGAGCTCATTGTTCCCCTGAAATGTACACAGAATGGGATGTGGACTCACGCCATTTCCCTGTGGGGATGCTTCACGTGTCTTTGTGGATAACTGAAAGGGTTTTGAGTTCTGTTCATTAATCATTCATCTACTACTCACTATGGTAACGTTTAGTAATACATGCTGGGCACAGTTCTAAACGCTGGCAATACAGTAATGGAGTACAAAGATAGAAGCCATGTTCTTATAGAGTCAACGTTCTCGATCCTAAAAAGGCTAGGAGGCCCTCATCTAAAGCTTAAGGTAACTTGTTATGGCTATTCTCCTTGTATTCCAAAAATGAATAATTACTCTACTGCATTGCTTTACAAGTAGGTATCTTCTGAGTCATTTATAAGCACTAAGACATTTTATTTGTTATCATTAAAGAAGCAATTGTGAGAAGTCATGTTTACTAACTCTAAAATTCTATTAAAACTATATATATATATATATGCACACATAAATATATGCTTTTATACATGTGTATATATAACTATACAAAACCTGTTCTGTTTAAAATTATTTCACTACTATGCATTTCTACCACTTAAATAAAAATGTATATTAATTTAATACTCTTAATGTGCTAGCAATTAAACAGATTTTGCTATGTGGAAATCTGGACTTTTATTCTTCCACAGGAGTTAGAAAGTAACTTACATAGCGTAGATATTCAGCAAATGTTGGTACAAAGAATTAGTGAGTTGCACGATGAATGAATGGGTAAATAAATGAACAAGTTCACATTTAGAAGTAAAGCTGAACTCCTTTACAGTTACACATACAAAGGTATACAAACTAGAAATTCCAGGACACCGCCTCCTGAGAGAAACACAATTGAAATCCATTTCCTACAGGCAGCATGCTTGTTTTTGGCCAGTTCGCTTTCAGCAAACTTAGATCCCTATCCAAAGTCTCATACAGACTGAGGAAAAGAACAATCTAGAATTTCCCTCATATTAATATTGCCTGTTATGTAAACAGAAGCCATAAAACCTTCCCTCCACAGTGCATTTCTTGAACCTAGGGGACTTCCTTCAGCTTAAAACAAAACAAAAACAATGTAACCAGCTGGCTGCTTACAGAACCACACACAAGTGCCTTGAAACAGGAGCATTCAGTGGGTCAAAAATCCCACTTCTAGACTTCAATAATTTCCTCTTCTTTACAAGATGAAGTATAGCATAGATTTTTTAAGGAATAAAATTGAAGTGTAGCAAAAATTGTTGTAATCATGTTCAGATTGATCGGATTGACTTTAATTTATTGTGTTAATTCGCTAGGTAGTTTTAGGTAATTAGATGATAGAGGCCAATAGGCCTAAAGAGATGCTATTAAAAATTTCCAGAACTCCTTTATTTTTTAATGTAATAATTGCACTAGCCTAAAGGAATAGGAGACATAGAAATAATGAACTATTAAGCTGACAAGTGATCACCAACAGGAATTCCTAAACCAAAGTCTGGGCAGGCTACTCTTAGGTAAGAAATGTCCATTACTCACTTGCACTCATACAAGAGGACCATCTGCTGTTTGATAGTATCACTTGTCTCTTTGCAAAGAAAAAAATAAAAGCAGCCTTTAGGGATGGTAGGCCTGATGTTCTGGGCTAATTATAAGTTAGATAATTATGTCTTGCTTGGCTACATTTCCCAAGTAGTTTTATCTAAATCTCCCGGCTAACCCCTACACCTTAATTTTATTTTCTACTCAACTCTTGCCAAGAGCTGCGATGCACCGTTAATCCAGCCCTTGGTTTGGGAGCAGATCTGGGGACTGCGCCATCCCACTGGTGGGCTAAATGACTCCTGACAACAGTGGGATGCTATCCTCCAGGCAGTGACGGAGACAGAGAGTCTGAATGTGGTTAATAAAGTTCAAAGGGTCCTTGAAGAGGGGAGGGTTAAATTTATTGTGCAAAGTGTCTGATATTGTATTTATGTTATAGAGATCAGACTAGGGGTTTGTATACTTGATTAATACATGTGCCATCTGTGTATTATAAAAAATATCTTGAAAATTGGTATTGACTTTTTCTAAGAAAGGATTGACTGGCCTTTCTTGGCAAACCTACAAGAGCACCAGGACTAAGGTGCATCTCCCAAGAGTTGAGATGATGGACCACTTAGGGAGCCTGCGTACTTTTTACTAGTGACACAGATGTGAAGGGCAGATGGCTTTGGTGACTGGCATGTAACTCACACCCTCCACGAGGCGAGTGTTTCAGAATGGTGCAGGCTGGGAGACTGCTTCAGATCAAAAAGCAGTGACTGTTCACAGCTGGATTGGGAAGGTCAGAGTAGAGGAATGTTCTTCAAAGCGGGGTAGAACCACACTACCACCAGATTCTACTATGAAAGAGCTCGGTGAGGTCACTCTCGTGAGCATGGACTGTGGCTTAAAGTGGGGAACTGAACTTTACTGAACTGGGTCAAAGACTTCTTTGGCCAAAATTCTGGTTCCAGAAATAAAGATATACAGCCTAATGTGACAAAGCAAGAATGTTAGTTTAGAAGAGTTGCAGAAAGATGGCATTACATTCTCTAAAAATTACATCAAATATGCCACGAAAACATTTGAGTTCTTGAGACAAAAGAAAACACTTGAAACCACAGAAGCTTGGGGCTGGGTTAACAGATACATTATATCTAAGATGTGGCTGGGAGAGGAGGTCAGGGGAGTGCAGGAAAGGGGCCCAGGGAGACACAGACATCATCAGGAAGTAGGTTTAGGATAGGTTTATAGCCACAGCAACCAGGGTAGCAGACGCCTGAAGGCAGAGGTCCGTGTGTGAGTGCTCATCTTAACATACACGTTTGCTGTGGGGAGGCAGGCATGAAGATGCTGACAAGGGAGCAACGTATTTGCATCTGCTCCGAAGCTCCCTCAACAAAGACCTCGATGAAGGATGCTTTTAGCGCTAATGTTAGGTACGATGTGAATTCAAAGGCTCACCAGCTTCCTACCCTCCTACTTTCCTCTGGGAAGACGCTGTTTAAGCACCTTTAATAGGAAACTGCTGCCTTAAGGAATCAGGTCTTACTCAGACCTGATTTTTTAATCTCCCAGAGAAGTTAGCTTAGTCCCTTAAAAAGAGTAGACGATCAATAAATGTTAATTCAGAGAACAAATGAAAAAAAAAATAAATGAAGGAATGAGGAACAATTTCTAAGTTAAACATGAAGGCTTTTAAAAGCAAAACAGTATGTTCAAGGTGGTACAGTGACTTAAACCTTTTTATACTAAAACTTAACTAAGTAACAAATGTAAAATATTTGGCAGCAGAGACTTTCCAGGATCTATAGTGAGGATTTTAAAGTCAGATAGCATAAGCAGTAGGTCTCATATGAGACTGGGAAGACAGCAACAGTGAGGGGGGGATGCATTGACTCTGAGATGACAGAATAATCCAAAAATGAGGGCACCAAAACTTACTCCTCTTTGGATAAGCAGTTGATCAGAAAACAGACACCTACAGGAGGAGAAAGTTCTCCATTGAAAGGAAAAAGGTGCAGAATGAAAAAAACTAAATTGTAAAAGACAGACTTCTTTGAACAATCTTCGTAAGAGCTGGCCTCACACACAATTTGTGCATAAAATAAAGCTGATCAGAGGGGCTTGTCTGGTCCTGAGCAACAGGGCATAACTCATCTGACCACCGCTGCTTTGCATGACACATATGATTTGCACATATGATTATATTTTAGACAAGTGGCATAGTTATTACGAAATCTAAATTACAATGTATGAATTTAAATATTATTTTATATTCTGAGGACAGCCAGGTGGGCTCTCAGGAGAACTAATGAATCAGAAGATAGACAGCTATATTTAATATTTGCAAGCACTGAGAATATATCCGTGCTTTGTTATTCTGTTTTCTACCTCATTTCAGCTTCTTTGTTATTCTTTCAAAGCAATCTTTTAGGGAAGAAAGGCATTATGCAAATTTAGCATCAAGAGATATTACATCACCTCATTAGGCAACATCCTGGTAGGTTTCAGGAGTTATTTAAAATAAAACTCATTCCATTCTTTCCTTTTCCTTCCAAGGGGTAAATCTACTATCAGCCTTGAATGTAATATATCTGGCTATGAATTAGTTGTATTAGTCTCTGGTCATTGTCATTTGTAGTTCTTGTGTTGTTTTTATTATCACACAATAGCTTTCCAGTGGAGCTCCATGCAAACACATGGCTTGGCTTTCGTATTTTCAGTGAGAGCACACGGATAGATAATAAGGTTTATCCACCCCAATGGTTTCTCCATCTTGGTAGTGTTTGTTATCACAGAAGCTTCCAGGGAGTACATGTTTTCATTTGTCAAAAGACTTTTTTTTTTTTTTTGCTGAGCAAGTATTTCTTCATTTTCACAGTCAATTCCAAACTGGAAGTCTAATATGAAGAAAATGATCAAAATATCTATAAAAGTACTATATCTGCATATTCCATTTGATCTCCATGGGGAGCCAAAATTCAAGTTTCTTAGCAATGAATGCAAACATCTCGATCAATGTCATTCCCTCCTACTCCAGAACTGAACAAAACATCATTAAGGGTTCAGCTATATGTAGGACACATCTTTAAGTCTGCCCAATTTTCTTTTCTTTGTCTTTCCTATCCTTTGGAAAGGAAATTCAGTTATCCATGTGCAATAATACAGCATTAGAAACACTTTTTCTGACAAAAAGATAGGATTGGAAAGGACTTAAAGAAATCATCTATTGTCTTAGGTTGTCAGTATTGGGGTCTTGGAGGGGGCAGTCCTGAAGAATTTTGAAAATAAGATTGGCTTCTGAGTTTAAATAAAATACCAACATTTAAAGGATTGGAACAAAATTATTACAGAGTATAAATGGCTTACAGGATGGCATGACTTCACTGTAACCTGATTGTGTGTATTACCAGAGCTAAATAATAGAGCAGTGGTCTCCAATTTTTTGGCATCAGGGACTGGCTTCATGGAAGACAATTCTTCCATGGACTGGGGTGGGAAGGGATGGTTTCATGATGATTCAAGTGCATTACATTAATTGTGCACTTTATTTCTATTATCTACTCCTCCTCAGATCATAGGCTCCAGGAAGTTTGGAACTCCTCAGATCCTAGAGGTTGGGACCCCCTGTAATAAAGGATAGGCTTAGAAGAAGCTGGAAAGATAGGTCTGTATGGAGACAAAAGCGTGGTGAGAAATAAGAACTTTATATCCTACTAAACTCAACATTGAAAAAACTAAGACCATGGCATCCAGTTCCCATCACTTCATGGCAAATAGATGGGGAGAAAGTGGAAGCGGTGGCAGATTAAAACCATTGTAGTCAGTGACTGAAGTCATGAAATCAAAAGGCGCTTACTCCTTGGAAGAAAAGCTATGACAAACATAGACAGTATATTAAAAAGCAGAAGCATTACTTTGCCTACAAAGATCTGTCTGGTCACAGCTACGGTTTTTCCAGTAGTCATGTATGAATGTGACAGTTGAACCATAAAGAAGGCTGAGCACCAAAGAATTGATGCTTTTGTGAATTGTGGTGCTTGAGAGGACTCTTGAGAGTTCCTTCCACTGCAAGGAGATCAAACCAGTCAATCCTAAAGGAAATCAACCCTGAATATTCATTGAAAGGACTGATGCTGAAGTTGAAGCTCCAATACTTTGGCCCCCTATGCAAAGAGCTGACTCATTGGAAAAGACTCTCATGCTGGGAACAACGGAAGGCAGGAGAAGAGGATGAGAAGGTTGGATGGCATCACCAACTCAGCGGACATGAGTTTGGACAGACTCTGGGAGATGGTGAAGGACAGAGGAGCCTGTCCAGTCCATGGGGTTGCAAAGATTCAGACGCAGCTGAGTGGCTGAACACCAGTGTAAGGACGAGGGCTCCACCGTGCAAAGGTACTCGATTCTCTCTAACTCTCAAATCAGAATTTCCTCCTCCTGCTCTGGTGCCATGCTCGAGAAGCAGCTGTCTGATTCCAATTTGGCTCCTCACATGGTAATCCTCCACGGGGAAGTCTGGCAGGGCAGAGAACACAAGTGTCCAGTACCTTGAGCATTGCAGTTTTCATTACAAATCGATCCACTGGCATCCCGATTTATAACTTGGCTCTCCACATACCTTGCCAGCACCAAATGTGCTGGCCAGTCCATCCTACCCCATCAGCAGTCAATCTTCTAGCTGTAAATTAATATAATTGCATTTTGATTGCAGATCTCAATCTCACAGACTCTGATTATATTTGAGATCAAACTAGAGTGTGCGGATAAATCAAGTTCTATCACAAGAATCTGACTTTGAATCGCAGAAAACTCATTAAGGTAATGTCAGATATCTTGAGAGACAGCCTTCATGACTTCTCTGCGTGATCTAATTTCAGCTCCCAGAATTTGATGGAGCAAGCTAAGTTTCTTTTCCTTCCTGAAACTTCTATGCATAGGCAAGCATTTCATCTATAGTATCCTAAGCTACTGCTTCAGATAAAATCTCTACTGAATCCTTTCTAATATAAATGAAACTCAGTTTCTTTGTTTTTCTACTTTCTCATTAAAAATGAAATTTCCAAGACTATTCAATATTATTTTTATTTTCTCAAGGACTTCTTTTTTATAGACTTTTCACACCAGGTTCTCCTGCATTGCAGGCAGATTCTTTACTGTCTGATCCAACAGGAAAGCCCTTCTCCTACATATATAACTCCAATTATATTTCTCCTCTTCAGGTCATTTGCACTTTCTTTCTTTCTCTGCAACGTGCCTACACATATTTTATACATTTTGCTGAGCTACACTGTCCCTATCTTGAGGTGATACTGAAGATAGTGAAGTGAAAGTTGCTCAGTCATGTCCGACTCTTTGCGACACCATGGACTATACAGTCCATGGAATTCTCCAGGCCAGAATCCTGGAGTGGGTAGTCCATCCCGTCTCCAGTGGAAATACACGAGACAGAATAATAGCTATTCTGAGTGGTAGTAGAAAAACTGATTTAAAATTTGGGGTTATGTATTTTTACACTATTCTTATCCCAGATGATTTTAAATTTTATATTTGGTCTATACTATTTAAGTATTTATTTCTCATATTTGACCAAAACCTACCCCTCCCCACTGAATACATCTCTGTTTTTGCTAGAACACCCTAGCTTCAGCTATATGGTATCAAGTTATGCTTAGTTTTAATTTTTCCACCTCTGTCACTTTAATCTTACATTCACTTACAGTTATCAATTTAGTAAATTACAGCCATCTTTTAGCTATCTCCAGCCTGACTATTTTCCCCACAAGTGCTGTTTTCAACTTTAATAGCAGACTCCTATCCCATATAAGAAATTTGATTCATTTGCATTTCAAATAAGTTCCATATATTGTTAGTTTTCAAGCAGTCTGTGACATATGGTACAGAAGCCTATGAGAAATCATCAGTTTCTCATTTGAGGGACAGTTTGATGCAGGCATTCAAGTTGATTAGGTTATTTTAGAAACATGGAGGCTGTGTGTGTGTGTGTGTGTGTGTGTGTGTGTGTGTATGTGTATGTGTGTGCAAGTGTAATATTTGTGTATTTATGTATGTGTGTGCAAGTGTAATATTTATGTATTTATGTATTTAAATATTTATGTATTTATGTATGTGTGTGCAAGTATAATATTTATGCAAGAAACATGTGTATGTGTATGTATGTATATTTATGCAAGAAACATGTATGTGTGTGTATGTATGTGTGTACAAGTGTAATATTTATGTATTTAAATATTTATGTATTTATGTATGTGTGTGCAAGTGTAATATTTATGCAAGAAAGGTGTGTGTGTGTGTGTACGTGTGTGCAAGTGTAATATTTATGTATTTAAAACACATATAATACATTATTACAGAGACATGCACTGGTATAACCCAATGGATGAAAAAACATGTGTGTGTATATATATGTGTGTATGCATATATATATATATATATACACACACATATGGTTGCAGTGGGTGCTTTGCTTAATCTGAAAAGTATCTATTTCAAGATTGGAAAGAAGAGGAATAATAAATCACCAAAGGATGGAAGGAGGAAGACGTCAATGTCATTGATTATCTTGTAATTTCAACATCATGTTTAGAGTACATTTTTAGATACTGGTTATTCATATCTAAAAAATAATGCTAAAATAATAAAAATAAGAATAATGTTAAAATAATCCAAATATTCATCTTAAAATCATCTACTATATTCATTTGCCATTTATTCCACCTTTTGCTAGTTTGTGTATCATATGGGTGTGCAGTGATTTCCAAATTCACACCCTCTGTGACAGTCTACAAGACCTCTGTGCAGTGACTACTCACTCGGGAAGAACACATTTCTTCTCCGCTCAGCATTATTTCATTAATACTTCCATTTCTACATGAAAACCTTATACATTATCCTATCAATTCTCTTTGTGCAAACTCGTGACTGGTTAATCTAGCTGAAACCTCTGTCTGCACATGGTTATATACTAAGCCTCATTTGATAGACCTCATAACACCAACCACCGTGACCTTGTTGCCCGATCACCTTACCGTTTTGATGTTTTGACACGAAACAAGAGAAAAACTGTTACTTTCTAGATCCCTTTGTTTACATGGCTGCCTTCAAAGAAGAAAGATGCCTTGATCTTAACCTTGGGGCTAACTAGATTAATATGATTTTATAAAAATTACAAGATACTAAAACCATAATTAGTGGTTCCGGCTGGACACAACTGCAGAGCGGGCCGTTAGCTCTAGTTATTTTCCTTGTTTCGTCTGGCTTCACCCTCCCTCCTATTATTTAGTGTGGAATCACCTCCCCTGGTCCTCTCTTACTAAGACTAAACTGAGGGTCATTTTATTATTTTGATAGAAAACAATTCCCTATCTTCAGAGGACAAATCTGTACATCTCTGGGGGTTGACTATTCTGCTCATGCCGGTGTCCTAGGGCCCACCGGCAGACTGGGTTCTCTCTGTCTCTCCTCATTCTAATAGGGTATCTGGGCAATCTGTCAACAACAAATTAATAAAAGAACACAGTGTCAGGCAGGTCGTGGGTTTTAGGCTTAGGAATATGAGTTTATTCTGCAAAGATAAAAAGAAAGGAAATGTCAACATATTGTTTTCACATCTTATGTCTGAAAAAATGCGGATAACCTTTTGCAGCGTTTTTGTATTTCATCAATATACAATTCACCTGTTCTATTTGAAACACTTTGATATTAAAAACATGAAAGTCGAGTGTGCTATAGAAAGACAGCCCTGTTTTACTTTCTTTCATGTAAGACCTTTTTCAATACAGTTCCAAACAAATTGTCATCTAAACTACATTTTTAAAAATATACTTGTCAGGTCCAAATCAGAGATATTGAAAATAAAAAGGTAGAATTTCAAAATGAAGATTTTGCAGCTCTTATAAATGTCTCTTTTGGCCTACTGCTTAACAAAAATGCTTCAGCCTTCATCTTTAATTATGCTAAAAGCACACAGTAATTCTGCAATCTAGAGGAAATTGAACAATTCATAATTGATTAGCATATCAGGGGCCCCATTTTATTTTTATCTTTCCTTCTCTCTCCCCTATCTTTCTCCCTTTCCCTTACCATTCAACCCCTCCTTCCCTTCCCCTCTGCCTTTAAACTTTTTGGTAGAAAAAATACATGATTTCTAGAGGCATGTAAGCCAAGATTTTAATCTTGGTTTGGAGTCTCATCACCATATATACCCTTTTTCCTCTGGTGAGTTAATTAAGCCCTCTGAAGTTAAGTTTCTTCAGTTACAAAATGGAAATAGTGACATATACAAAGTTTTGGGGGCAGAAGACTTAATGAGCCAATACATGTAAATGACCACAGTAAATGCCATTTAATACTAATGCCAATACTCATGCCATTTCCCTTCCATTTATGTCATTATCTAATTTGGAGATAATTATTTTTAAGTATTATTCATCCAACTATGTAGGTAACAATATATTTAGCCTGAACTCCAGATCCAGTACTAAGAGAAAAAAGAACCATCATTTTCTTTAAGAAAATTTAAGATATCAGGTTATGGTCAAAGAGGCTGTGGCAGTCCTAGTCAATTAATTAACAGCCTGCAACATTATTCACCATCATAAAGACTACCAGTCACTGGTTTTGGTAAATAATATGTAAACACAACAGGGTAATAGAAACCAGCTCCTGTTTGAGTGACAGAGTATTTTAGAGAAGCTTTGTCACTCACTGGTGGGAAAATACATACAGACTTAGAAATAAAGCTTATTATTTCATTCATATGTAGTTCCAGATAAATAAGTTCTTTTAATTTCATTTCTCTGAACTTCTTCAACATTACCTCTAAGTGGTAATGGGATTTGAATCAATTATGAGTAAACAAGACTGCAAAATAATGTGGAAAGGGTGACTGAAGCATTCTGCAACTTTTCTAAGGTTATGGATATAGAATGTTCTTACTTGGACCAGTGGAGATGCTTCCTCTAGGCAGAAGTCTAAGTGGTAAATGAGTTTATAATGCCATATCCCCTATGGATACATGCCAACTTGGTTGAAATGTGAAACAGAAGTACCTACAGTTCTTTTTCCTAAAACTACACAGAGAACAGGAAAATCGTTTCTTTGACTTATCATCCTGACTAAAGTTGACCTATTTGATTCCTTTAAATTGTTATTGCTATAGCTGTATAAATTGATACTTCATTTGGCATTTTGATACCAAGATCAAATGCACCCTCATCAAAGATGGAGAGATATGAGAATGAAATATTCCTCAACACCTCTAACAGGTCCATCTTACCTGTCTATGATGACAGAGACAGGTACACATTGCACAACTGAGGGCATGAACCACTGATACTCTAGAATGTCTCACTTGTTCATTAAAAAAAATAATCTTTGCTGGCTGTGATGATTTATGTATCAGCTTAGCTAGGCTAAGGTGCCCAGGCATTCAACTAAACCCTAGTTATGCCATGTAGGTATTTTATAGAAATCATTAAAGTCTGTTATCAACGGACTACATAAAAGAAGTTTGCTTGATAATCTGGACTGGCTGATTCTATCAGGTGAAAGAGCTTAGAATAAAGCTGAGTTTTCCCCAAAGATGGTCTATCTATGGATAGCAGATTTACCTCTTTGTTGAGAGTTCCAGTCTGCCTCTCCTGACAGTGCCTAACTTTGTACTTACTAGCCAGGTTCTACTATTATGTAAACCCGTCTCTTCCAGTAAATCTCTGAAATAGGTATTTTTACTGATTTTGTTTCTCTGGTTGATCTTGGACTGATACACTGGACAACAGAACTCGAAACCCTCTCTCCTATTCTTAAGCTTCCCAGAATAATTCCTGATCTTCCCCTTCAGATGTAAGCTTTGTAAACAAAAGAGGGGGAATTTGCTAATGAAAAATGCACAAGTCAAAAAATTTTAAACTATTATGAATTCTAAATGTATTCAATCTTTCATCCAAGATGTACCATTAAAATCACTTCAGCAACTATGTCATATACAAAATGACTTGCTTTCATTATTAAATCATTTCAGTCTATATTTTAAGGAAAATGTTACCTTAAAAAACTATCATCTTTTGTCTTCCTGTGTGCTCACAGCATCCAGCAAAGTGTTTTGTATTCAAGTGAATGTTTGCTGAATACATGACTAATCCGTCAATAATACTTTAGATAGTTTCAAGATATTTTTATAGTAAAACTCTCTTTTTTTCCATATCTTGTTTAAGTATTTTGAATGTAGCTGGAGGAATCAGGCTCTCCGACCTCAGACACTACGACAAAGCCACTGTAATCAAAACAGTATACTGCTGGCAAAAAAAGACATATAGATCAATGGAACAGGACAGAAAGCCCAGAAAGAAACCTGAGTATTTGTGGTCAGTTAATCTATGACAAAGGAGGCAAGAATATACAATGGAGAAAATGCATTCACTTTAAGAAGACGTGCTGGGAAAACTGGACAGCTACATACAGAAGAATGAAATCAGGACATTCTCTAATACCATATACAAAAATTAACAGAAAATAGATTAAAGCCCTAAAAGGAAGACTGGATACTATAAAACTCCGAAGGAAAATGTAGACAGAACACTGTTTGACATAAACTACAGCAGTATTTTTTGGATCTGCCCCCTAGAGTAATGGAAATAAAAACAAAAATAAACAAATAGGACATCAGTTCAGCTCAGTCAGTCAGCTGTGTCTGACTCTTTGCAACCCCATGGACTACAGCATGCCAGGCCTCCCTGTCCATCACCAACTCCCAGAGTTTATTCAAACTCATGTCCATTGAGTCACTGATACCATCCCACCATCTCATCCTCTGTTGCCCCCTTCTCCTCCCACCTTCAATCTTTCCGAGCATCAGAGTCTTTTCCAATGAGTCAGTTCTTCGCATCAGGTGTCCAGAGTATTTCAGCTTCAACATCAGTCCTTCCAATGAATATTCAGGACTGATTTCCATTAGGATGGACTGCTTGGATCTTGTAGTCCAAGGGACTCTCAAGAGTCTTCTCTAACACCACAGTTCAAAAGCATCAATTCTTTGGCGCTCAGCTTTCTTAATTAAACTTTAAAACTTTTGCACAGCAAATGAAGCCATGAACAAAATGAAATAACAATCTGTGAATTAGGAGAAAATTTGCAAATGATGCTACTGACAAGGTATACATTTCCAAATTATACAAGCAACATATACAACTTAATGTTAAGAAACCAAATAACCCAATCAAAAAATAGGCAGAAGACTTAAACAGACATTTCTCCAAAGGAGACATAGAGATAGCCAACATGCACATGAAAAGATGCTCAACATCACTAACTATTAGAGGAATGCAAATCAAAACTGCAATGAGGTATCACCTCACACCAGTCAGAATGGCCATGATTACAAAGTCTACAAATAGTAAATGCTAGGGAGAATGTGGAGGAAAAGAAACCTTCCTACATTATTGCTAGAAATGTAAATTGGTACAGCAACTATGGAGAACAGAATGGAAGTTCCTTAATAAACTAAAAATAGAGTTACCATATGATCCTGGAATCCCACTCCTGGACACATATCTGGAGGAAACTCTAATTAAAAAAAGATGCATGCATCACAAATTTCATAGCATCACTATTTACAATAAGCAAGACATGAAGCAACCTCAGTGTCTATTGACAAATGAATGGATAAAGAAAATGTGGTATATATACACAATGGGATATTATTTAATCATAAACAACAATGAATAATGCTATTTGCAGCACCACGAATGGACTTAGAGATGATCACATTAAGTGAGGTAAATCAGACCAAGACAAATATAATAGCATTTATATAGGGAATGTTAAAAAATGATATAAATGAACTTATTTACAAAACAGAAATAGACTCACAGACATAGAAAACAAGTTTATCACTATCAAAGAGGATAGTGGGGGTAGGGATGGAAGAGAGGAAACTGTAATTTTGGAATCAACACATACACACAAATGTATATATAAAATAGACCATCAACAAGAGCTACTGTATAGCACAGGGAAATATCTTGTAACAATCTATAATGGAAAAGAATGTGAAAAAGAATATATAGGTGTATATAACTGAACCACTTTGCTATACACCCAAAACTAATTAAATATTGCAAATTAACTATACATTAGCTAAAATGATTAATATCATAATGCATAAAATTTAGCCAATTAGGTTTATCCTCACTGTAGGTTATTAAAATGGATAATTTTAAAGACAGTATACAATGAAAAAGCTTATGATTTAAATACATGAAGAAATAATTCTCAAATTTTAAGAGAGTGATATAGGATCATTTTAAAGTTCTCATTCATTTGCATTTTATTTATTAAAAATGAAATTAAATGCAGCTGTGTGTGTGTGAAGTTACACACATATAAGCGCTCACAAAGTAAAAATGGAAAAAGCAATAAAAATAGTCTTTATGAAGTTAGAGAACGTTCTTCAAAATCTCACCTTAAAGTTCAAAATGTTGGCAACTTGAAATGAGCACATTTTTAGTGGAAGCCAGACAAGCTACCCTCAGTAAATCTGACCTTCAGGTTAATTTCTTAATCAGAAATATTGGACTTGACCCAAAACCCTTTAACAAAGAGTATTTCTAATCACAAACAGAAGTAAAGGCCGAGAGAGAAAATGTTCTTTCATGGTGGTTGAAGAGATGGGGTGGGTTCAGATATTATTGCATGTTCACACTTTCTTAATGTGTCAGAATAAAAAAGTTTATAACAGATTTGCCTTTGAACCCCAGCTTGTGCACTTCCAGCTGAAGTAACATTCGGTGAGTTTATTCACCTCTCTGAGTCTTGTTTTTTGCAAAACAGAGAAAATAAAACCTACTTTGCATAACTTTGAGAGTTAAATGGGATATAACGTCACTAATAGTATTGGTCAATAGAATTTCATGGAAATCTCCACCCTTTCCTTGATCTCCTTTCTCAGAGCAGGTGTTCATTCTTTGCAAGGCAAATTCCGCACTCTGTTCTTAATCTCCTGGGACTTATTACATGCCTTTTCTGTCATATCTTTAGCTGCATCCTCTCCATTGCCTCCCACATTTATAAACTAACTCATAACTCCCTTATTCTTAAAAATCCCAAACACTTGCTTAGGCTCTGCCTTCCAATTAAGCAGTACTTCTGTATTTAGACATCCCTTTACCATGAAAATTTTTAAAACTTTCACTTGCTCTTTCCTTTTCCCATTTATTCTTCAGCAGCTCCACTCACCAGACCACACAGACATGAAACTCCAGTGGCGTCACTACAGCCAAAGCCAGGGCTGGCTTCCTTTTGTGATGTTTTCCCACTGACCACATCTAAGTTTCCCTGTTTTTGTTTTTAACTTGTTGATTGCTAAACACACCTTTTCTTTGGCTTGCCCATTCAAGGCTTTTCTAATTTGATTCTCTTTCTACTGCTCTGATCATGACTTTTGAGTCCCTGTAGTTAGCAGCATCCTCTCCTTGAATCACTTTTGCAAACTAGTGTTTCCTTTCTTTCTATTGGTTTCCTGTTCCTCCCATAACTTCTTTGAGTCATCTTGTGAAGGCTTTACAACTTTCCTAGTCATTCACTTTATTTATTCCTGGGATCATGGGAAGACTGCTTTTTTCCCTCCCTAAAGTTACTCCACGTATATGCAATCACAGATCCTGTTCATTCTACCATCAAAACTTAAAAAAAAAAAATTCCTCTTGATTCCCAGTGAATCTCCTAGTCAGCCAGTCTCAGCTGTACTCCTGTGACATTATGCAAGATGATCCTGTCACACAATCTCAGTCCTTCTTGGATTCTGTCCTCCATCTCACAGCCGGAATTCTCCTCCTTATAACGATTCCCTTGCCCTTCCAGTGAAACCCTTACCATCACACACTGATCTCAGCCTCCTTTCCTCTCTTTCTCTCTTACCCTAGGTTCTCTGCTGCAGCCCTCTGACCTCTATCATTTCTTTCCAAGTACTGTGTTCCTTGACCCACATCTCAGAATGGTACCCATTCTCACATCTCACATCAAGAAGTCCCCCTGCCATTTTTTCTTAGTTAACATGTATGAATCCTTCACATCTCAGTCTACACATCATAATCCCTGATACACAAGAAACAAAACATATTTGTGGGCTGATTATCTCACCCATTATTCCAGCTGAGACTGATCAACTCCTATCCACATTGCTGAAACAGGCTCTTACTTTTCCCCGTGGTCACTCAGTCTCTCTTAACTACAGGATTCTCTAATGAAGATGCCAGTTGCCTGGGTTTAGAACATTGTTAGATTTAATTTTCTATTTTACCTTTTAATTATTACTATTTTCTTTGCCTGTTTAATTTAATTGTATCCTCCAATCTCAATACAATTATTTAACACAATTATTAATTAGAAAAATGATTAATCTTTTGATTAACATACTGACTAGTCACAATAAATCTCATTTATGGAAAACAGCAATCTTTAGTTGCAGTTGAGTGATGTTTTATCTATGTTGTTTCAAAAGTTAAACAGCATAGTTTCTTATAATGCATATCACATTTGGAGAAGACTCGTGAGAGTCCCTTGGATGTCAAGGTGATTAAACAATCCCATAGGAAATCAACCCTGAATATTTTTTGGAAGGACTGGTGAAGTTGCAATGCCAATACTTTGGCCACCTCGTGCAAAGAGCCAACTCATTGGGAAAAACACTGATGCTGGAAAGACTGAAGGCAAAAGGAGAAGGGAGCTTCAGAGGACTAGATGGTTGGATGGCATCACCAACTCAATGGACATGAGTTTGAGCAAACTCCAGGAAATAGTGAAGGACAGGGAAGCCTGGTGTGCTGCAGTCCGTGGGGTCACAAAGAGTCAGACACAACTGAGCAACTGAACAACAACAACCAAACTTTAGAATTTTTTCTAAAAATAGGTTATAAGTTACAAAGCCAGAGTCAAGTTCTTGTCTTTTATGTGTATCTCTGTTAGTTGCTCAGTCATGTCTGACTCTTTGAGACCCCTTGGACTATAACTTGCTAGGCTCCTCTGTCCATGGAATTCTCCAGGCAAGAATACTGGAGTGAGTTGCCATTTCCTTCTCCAGGGAATATTCCTGACCCAGGGATCATACCTGGGTCTCTGAAATTGCAGGTGGATTGTTTTCTGCTGAGGCATCAGGGAAGCCCTTTCTTGTGTTTCAGATGACACCAAATCATAGAGTAGTAACATTAAAGTACACTGAATTTTATGCAGCTTACTTTACAGGCAATTGTGAACATAACTCCTTTCCAATAGATACAAAATCCAACAGTAAACTATCCAGAAGTATGAATAATTTATACTTCTTTCTAAAAAATAAACTACAGAACTATAACTTATGAGAACAAAACTACATTACACAGTGAAAAGAAATGAGCACTGGGAACCAATGAAAACAACACTAAATATAGTCATAAAAATAGAAAAAACACATCAACTTTATATGTCTATAATTAAATAAATATTTATATATGTAGGGAATACTTTAGCAGAAAATGCTATATTAGAAACTATAACTTTTATAAAATAAATACATGACAACAGTATATTTTAGATACACAGGTAAGCATTTAAAATCAGGCTAAAAGTTTTGTCCAAATGGAGAGAAATATTGTTGCCATCTAAAAGTATTAGGATTGTTGATGAGACAACTTGTGTGGTAACTAATGAAACTTCTACTGGTGTCTAATTTATCAAATTCAACTCCTGAGATATCTGTTTTCAGAAGTAGATTTCAATGTTTAAAGATTTCTGCCTTTCATTAATTTCAGGTATCAGTATATTTGCAGTTCTAGGGATATAAATGCAAAATGTATTGACATCCTTGTGGTTTTGGATAGCTATGAATGTTTTTTTTTTGTCCCCTGTATGGGTAGAGTTTATTTATAATTTCAAATTGGTATGAAATAAAATAACTTTGTTTTGTTTCTATGTCTTTCATAAAGTTGATTAAGCACGACTAAATTAATAGCTACTTTGCAAGAAAAGGTATGACCATAAAGAATGGCAAAAGCATTATTTTAAAGTTGATTCTTTTTAAAATCTGTGTAGTAATAAAAAGAAGTGATAACATTGCAAGTCATATATTACTATTCTTGTAAAAGTTGTGAAAGACCATTAATGAGTAAATCTACATTTGTTAGCTAATGGTTAGACACAATCAAACATTTATCAAAACAAAATTGAGGTCCATATACATACAAAATCAACTCTTTATCATAAGCATCACTAGAAATTACAGAGCCCCAAATGAACACTTGAGGAAAAGGCTCTTAAAACCAAGAATAACATTTTAAGTGCAAAGCTATTACAAACCCATTTGATATTCATCTTAATTGCCTCGACTATAATGAATATACTTTGTATTCAAACAGATGTCACAAGTACTACTGCAGAAGTTTCAATATAATTCAGCCTTAGTTAAGAAGGAGCAAATGGATACTTAAAAAAGAATGTTACCAGGAAGGAAGGAAAAAACCAATTACAGCAAACATCAGCTCCTTAAAATAGCAAATTAAAAATTTGTATTAAATTGTGTTCTTTTATTCTTGGACGTGTGTAGACTACAGTAACAAGGAAAACTTGCTGTATCAACCACTCCTTTTCCCTGCCTCAGCTGTCTACTGATTAATTAGCCCGGAAAATAGAAATTGGGATGTGAAAAATGACTAAGAGTTGGCTGAAACTCACTTTACAACATTTAGTCTATGAAAAGGATTTTTAAAATGCCACTATGCCAATTTATTCTAGCTGGAGGAACAGGTAGCTATGTATGCCATTTTATTTCCATTGATCAGATGGTTCTAATATTCCCTTTAATCTTCTTTCACACAGAAGACTAACACCTTAAAATCCAAATTTTATCCTCATGCCATAAATTAAAGATGGCATTTTTGAATATAGAGTTCACAGATTGACCCATGGATGTTTGTTAAAAGCAGACATTCTTGTGCCCTGACCAAGTTCTACCGAGTCAAAATCATGGGAATCACCATCGTGATGAACCACCTGAAAATTCCGATGTTCATACTTGTTTAAAAACAACTGCCTGAATATTGGATGAAGTAATATTTAAAACAATGCATTTTTCATTTCATTCCAGTCAGCAGACATTTATTAATTACCAATTCTATGTGAGTAAAAGCTGATACATGGAGGGTATCCCCTAAGGCAAGAAGCATCTGATAATATTATTTTCAAGGTACAGTTTATAAAGGACAATAATAATCTGCAAATCTTTGGAAACACAAAGAAAATAGTGCACTTACTGTGCAGATTAACAATTCATTGCTGATTTCAATTTGGTAGTTCTTCTCTTGAAAAGGTGTCTGGAGTTTGAAGAGAAGTGCATTTAGCTTATTATTAGAAAACATAACTGAAGTGTTGCTTAAAGATAGATTTATCCCATGTTTCCTGATGGTTTTCGACATCCTGTGTTTTCAAAAGGAGGGTAATAAGTGCGAGAGGCTTCTTGGTGTCTGGGGGAAGGGAAGGAAGGAAATACAAGGCCAGAGGCTCTAAAAGTCCACTTCTTTCCTTACATCCGGCCCAATCCTCATGCTGCCTGAACTGAACTGTAAGATAAACTTATTTGGAAGCTGCCTTGTATTTTTTAACCACCAGAGCAAAATGCAAACAAGTTGACCTTGGAGTTTAATAGAAGAATGGAAGAAATAAGGAAAATAAAGCTCAGGGTACCAATTTATTTTTCTTAGTCAGCAGTTTTCCCTCAGGCCTGTCCCTCCCTGGACTGGAGTCTCTGGAATGAACTTCGACAAGGCGCTCTCCCTCATGAAGCAGCGCAGACAAGCTGATGGGACTCATTCATTGCACCCAGCGCCCTGGGCTTTCTCAGTCCTTGGTTGACATTTCCCAGCACTGGAAGCAGGATCCAGTTAAAAATAATAATAATAATCATAAAAAAATAAATAAATAGATTGTGACAGCTGAAGGTAGATAGAAAAACAGCTGTAGGAACTTAAAGGGATTTCAAGACACACAGTCACCTGTGGTCTCTGGACCACACGTGGTCTTAGAGTGGTCTCTGGGTCAGCAGTTTCACCACCACCTGGGAATCCACTGTACTAGTCTGCTTAGGCTGCCACAGCAAAATACTACCAAATTGTTGGCTTAAAAAAATCGACATTTATTTTCTTGCAGTTCTGGAGGCTGTAAGTCCAAGATCAAGGCGCTGCCAGTTCAGTTTATGGTGAGAGCTGTCTTCTTGGCTCTTTCTCTTTTTATAAACCACCAGTCCAAGTAGATTAGGAACCCAGTCTTAAAACCTCATTTAATCTTAATTCCTAAAAGCCCTATCTCGAATACAGCCATATTAGGGATTAGGATATCAACATATGAATTTTGGGCGACATAATTTCGTCTATAGCACTTAGTACAAATGAAAATTTTGGGGCCCACCTGACACCCACTGAGTCAGAATTTCAGGGAATGGAGCCCTGCCATTTGCATTTTATTAATCCCTCCTGGTTATTTGCATGCATGCTAAAACCTGAGAAGTCCAGGCCATCAGGAAAAATTGCCAGCATTGCATTTAGTTTCCTTCATGGTGTCCCCCATTTTTACTTTCAACCTTATTTCTTACTGCTCTTCAACATGAACTCTACTTCTGCTAAACCACTTCTCACCATGACCTGAAGGATCTTTCCTATTCTGTCTTCCTGACTCTTGTTTACCCACCACAAATGGCCTTTCAACATATTTAATAAAGCATCACTTCAACATCACAGCCACGGTCAAGTCTTCTTTCTCTAAACAGCAGAAGCACTAATTGTCTGAACCAATCCTTTTCATATTTTACATATTTTACTTTCTTACAGTTCCTAGGTTATGCTTGTCTGTGAGTACAAGGCTTTATACATAAAAGCACTGTAATCTTCAAAACAGTATATACGGTTCTGCTTATAAGTATTCTCTGTAAGTAACTCCCTGCAACACTGGCCCAATACAACAATGATTTAGGGCATAAAACAGCCCATAGGTCTCTGACATAATGCCACTTCCAAACTTGTTTAATAATTTAGAAATAATCAATATACTATTTGCTATTTATTAAGTTCTTAAGTGCATCAAGACTTATAATAAGCCCTTAGTACATTATCTCATTAAATTTTCACAATCATTCTGAAATAGGATCCCTATTTGACTGAAAGACATTGGAAATTGAGGCAGAGGGGTTCAGTGAACCCCAAAGTCACATACCCAAGAAGAAGCCAGGATGAAAAGTGTGAACCTGTTTCTTTGACTCAAAGTATATGCTTTATTTCTACTATTTTATATTATAGATGAAGAGAATAGGTTGCTGTCAACATATTGAATTTACTGCCAAGAATCCCAAAGTATATGTCTCTTGTGGTAAAGATATTTCCAATACATCCTTTGTAAATTCTCCAAATTCCCCAACACACACATATAAATCCTTAAGCATTGTTAAAATAAAGCATCATGAAAAAAAATACAAACAAACAAACAACAACAAAAAAGGCAGACTTCCTGAGACCAACAGATACTATTAATGACTACAGAAAATGAAGAGCTTTAAGTTCAATCACTATTCTATATGCTATTTACCTGCAGACAGCCTTTGGAATTCTTTCATCTGTACATTAAAGACAACTGAAGAACTCAGAGGGAATTACTTGAAAGTTCACAAGGAATTCTCACAAACTTTTGCCCAAAGCAAATACTGATAATTATGCACTAGAAGCATTCACACACACACATGCATATAAAACTGAAAAAGTAAGAAACAATGGATTTTTTTTTTTTTTTAACAAAAACTGTATGTTCTTAACTTCCTTCTCCAGAAAACAAGTGGTTCTATACTTTCACAGCTGCCTGCACTTTGAAGACTGGACTGTTAAGATAATAAGCCACACCTGTTGGATTGTGATGGCAATTCCAAACACCAGCTGAGATAGTAATTAAAAGTAACACTCCATTCTCAGCCTACCTGGGGTGTTCAACAACCTCGACATCTTGCAGAAATAGGAGACATACTGCTCACAGTACTCGGCGCTGCTGGTGATGGCGCTGATCTGGTCCATGGAGGCGCTGTATATGAGCTGTGTTACTGAGTACTTTTCTGGGTTGTAGCCCACCACCGTCGTCTGCATCTGCAAATCGTGAGACACGATGGTCCATACCTTGTCCTCTGTGGGGAGAGAAAGGCCAGGACAATGGGTCATTAGTATGCAAGTGCATCTTCAAAAGTCAGAAAACAAGGGAGCTGCACTTTCACTGGTTGTTTTCTATGAACAGATACAGAACAGAGTTAAGGATTCAGTTCAATTCAGTTCCTCAGTCGTGTCTGATTCTTTGCCACCCCATGGACTGCAGCACGCCAGGCTTCCCTGTCCATCACCAACTTCTGGAGCTTGCTCAAATTCATGTCTGTTGAGTTGGTGATGCCATTCAAACACCTCATCCTCTGCCATCCCCTTCTCCTCTTGCCTTCAATCTTTGGATTAATCTTTGAGTTAAGGATAGTAATCGTTAAAACAACCCCTACCTTTCCTCACACCTAAGTTCTGTGTATATTGACAAAGTAAAAAAGTAGTATTTCTCTTATTAAAAACGAACACAAGATATCTTAAAACAAACAGCCTGAGTATCTGGTGGGATGCTCTAAAACCTGCAGCACTGGACATGAGGCTCACTGTGTTCCAATGCCTTCCCAGCGCTCCAACCCTTCATTCCTCCTGCAGAACAATCTCTGCTCCCTCCTAAATGAGCTACGTGCTCTCTAGTCTCTGGAGCTTTGTTTGCTGTAATCAGAATATGCATCCTCATCTTGTCAACAAATGTTCTTCTCACCCTGACCTTTCAGGTAAAATTAGACACTGCCTGCTCTGTTATTGAAATGCTCTATACATGTGGAATGATGCAAATCAGTAATTATCTTGGTGTTTTGAACCCTGAAACTTTCAATATGTGAAAAGGAGAAGCATCTAGAAGATTGATGAGATGAAATTAAAATCCTACAAAGTTATGCATTTGAATTAGAAGCATCACTATGAACCCATGGTGATATTGTTATCTTTTTAAAAATATGCCCTCGTTCTTTCCATTGAAAAAACTCCCTAAACAAGGACCAACTTCTGGCAACAGTTGTCATCACTCAATACCATTTTCCATTAAGAGAAAACTAGGGCCCTGGAGAAATGTCTGATTCCAGGACTAGAGATAGCTAAGAGGAGGCTGGAACATGCTGCCACTTCAGAAACAAACTATTGGAGACAAAGTGTGGTTCAAAAATTCTCCAAGGCCAAAAAAAAAAAAAAAAAAAAAAAAAGATTTAAATTAACATCAATAAGAATTTCCTGCAATAAATTAAAATACATCAAATATATTTAATCCCATGAATTCACAAAAATGAAATGTTCAAATTTTGGAAGGTGTTAGGTAACTAATTCATTATTTTGAAAACTGGTAAATAAAGGCAAAGAATCTAGAATTTAGTGTACCTTAGTTATATGAATCTTGAAGTAATTGAAAACTCCCTTTGTGGAAATATTTCAGCCCCTAAACAAAGGCCAAATGCTAAGAGTGTCATTATTTGGTAACTTCTAACAAGTCAGTAGGGTCTAAGTAGGATTGTTCATGGCTGTAAATATATCAAACAAGTGAAACCAGAGATGTGCCCCTGGAGCTCTAGAGGCAAGGGCAGGTATATAGCACTTCAGGTGGGGGTGTGGATAAAACTCAGATATGGATTTCACCAAGTTTATGGACCTATCTGCCAACTTCTAGAAAAGACAGGGGGAGGCAAACACCAAAGGCAAACAGTAAAACCCATGCTGTGGAAAGCTGTATGCATCACATAGTCCAGTTTTTCAAAAACCGAGGGATAACTTACAAAGGAAGACAGTGAGAGACACTCACAAAGACAGAGTCAAAAAGAGACAGACAGACAGCTTTAGGTTGAGAGAAACATCCCGAACGTGCCCCGCTTGCGGTCTTCCTATTTCAGGAGGCGGTGGCTCCACTGCTCCAGTTCTGGGACAAAGCCCCTCTCCGGCCTCCTCCTGCACCCCATCAGGGACGTCCACGTGCTCCGCCTTCACTCATTACTCAGCATCCTGGCATCCTCGCCCCGCGCCCCCGACTGCTCTGGTCCAAGCCCAGGCCCCTCGCCCGCACATCCCATAATGGCCTTTAACCGGTCCCCCGTCCCCCTCCGCCCCTTGTCCCTTCACGTCTACCTTCAACAAAGAGCCATGCTGAGATTTCAAGTACAAGTCAACTTCTGACACAGCTCCGAGTCCCTACACGGCCTCTGGTCTTATTCACAAAGTCCATTTCTTAGACTAGCCAAGGGCCCGCGGAGGTCTGGCTCGTCCTTGCAGCCCTACCGCGTGCTCCTCTGGCTCTGATCATGCTGACCTCCTGGTGCTCCTCAAACAGGTCAGGCGGGCCCCTCCATGGAGACTGGCACTGGCTCTGTCCTGCGTCCAGAGACATCTTCGCTCACACCCCCTCTGACCCCTCCTTCTCCAGCTCTGAGTTCCAGTGATGACCTTTCCTGCCCCGAGTCCCACCCCCACCACAGCTGCTCTCCATCTACCTGTTTACCTTTGTTTTCATCCGTGGCATTTATCTCTATCTTAGGGCACATTTAAATTATTTTAAAAAGTATCTGTCTCCCTCCATGAGAAGGAAGGAAACCAGGGATTCTTTTCAGTGCTATATGCACCAAGCTTACAGTGATAATTGGCACACAGTAGGACTTCCATTGGTGAAGCACCCACTCCAATATTCTTGCCTAGAAAGCCCATGGACAGAGTCTGAGTCTGCTGGGCTACAGTCCGTGGGGTCGCAAAGAGGTGGACACGACTTAGCAACTGATCACAGGACTTCAAAAACATTAGTTGACTAGAAGAATGAACCAATGAAAATAAATAGAATACAAACATTTGATCTGAAAATAACAGGGGGAAAAGTGGAAGCAGTGACATGTTATTTTCTTGGGCTCCAAAATCACTGAGGATGGTGACTTCAGCAATGAAATTGAAAGACATATGCTCCTTGGAAGTAAAGTTATGATAAATCTAGACAGCATATTAGAAAGCAGAGACATCACTTTCCTGACAAAGGTCTGTAGAGTCAAAGCTATAGTTTCTTCCAGTAGTCATGTAGAGATGTGAGAGTTGGAACATAAACAAGGCTGAACGCCAAAGAACTCATGCTTTGAAACTGTGGTGCTGGAGAAGACTCTTGAGAGTCCCTTGGACAGCAAGGAGATCAAACCAGTCAGTCCTAGAGAAAATCAACCCTGAATATTCATTGGAAGGACTGATGCTGAAGTTGAAGCTCCAATACTTTGGCCACCTGATACAAAGAGCTGACTCATTGGAAAAGACCCTAATGCTGGGAAAGATTGAGGGCAGGCAGTAAAGAGAACAGAGGATGAGATGTTTATAGCATCACTGAATCAATGGATATGAATTTGAGCAAATTTCAGGAGATAGTGAAGGACAGGGGAACATGGCATGCTGCAGTCCATGCGGTTGCAAAGAGTTGGACAAGACTTAGTGACAGAACAACAATGGGAACTTTTAAAATCACTTTAGCTCAAGTTCTGTGGAGACTACCCCAAGAGATTGTGAACAGACCACTTCACCCCTCTGAGCCAGAATTTTGCTTCATCTATTACAACATGCTTCTTTATCAGATGACTTTCCAGCTTGCTATTCTTAAGTCAATTTTAAAAAGTTGAATTATGGTGCCGTTGTAGTCATTTTCTATAGGATAATTAATTTTCCAGGTTTATCTTTGGGCTGATCAGAACTGTCTTCGTTGAGCTCCTCTGATATGGCAAGGAATAGTTTGGTATGGACATGAATTGTGGTGTGGACATACCACAATATATTTTGGTATTTCTGTCACTTTCTGACATGATTCTGAAAACAAACTGTCATTTATATACAGACTTGCAGACTTCCCTTCACATAATTAAAAATCCACTAATTGAATTAGGTAACTTCTATCTCTTCTCCGCTACAATCAGTTTGTGGCACAGAATTTCAGATGTTTATCACCACTTACTTTTTCCTACTATATGACAAATACAGATCTAGTCAGCAAAGAAAATGTAGCAAAAAAAAGCATTGGTACATTTTTGCAATTTACATTCTTATATTCTAGTGGGGAAAAGAAAACAGATAATAAACAAAATTAAAAGAATTTTTATACATATACCGGCTTCCCAGGTGGTGCTAGTGGTAAAGAACCTGCCTGCCAATGCAGGAGACTTAGGAGACGTGGGTTTGATCCCTGGGTCAGGAAGATCCCCTAGAGGAGGGCACAGCAACCGACTCCAGTATTTTTGCCTGGAGAATCCCATGGACAGAGATCCAGGCAGGCTACAGTCCATAGGGTTACAAAGAGTCAGACAGAACTGAAGCAACTTAGCACAAGATACAGCACCTTTACATATATATGTATTCTTTTACATATATGCATTCTTTCACACATATCATCACCGCCATTCGCCAGTGATAATGATGGGAGAAAAACTGAATCAGAGAAGGGAAGGGTAGGCTGTGGGTATTGGAAGTGTCCCCTGGAGAAGGAAATGGCAACCCACTCCAGTATTCTTGCCTGCTCAATTGCATGGATAGGGGACTGGAGGATTACTGTCTATGGGGTTGCAAAGAGTAGGGCATGGCTGAGCACGCATGCACACCTGCATGCATGATGGGGGTTGCATTTGTAAACCAGACGAAACCATAAAGCCCTGAGAAAGTGACATTTGAATAAGTAAGGTAGCTGTTCAGCAAGCCATGTGGATGTCTGGGGAAAACAAGACAGAGGGAATGAAAATGTAAATATTCTAATTCTAGAATATTTCTGAGGTCATTTAGGTATTCAAGGAGACTGGTGAGTGAGGAAGGGGAGAGCGGCAGAAGTTGAAGGCAGAGATGTAACGAGGATGAGGGGATGGTGACCTTACAGTTAGATGGAGAGCCACTGACTTCGGAAAGTTTGAAGCAAGTGAAAGTAGTTTGCTTTAACTTATTTTTGACATACTCTTGTTTGCGTCAGTAAAATTATACTTCAAAGGGCTTGAAAATAGTATATCTTTATAAAGATTTAAAACTTTTTATAGTGTCATGGCATTATAAAAGGTAATATATAAACTCTATTTTGATAGCACAAAACAATTACTGTTTATGCATCTTGCAAGTTATTTTTTAATGCTTTCATATTACATGTTGCAATGGCTCCTTTGGAGCTATTAAATCTTAAATGACAAATGGATATTAACAATTTTGCAGATATCCAGCATCTAGAAGAAAGTTATGCTGTATAGATTTTTCTTTGCCAGTATCATAAGTGTAAAAATCAAAAATCTTATTCCAATATGCACAGTGTGTTTATACAGTATGCATTATCAGATATGTGTGTAATGCAAATAGAAACTACTATGCAAGGAAACTTCTAAATTTCTGCCACTGTTCCATTTTCATGAAGAAGCAATTGAAAAATGAGTGTGTCTCAAACACTTTTTTTGGATTAGCGTGTTATGAAAATGGCCTTTGTGATTACTGAGTCCTTAGTATCTATCTCATGGTGCAATTACATATTTAAAAACCATAACAGTGTATATTGCTTTAAATATAGCTAATTGAATAATAAGTCTCAAATACTGGGGCACAAATGAAACATATTGTGGACACATTCCTCTCCTTGGAATTACAGGGTCCTCAAGATGACTCTGCTTAGTGATGTTGACACATGCACATTAGAAAGGTCCCTCTGCTACCTGTATCAGTGACCCCCACATCCTTATCCTGCTGCTGCTGCTAAGTCGCTTCAGTCGTGTCCGACTCTGTGCGACCCCATAGACGGCAGCCCACCAGGCTCCCCCGTCCCTGGGATTCTCCTTATCCTAACTAACTGTAATTCTCAAGTAACTTACTTCATGTGAACGCAGTTCTTTGTACGGCTGGAGTTAAGACCAGAGCCTGATAAAGCTCGAAAATGACCAGTGAACAAAGCAAAGAATTATTCCTTCTAGAATATAACCAGCGTCTCCATCATGTGTATGACTGTTGTTTGACTCTTTTCCATGTTATCCATATGTAATCTGAAGTTCACAGTTTAGAGCAGGTGTTTATACACAACATTTTAATTAAAGTCCAATCTGAGCTAAATCCAGTAGGAAAAAAAATCATCTCCTATACATCTGCAATTGCATCTAAGTGTTTCTGATTTTCAAACAGTACAATGGTATTGATTAGGGGCCAATTTGTTAATCTGAGAGATTTTCATAACTTTATTTATATTAACTCTGAAATGAGCTCTAAAAATAAGGGAATATTATATTATAAATTACCTTAAATTTCTCCTCTTTCTCATAAACTGCATCTGATAAATTAGTCTGTGGCTTTCTTTGGGCACAAAGTCTTAATAGCTATTATCCTGATTCAGTAAATCAACCACTGAACCTCAGCTGTGAAGAAGATGTGAGCAAGGCTCTCCAATGAAATGCTATAGCATTAATAAGAACTGAATTAATAAGAAGGCTTATAGTAGGCTTATAGTAGAACATAGCCAAGGAGAGGGGCTTACCATTCAAAGGAAATCATGTTCTCATATGAAAAATTTTGAGTTCTACATAGTATCAATATAATGCCATTTTAGAGAGTATCCATTTTGACTCTCTTCTATTAGAGATTAAGAAACCAAGTGTAATGGAGTTACCACAAGATCCTACGATCCTACTCCTGCACATATATCCAGAAGAGACAAAAAGCCTAATTCAAAAAGATGAATGTAACTCAACACTCACAGCAGTGCTATTTACAAAAGCCAGGACACGGAGGCAAACTAAATGTCCACCAACAGATGAATGGGTAAAGAAGATGTGTGTATATACTGTGTGTATACACACACACACAGTGGGATATTACTTAGCCATAAAAAGAATGAAATATTGCCATCTGCAGTAACACAGATGGACCTAGAAATTATCATACTGTGTGAAGTCAGACAAAGACAAATATCGTATGATATAACTTATATGTGGAATCTAAAAAAGTAATACACATGAACTTATTTATAAACAGAAACAGACTCACCAAGACAGAAAACAAACCTATGGGGAAAAAGGTGGGAGTATCGGATTAAGAGATACACTAATATATACAATATAGATAACAGATATACTCTGTAGCACAGGGAACTCTATTCAATGTCTTATATTAACAATAATGGAAGAGAATCTAAAAAGGTGTATATATATTTATATATGTGTGTGCACATGTGTGCTAAATCTCTTCAGTCATGTCTGACTCTTTGCAACCCCATGGACTGCAGCCCACCAGGCTCCTCTGTCCATGGGGTTCTCCAGGCGAAAGTACTGGCAAGGGTTGCCATGCCCTCCTCCAGGAGATCTTCCCAAGCCAGGTATCAAGCTCACATCTCTTATGTCTCCTGAATCGGCAAGCAGACTCTTTACCACCACCACCACGTGGGATGCCCTATATATATGTATATATGAATATATTTTTATATGTGTGTATATTCAAATATATATGCTGTGCTCAGTCTCTCCAGTCATGCCCAGCTCCTTGTGAACCCATGGACTGTAGCCTGCCAGGCTCCTCTGCCCATGGGATTCTCTAGGCAAGAATACTGGAGTGGGTAGCCATTCCCTTCTCCAGGGGATCTTCCTGACCCAGGGATCGAACCCTGGTCTCCTGTATCTCCTGTACGGGCAGGTGGGTTCTTTATCACTAAGCCACTTGGGAAGTCCATATATGTATATATTCATATATATATATAAATCATTTTGCTGTACATCTGAAACTAACCACAATATTATAAATCAACTATTCTTCAATAAAAAAAAAGAAATCAATTATCGGAAGTAAGTGGCTTAACAAAATGAATACAAAGAGTTAGTAGCAAAATAATGGAAACTTTGTCCCCTAATTCTGCACTGGGTGCTGTTTTCACTACCATGTTTTTAGCCTCGTGGTGATATGCTTGGTGACATATCAAAATTTTTGTTGTGTTCCCCACATCATCCCATTAATTTTCAGGGAGCAGAGGAATATATAGACATTATTTTAGACTTCTTAAGTATTATTTTAAATGACAATAATATATGCTATTACATCAAGAAAAAATGTCATAGAGTCGTAATACAATTCAATCATGCTCACATTCATAAATCATTACTCAGTTTTTTATATTTTAGCACCATGTTAGGTTCTGGAAGCACAAGGATGAAAGAGACTTGAGTTCCTGTCCTCAACAAGCTTGTAGTGCAAAGGAGGAGAGTAAACATTAAGCTTGAAATGACAAATTGCAAACAGGTGCTAAAACAGATCTATGCACAGGGTCCTGTGAGCTCACACGGAAAGCTTTAGAAAGCCATGAAGGGACCAACAGGACAAGGTATTTTCAGTGAAGCAAGAAGGTTAAATAGGGATGAGCCATATGACAATGGTGGTAACAGCAATATTACTCTTCTTACAACTCAGGCCGAATATCTTGGGGACAAAACAGTTCAGTAAATGGGATCCTAATTGATTGGAAATTGAAGGGTCTGGGAGAGTGAAGTATAAGACTGCAGTCATAACAACTGTGTATGGTTGAAAGGTCCAGCAGATCCTCATGGTGTGGGTGCTGGAAAGCTTCAGAGAGAGAAGATTCACTTATATTGTGACATTTTTATTTTCAAATTTTTTAACAGCCGTCCAGTTGCTAAGTCTTGTCCAAGTAGTTATTTAAGTTTCTAGGTAACTATTTTTTATTTTATTATTATTGTTCTGGTTGCACTGGGTCTTCACTGTGGCACACGGGCTTTCTCTAGCAGTGGGGCATGGGCTTCTCATTGTGGTGCCCTTTCTAGTTGTGGACCACAGGCTCTAGTTGCTCCGTGGCATGTGGGATCTTCCCCGATCAGGGATCAACCCGTGTCCCTTGCACTGGCAGGCAGATTCTCTTTTTTGTTTATTTATTTTTTAAAATTTTTATTAGTTGGAGGCTAATTACTTTACAATATTTTCGTGGTTTTTGTCATACATTGACATGAATCAGCCATGGATTTACATATATTCCCCATCCCGATCCCCCCTCCCACCTCCCTCTCTACCCGATCCCTCTGGGTCTTCCCAGTGCACCAGGCCCGAGCACTTGTCTCATGCATCCAACCTGGGCTGGTGATCTGTTTCACCCTAGATAATATACCTGTTTTGATGCTGTTCTCTCGAAACATCCCACCCTCGCCTTCTCCCACAGAGTCCAAAAGTCTGTTCTGTACATCTGTGTCCTTTTTCTGTTTTGCATATAGAGTTATCATTACCATCTTTCTAAATTCCATATATATGTGTTAGTATACTGTAATGGTCTTTATCTTTCTGGCTTACTTCACTCTGTATAATGGGCTCCAGTTTCATCCATCTCATTAGAACTGATTCAAATGAATTCTTTTTAATGGCTGAGTAATATTCCATGGTGTATATGTACCACAGCTTCCTTATCCATTCATTGGCAGGCAGATTCTTAACTGTGGGGCCACCAGGTGACTCCTGACATATTTTTAAAACTATCTCTCCAAAGTCATATACAACAAGCCCACAGCTAACATCATACTCAACAGGGAACAGCTGAAAGCTTTTCCTCTAAAATATGGAACATGCCAAGGGGAATAGGATTATAGATATTTGATGTTATATTCTTAATTTGGGTGTTGGGCATAAGCCAGAAATACTTCACATCAAAACACCAATTAACAGGTACCCTACTTCAGGTAAACTTTAGATGAATTCCCGATTTGCAGAAGTAGTAATCTAGGAAATATTGGTCACTTTACATGATCTATGTGTGCTTTACTGCAGAGGTCACAAAACAGCTTCTTAGACAGTTGTTTACCTGAAGTATTAAACAGTTAAACAAACGAGGTTCTAATGATGGTAGGCTATAATTTTTTGTTTTTTTTGTTTTATTTTTTTGGTCATTTGTAGGATGATCTATACAAAAATTTCATCAATTGTGCAGGTAGATGAGTTTTAAAAGACCATTAATTTCATAAGCCATTGTTTTGTTTAGAAGGTTTTTCTCAGTGGTTATGATCCTGCTGAGATAATTTAAATTATTAGAAATTTATGGTGTCATGTCTTTTCTCCCCAAATACATTTTGTGTGAGTATTAAAAGCACCTCTGTAACCTAGACCCTAAAACGATAAAGGCCATTTCACCATAGTGGGCTGTGATGGTTTGAGTTCTTCCATTATGCCAGCTATGTATGCAGCTCAGGTGGCATAAGCAGCTTTAATCACGTGTAGAGAAATAAGGTATATAAAGCAGATGGAACCCCTGCAGGAAGCACTGAGGAAATGAGCTAAAAGTACAGATGATGTTCTGCAGGTGGTGGAAAATGTTGATTATTTTTATGTTCACAATTCCAGCTCAAAGATGGATGACAAATGGAGTGCTGTGAGCAAGTATAAATAATGGTGGATCATTCATACCCACCTGAAGAACAATTTGGAGCCTATGTGTATCTTTTTTTCTAGGAAGACATTAGCTGTTTTCTGGGAAGAAGAATATTTGTTAATGTTTTTGTTCCACTGAAGAGATGTTAACATCTCTTTTACAATACAGCTAGAGTTATTGACTGCATTTATATCAATACTCAGACAAGCTAATCTTCCCTTTTCTTTCTCTCTCACACTGGGTAGAGATGTAGTTTGTGTGTATTTGATAGTCGGGAGTTCATCTCTGTGGCAATAAGAAGATTTCTAACTGTGTAGCAAGGAAATGCTATTCTTAGATTCTTGTACCTTATGGTAGTTAGATTTTGATCTGAGTTCGAACTTGGACACTAGGTAAATGTCATCTTGGGTCAATGACTGACCATTTCTGTGGACCTTTAAAGATAACACTTCCTATTATTTTAAAATACCTTAAAATTATTGCACACACTTGGTTTAAGATATCACTTCAGATATTTTACTCTATCACACTGTCCTACTCATGGTTTGAACATGCCAGGTCTTACGGTTACAGCCTTAGCATGGCTCTTTCTCCTGCCTAGAGGCAGTTTTTCTAGATGGTCTCCAGGCTAACTCCCTCATCTCCATTTAGTCTTGATTTGAATGGCATGTTCTCATTGCGGTCTGCCAAACCTGTCTTATCTAAACTTACAATCCACTCTGCCTCTTACCTTCTCTACACCCATTGCATATACATATGGACTTCAAACATAATACATAATATTTTTTTATTGTCTGCCTTCCTGCCCCACTTTCCTCATAGACTATAAACTTCAATATATCAGAGAATTTTTTATATACATTTTGTTTACTGATGAATTTTAAATTCTTAAAATAGTATGTAGTAGTCTACAGAAGTTCATAAAAACTGCGCTACTAATATACTTTAACCTTTTCTTCACTTAGTTTTCAACAAACTTCTTTCACATTCATCATCAATGATGTAAAATACCCTGTAAAATATCCACTTAAAATAAAGTTCCTGGGCTTATAGATCCTGTCAGATAGCTCTACAATTTATTAAGCTTCACAAATAGACATTTTGAAAGTCTTAACAGGTCAAACAAAGTGATATTTGAAGTTATCGAATCCTGGTACTGTACTTGCAATATTTTCAGGATTTTAAAAATCTTGTAAAATACAAGGATTTCTTAAGAGCAAAATAATGCATCCAAGATACAATAAGCTTCTTAAAGCCATCAGCATTTTCTTTCTGAGTTGGACATTAAGATAATAATTCTGTGCTAAATGTGCATCCATCTCCTTACATAGTAAGAGGTCCTGAACATAGGAGCTTTTGTTCATCAACAATTTGCTTTATTCCAAGCCCTGTTCCAGGCCCTGAGTGCACAAAAGCAAATAACATGTGCGTCATGCCACCAACGAAAAGAAAGGTACACAGAATAAGTAATTACTGTACATCTGAAAAATAACTTACCTTTTAATCAACTACCAGAACCATCCAAATAGTGAAATTTCACATACAAATCATAAACAAACCCACTTATAACCTGCACCATACCCCTTATCATATATAACGCATTCTTTAAAATTCTCTGCCATTGTACTTTATATATATATTTTTATTGTTGGAGAATTTTACTTTCTGTTAGTATTTAGTTTAAACCTAAGTTGTATCAGGCTAACCTGAGAAATTATATTCTTTCTGAAGTTTCTATCTAAATAGCTTTGATGTAGCAGAAAACATACAATTGAAAATGACAGTTTGGTTCACTATTAACAGCATTCAGTCTTAGGAGTCGGCGTTTCCTTTCATGTTGACCCTAGCTCACATTGCTCTCTGCCCCCTGAAACTTGGGAAGATCAAATGAATCCTTCAGTTCTGTTCAGTTGAGTCATTCAGTCGTGTCTGACTCTGAGCCCCCATGGACTGCAGCATGCCAGGCCTTCCTGTCTATCACCAACTCCCGATGCTTACTCAAGCTTATGTCCATTGAGTCGGTGATGCCATCCAACCATCTCATCCTCTGTCGTCCCCTTCTCCCCCTGCCCTCAGTCCTTCCCAGCATCAGGGTCTTTTCAAATGAGTCAGTTCTTCACATCAGGTGGCCAAAGTATTGGAGTTTCAGCTTCAGCATCAGTCCTTTCAATGAATATTCAGGACCGATTTCCTTTAGGATGGAATGGTTGGATCTCCTTGCTGCCCAAGCAACTCTCAAGAGTCAACACCACAGTTCAAAAGCAACAAATCTTTGACGCTCAGCTTTCTTTATAATCCAACTCTCACATCAATGAATCCTAGCAATTTACATTTTGGAGGCACTAACGGCCATGGTTTCAGTGACTTCTGATCAGAAAGTTAGTGGCAAGAGAAACAGACTCATAGACAGAGAAAATAGATTTATGGTTACCAAAGGGGAGTGAGGGGGGTAAATTAGGAGTCTGGGATTAGCAGACAAAAACTACCACATATAAAGTAAACAACTAGGTCCTGCTATATAGTACAGGGAACAATATTGAATATCCTATAATAAAATGTAATGAAAAGAATATGAGAAAGAATATAATATATATATATATATATATATATAGACTGGATCACTGTGCTGTAGACCAGCAACCAGCACAGCACTGTAAATCAACTATACTTCAATGAAAAAGAAAAATCTGTGGCCCCTTTCCCTTCTTTCAACCAAACCACCAGACTTGAAGATATTTTTTTGATGACACAGATAATATTTATCACCTAGGAAGAAAATCCCCAAATAATCAACTCCTCTAAGTATTTAATTTTCCCCATTAACTCAGTTTCTATTCACTGAAGCAGCCCCATTGTGAGGAACATTAGCACGACAGTCTGACAGATTAAGTTCCTTGGTGAGGATAATTAGCTAGAAATAAGTTTTTAGGGAAAGAACACCCTTAATATAGCAGAATTAACATATTCAAAGAAACTAAAACTGGTGTTCTCACTTTAGTTTTAACAGAAGTACAAATGTATCAGGTGATTTCACTTAAAAAAAAAGAAAAAAGATTCTCTCACTAAAATATTAAAGCACCTCTAAACCCAGCAAATTCTTCCCGCCTGACAAGAACACTCCCACCCACCCTGGCTCTGAGTCCATCTGGTCTCAGCTTTTAAGTACTTTGCTAGAAAATATCACCCAATTCCCAAGCCCCAGTACCAGACCAAGTTCAGACTGGATATCCACCCGTCTCCATCTGCCTGCCTAACAATTCAGTTATCCCTGGGTTTGCATTTTGGGCTACAGTCCCAAGGGTTAAGGGTCAGACCAAACTGAGTACACAGGCATAGTTGCATTCCCATATCACACTTGAAACATATTTGTTGTAACCACCACTCTGCTATCCCTGAAGCATTATGGATATCACTGAACCCATACCATCTAACCAAGGATCTGGTACAGGTACTCAAGGGCTTAATAAACACTTGCTGAACTAATGAAATAGCACTGAGTTCAACCCTGGACTCAAGAAACAGATGCCGCTGAAGGATGTGGGGCAGAACTAAGGCTGAGGAGTCATTCTGCAGAGTGTGAGACTGAGGAGCGTGGATAAGAAGCACAGAATGGTAAGAAGCATGACAGGTTCCCAGCAGAGGCAATGCAGTCCGACTTCTGTTTTTTAAAAGATGCCTCTGGCGGTTATTTGGAGAGCAGACTGGAGGGGGTTAGGGCAGCACCAGACTGGCAATGTGCAGCTCTAAATAGAGACAACGGCAGCTGGAATCAGGGGAGGTGAGATGGATGAGCTTGAACTATATATGATGGAAAACAGTAGAAAATAGTGATTGGTTGGATATGGCAGATAGTGGGCATGATGGTGAGGGGAGAGAGAGTGAGAAGTATGTAGAATGACTACCAGCTTTCTAGCTTAAGTGAGTGGGAAAACGGAAGGACACATTTTGCTGGTTGAGAGATCAAAAGTTCCATTTCTAACAGGCTAGATTTGAGATGCCCTAGAGACAGTTAAATGCTGGCATCTGGTAAACAATTAGATGTAAACATCTGGGGATTAAGAGACAGGTTACAACTGGAGATGTTGAAGTCATACACAGCATATAATTGCATTTAGTGCCATGGAAATGAATGAGATAATGGAGGGGAGATGTTTAGAAAGACAGCAAAGAGAAGGAAGTCCAGGAAAAGGACTGGGAGCTCCAATTTTTAGAGGTCACTGAGAGAATCTTCAAAGGAGACTGAGGCTATTTTAAATGGTGTTGTAATAAACACTCGAGTGCATGTATCTTTTGGCGTTATGGTTTCTTCCAGGTATATGCCCAGGAATGGGGTTGCTGAGTCATAGGGTAGTTCTATTTTTAGTATTTTAAGCAACTTCCACACTGTTCTCCATAGTGGCTGCACGAATCTACCTGGAGAAAATCATAATTCCAAAAGATACATATACCCCAATGTTCATTGCAGTAGTTTTACAATAGCCAGGTCATAGATGCAACCTAAACGTCCATCAACAGAGGATCAGATAAAGAAGATGTGGCACATATATACAAAGGAACATTGCTAAGCTAAGTGAAAGTGACTCAGTCATGTCCAATTCTTTGTCATCTCATGGACTATACAGTCCATGGAATTCTCTAGGCCAGAGTATGAGAGTGGGTAGCCATTCCCTTCTCCAGGGGATCTTCCCAACCCAGGGACTGAACCCAGATCTACCACATTGCAGGTGGATTCTTTACCAGCTGAGCCACAAGGGAATCCCAAGAATACTGGAGTGGGTAGCCTATCCCTTCTCCAGAGGATCTTCCTGACCCAGGAATCCAACTGGGGTCTCCTGCATTGCAGGTGGATTCTTCACCAACTAAGCTATCAGGGAAGTCCAATGGAAACTTACCCAGCTATAAAAACGACTGAAATTGTGCCATGTGCAGAAACACGGGTGGACTTAGAGACCGTCATCCAGAGTGAAGTAAATCAGAAAGAGGAAAACAAATGTTGTAAGGTAATGCATGTATGTGGAATCTAGATAAATGGTACACATGAATCTATTTGCAAAGCAAACATGGAGACATAGATATAGAGAACAAACCTATGGACACCAAGGGGTGGGGTGACGGTGGGCTGAAATGGGAGGCTGGGACTGATGTATATGCACCACTGTGTACAAAACAGATAACTAATGAGAACCACTGCATAACACAGGAAGGCTACTCAATGCTCTGCGGTACCCCAAATGGGAAGGAAATCCAGAAATGAGGGGATATACATGTACACATTGCTGATTTACTTATACTGTCCCAAGATGGTGGAGCGGAAGGCCGTGCGCTCCTTTCCTCTTGTGAGAACTCCAAAACTGCAACTCGCTGCTGAGCAACCATTGACGGGAGAATGTTGGATCCCACCAAAGAAAGATATCCCACATTTAAGGGCACAGGAGAAGCCCCAACAGTACTGTAAGAGGGGCGAAATCGTGTTTAGAATCAAACTCCATGCCCGCCAGAGATGCTTGGAGGACTCAAACAAAACCTTGTGTGCACCAGGACCCAAAGACCCCACAGGGGACTGAGCCAGACCCGCCTTGGAGTGTCTGAGAGTTCCCCGGGGAGGCACAGATCAGCAGCGGCCTGCTGCGGGAGGCGCTGCATGGGGCATAAATCCTCTTGGAGGAGGTCACCTCCTCACCACAGAGCCACCGGGCAGACGACCCACAGACGGGAGAACGTTATATCAAAAAAGTCCTTGCGCTCTAGGGCCCACAACAGATTCCCCAACCTGGGGATCAGGCAAAAGGACTGAGAATCCCCAGGGAATCTGACGTTGAAGGCCAGTGGGATTTGATTACAGAACTTCCACAGATCTGGGGAAACAGACGCTTGGAGGGCACAGACAAAAGGCTGTGTGCACCAGGACCCAGGAGAAAGGAGCAGTGACCCCGCAAGAGGCTGAGCCAGGCTTGACTGAGCGTCCAGGAGTCTCTGGCGGAGGTGTGGCCTGCCGCAGGGTCAGGGGTGCTGAATACAACAGTCCTGGGAGCCACAGGGTGGCTGGCATAAGTCCTTCTGAAGGCGGTCGCCTCCTTCAGGCCAAACAGGGGGAGAGAACAGAGCCCCAACCATCAAAAGAAATTGGATTAAAGATTTATTGAGCATGGCCTTGCCCATCAGAGCAAGACCCAGATTCCCCCACAGCCAGTCCCTCCCATCAGGAAGCTTCCACAAGCCTCTTTATCTCATTTATCAGAGGACAGAGAGAATGAAAACCACAATCAGAGAAAACTAACCAGACTGATCACATGGACCACAGCCTTCTCTAACTCAATAAAACTGTGAATCATGCTATGTAGGGTCACCCAAGATGGATGGGTCATGGTGGAGAGTTCTGACAAAACGTGGGCCATTGGAGAAGGAAATGGCAAATCACTTCAGTATTCTTGCCTTGAGAACCCCATGAACAGAATTAAAAGACAAACAGATATGACACTGAAAGATGAACTCCCCAGGTCAGAAGGTGCCCAATATGCCACTGGAGAAAGTGGAGAAATTGCTCAGGAAAGAATGAAGAGGCTGAGCCAAAGCAGAAATGGCACCCAGCTGTGGATGTGACAGGTGATGAAAGTAAAGTCTGATCCTGTAGAGAACAATAATGCCTAGGAACCTGGAATGTTAGGTCCATGAATTAAGGAAAATTGAAAGTGGTCAAACAGGAGATAGCAAGATTGAGCATCGACATTTTAGGAATCAGTGAACTAAAATGGACCAGAATGGGTGAATTTAATTCAGATGCCCGTTACATCTACTACTGTGGGCAAGAATTCCTTAGAAGAAACGGAGTAGCCCTCATAGTCAACAAAAGAATGCAAATTGCAGTACTTGGGTGCAGACTCAAAAATGACAAAATGATTTCTGTTCATTTCCAAGGTAAAAGCATCCAATATCACAGTAATTCAAGGCTGTGCCCCAAGCACTAATGCTGAAGAAGCTAAAGTTGAACAGTTCTGTGAAGACAAGACCTTCTAGAACTAACAACAAAAAAAGATGTCCTTTTCATCACAGGGGACTGGAAACCAAAAGTAGTAGGAAGTGAAGAGATACCTGGAATAAGAGGTAAATTTGGCCTTAAAGTACAAAATGAAGCAGGGCAAAGGCTAACAAAGCTTTGCCAAGAGAAAACACTGGTCATAGAAAAAACTCTCTTTCAAAACACAAGAGAAGACTCTACACATGGACATCACCAGATGGTCAATACCAAAATCAGATTGATTATATTCGTTGCAGTCAAAGACACAGAAGCTCTATACAGTCCACAAAAACAAGACTAGGAGCTGACTGTGACTCAGATCATGAACTCCTTATTGTCAAATTCAGGCTTAAATGGAAGAAAGTAGAGAAAACCACTAGACCACTCAGGTATGACCTAAATCAAATCTCTTATGATCATACAGTGGAAGTGACAAATAGATTCAAGGGATTATATGTTGTAGAGTGCCTGAGGAACTATGGATGGAGGTTTGTGACATTGTACAGGAGGCAGTGATCAAAATCATCCCCAAGAAAAAGAAATGCAAAATGGCAGATGGTTGTCTGAGGAGGCCTTACAAATAGCTGAGAAAAGAAGAGAAGCAAAAGGCAAAGGAGAAAAGGAAAGATATACTGATCTGAATGCAGAGTTGCAAAGAATAGGAAGGAGAGATAAGAAAGCCTCCTAAGTGGTCAATGCAAAGAAATAGAGGAAAACAACAGAATGGGAAAGACTAGAGATCTCTTCAAGAAAATTAGAGCTACCAAGGGAACATTTCACATAAAGAAAGGCACAATAAAGGGTAGAAATGGTATGGACCTAACAGAAGCAGAAGATATTAAGAAGAGGTGGCAAGAATACACAGAAGAATATACAAAAAAGATCTTCATGACCCAGATAACCATGATGGTGTGATCACTCACCTAGAGCCAGACATCCTGAAGTGAGGTCAGGAGGGTCTTAGGAAGCATCAATATGAACAAAGTTGGTGGAGGTGATGGAATTCCAGTTGAGCTATTTCAAATCCTAAAAGGTGATGCTGTTAAAGTGCTATACTCAATATTGAAACAAATTTGGAAAACTCAGCAGTGGCCACAGGACTGGAAAAGGTCAGTTTTCATTCCAATCCCAAAGAAAGGCAATCCCAAAGAATGCTCAAACTACCACACAATTGCGCTCATCTCACACGCTAGCAAAGTAATGCTCAAAATTCTCCAAACTAGGCTCCAACAGTATGTGAACTGAGAACTTCCAGATGTTCAAGCTGGATTTAGAAAAGGCAGAAGAACCAGAGATCAAACTGCCAACATCCACTACATCATAGAAAAAGCAAGAGATTTCCAGAAGAACATCTACTTCTGCTTCATTGAATATGCTAAAACCATTGACTGTGTGGATCACAACAAACTGGAAAATTCTAAATGAGTTGGAAATACCAGACCATGTTACCTGTCTCCTGGGAAATCTATATGCAGGTCAAGTAGCAACAGTTAGAACTGGACATGGAACAAACAACTGGTTCCAAACTGGGAAAGGAGTACGTAAAGGCTATATGTTGTCACCCTGTTTATTTAACTTATGTGCAGTGTACGTCATGAGAAATGCTGGGCTGGAGGAAGCACAAGCTGGAATCTAGATTGCTGAGAGAAATATCAGTAACCTCATATATGCAGATGACACCACCCGTATGGCAGGAAGTGAAGAAGAACTAAAGAGCCTCTTAATGAAAGTGAAAGAAGACAGTGAAAACCCTGGCTTAAAACTCAACATTCAAAAACTAAGATCATGACATCTGGTCCCATCACTTCATGACAAGTGATGGGGAAATAATGGAAACAGTGACAAACTTTATTTCCTTGGGCTCCAAAATCACTGTTGGTGATGATTGCAGTCATGAAATTAAAAGATGCTTGCTCCTTGGAAGAAAAGCTATGACCAACCTAGATAGCATATTAAAAAGTAGAGATGTAACTTTGCTGACAAACGTCTGTCTAGTCAAAACTATGTTTTTTTCCAGTAGTCATGTAGAGATGTGAGAGCTGGACCATAAAAAAAGCTGAGAGCCAAAGAACTGATGCTTTTGAACTCTGGTATTGAAGATGATTTTTGAGTGTCCCTTGGACTGCAAGGGTATCCAACCAGTCAATCGTAAAAGAAATCAGTCCTGAATATTCATTGGAAGGACTGATGCTGAAGCAGAAGCTCCCATACTTCAGCCACCTGATGTGAAGCACTGACTCATTTGAAAAGACCCTGATGCTGCGAAAGATTGAAGGTGGGAGGAGAAGGGGACGACAGAGGATGAGATGGTTGGATGGCATCACAAGACTCAATGATCATGAGTTTGAGTAAGCTCCAGTAATTGGTGATAGACAGGGAGGCCTGGCATGCTGCAGTCCATGGGGTCACAAAGAGTCAGACACGACTTAGAAACTGAACTGAACTGATTCACTTTGCCGTACTGCACAAAATAACACAAAATTTTAAAGCAACTATACCCCAATAATTTTTTTTTTTCGGAAAAAGAAGAGAGTGAAGTTAATGAAATCTTCTAAGAATGCAATAGTCAGACACATCACAGCCTCAGTATCTCTCCTCTCTACTCCAAACTCAGCAACTACAACTTCTGAGGAGAATCTCAGGTCAAGTAACAACGTAAAAGGTAAAAGCACTGTAAGAATTGCTCAACTAAAGTGCTGTGTGCTCAAATGATCAAGTGCTGTCTGTAATTGGAAAAGCATTCTGAGAAATGAGATAAGGCTGTAAATTATTATGGGAAACAAGATGAAGAATACTCTTCAGTAGATCATTTGCTTCTATCGAATATGTTCTTTTCAAATGTACATCAGTAGGGAATATTTCAAACCACCTCACGTTTTTAAATGCCCCTATAAAAATCCTGAAACTTCTTTCAATTCATAAGTATGAGCTACATATCAGATAGAGAAACATTTATATCCAGACCTGCATAACATTTTCCAAACGATGCTTCTTTGGAGACTGGAAAATAAGGCGTAACAGTACAATTGCACGCATAAATTGGTGAATCATTTGAATGCTGAGGTTAAGAGATGGTAAATACAGATCACAGTTACTAAATCTAGATATGAGTCACAAAGTGAAGAAGGGAATGCATAAAAAGTGTACTGACTAGCTGTTACAGGAGAGGAGCTGACATTAAGGATAGAGGAAAATTATGGGAATATTCACACTCTCTTTGTTTAAGAGACTCATTCTGAACTTGTCTCAGATCCTACCTGTCTTCTTAGTTCCCTGAAAACAATCTGGGCATTTCTACATTCTCCCTGCACACAGGATTTTGACATCAAGGAGAAGGTGTTGGGTGTTGGGTGGTAGAAGGTGGGAGGATTCAGGGAGTTCATGGGTTTTGCTTTTTTCTCACCTTCTTGTCTTCTGTTATTCTCTTTGTCATCTCAATCTTGCTGCTATCAGGTTGGTTCAAAAGTAATACACGTTTATGTTGAAATTTGCTGTTCGATATTGGAATCCACTCTTAAATAAATGTGGATATGTTATACATAATTTCAATGCATAATTTCTTTTTTTTGCTAATGACTTATGAATTGCTGTGTATTTTTTATTTATTTTAGACTAGGGAGGCGATGTTAGACAAAGAGCAAATTTGAGTTGATTTTTTTTTTTTTTTAATTCACGTTCAAAATGGGTCATAAAACAATGGAGACAACTTGTAACATCAGCAACACATTTGCCCCAACCAGCAACGACCAGCTCGGTGTGGGACAGAGGAGAAGCTCCAAAGCACTTCCCAAAGCCAAACTTATTCCAGAAAAAGAGGGCCATGGTCACTGTTTGGTGGTCTGCAGCCCCTCTGATCCCCTACAGCTTTCTGAATCACAGCGAAACCATTACATCTGAGAAGTATGCTCAGCACATCGATGAGATGCAGCGAAGACTGCAACAGCTGCAGCCGGCATTGATCAACAGCATGGCCAAGGACCCCTCCACGACAATGCTCAACAGCACGTCGCACAGCCAACACTTCAAAAGTTGAACGCATTGGGCTCTGCCGTTTAGCCTCATCCTCTGTATTCACCTGACCTCTTGGCAACCTACTACCACTTCTTCAAGCATCTCGACAACTTTTTGCAGGGGCAACGCTTCCACAACCAGCAGAAGGCAGGAAATGCTTTCCAAGAGTTCACAGGATCCTGAAGCATGGATTTTTACACTATAGGGTTAAACAAACTACTTTCTCTTTGGTAAAAGTGTGTTGATTGTAACTGTTCCTATTTTGATTAGTAAAGATGTTTTAGCCTAGTTTTAATGATTAAAAATGTACTGTCCAAAATCGCAAGTAATTTTGTACCAACCTAATAGTTCTCTTTCCCTTACACTCTTCTGTCTTTTCTCTGCTCTTCTTTTTTATCCCCCCAGAAAAGCTTTCGCTTATATATATATATATTTTTTTTAAAGCTTTCGCTTTTAATGTGTGCAAAGAACTTTGTTTTTAACCACATTCTTTCTTTCTCTATAACTTACTATAGTTGCTTTCTGCTTCTGATTCTGATAAGATCTACCTTTCTGCATTCAAGAAAAATGCTTCTTTCTTTAAAACTGCTATCTTGCTAAGAGTTTCTGAAAATGTAGTTTGAAACACAAAAGTGAGTAATAGCTCTCAGGTCCAGTGAATATTTCCCCTCCCTTCACTGGAGAAACATGACTTGGTCTGAAGCTTCACCTAATGCCTTAGAAGAGAGAGAGATCAGATGGAGATGTGAAGAATCTAGAGAGAAAACGTATCATAGAGTACTCCAAACCATTTTCTTGTTTCAAGGGTATAACTTACATATCATTGAATAGACTGTATGTTAGTTTATAATTAGCTATACAAGCCCTTCATCACAGGCTACCTTTGTGCTCTGTAAATCCTCGCTCACTGGGGTGCTTGGTGAGAGGTATGATTTGCCAGCCAGAGGGCGTGGAACCTCTCCTGCCATCAGGCAAGCCATTGTCGGCTCTGGGGGCCAAAGATCAGAAACCAAATATCAGACGGTGGCAAGTCCTCTTGACTTGTTTTGGCAGGAGCTGGAGGAGTGATGTGTGTGTCTGTCCGTGCTGTCTCTGCGACCTTTTGGACTATGTGGCCTGCCAGGCTCTTTTCCCACGGAATTTTCAAGGCAAGAATACTGAAGTGGGTTGCCATTTCCTTCTCCAGGGGATCTTTCCAACTCAAGGATGGAACCTGCATCTCTTAGGTCCCCTACACTGCAGGTGGATTCTTTACTGCTGAGCCATCAGAGAAGTAGAGGAGAGATGTGGGTGATGGTTATAACATGTCTACACTAATCCCTCTGCATCTGTCTCCTCCCTGCAAAATGAGGACTATCACAGTGCCTGCCAACCTGGTGAAGTTATTTTGAGGAATAAATGGGAGAATATACAGAAAGGAAAAAAAAAGAAAAGAGCTTGTCTCAAACCAGCACTTCTTGTGTCAACTATTGTAGGAGTTTAGGGCCCTCCTCTTTCTTTGTCAGTCTTTAAAATTGCTAAGAAACAGGGATGTTAAAACTGAACACAGACCAAATAGTCTGAGGCAAGAGTGTTAAAGGGACTATCTTCATCAGCTACCAACTTGGATCTTTCAGAATGCCTTATCTCAAATAATGGGATCGCACGTGGAATAAACAAGGACAATAGCAAAAATAGGTGACATCAGTATCATTTATGAACCCGGAGAGCCTTCCAATCAGTTTCTCATTTAATCCTAACATAACTTTACACTATAGGTACTTAGTACTTTATAGTTGAGGAAGTGGAGATTTCCACAGACTAAAGAATTTATGCAAGATCACATTGGTATGTGGTGAAAGGCATATGGAACACAAGCCTTTTTGACTGCAGAGCTTGCAGACAAATGGAAAAACTGAAATTAATGATAGAGACATGTCACTTATCATGAAATTCATATCCAAGGTCACTGGGAGAAAAGGGAATGACTACATTTACCAAGTCCCTTAGCAGCTCTGGGCTTTAATTTCAACCCTAAATGAGGCTATCTACAGGAGATGATCTGCAAGATTCCTTCCATCTCCGAAACGCTACAGTTCTATTATCTAGCCATGAAGATAATCAGCACATGAAATAAATCAGAGGGAAGGCTCCCAGAAACATACCATTATTATTTTACTCCTTCCTGAAAATTATAATGTCTATTCCTTTTTGCATTTCTCCAAAGTGAAAGTTATTCTGCAAGGCTGCCGTTAAGGGCAACATTTTTGTTAGAGTTATAGAAAAATAAAATCATCTAGGTAATAATACTCTGTATGATGTAATTTTAATGAAAATAATGTTTTGCGTGAGGTTTAATCTCTTCTCCAGCCCTCTGTCTTGCACCCTGCAGCTAGGCAGCATGTGAGCTGTGTGGAGGACGCTCACGCTTGTGGCAGATGCGGCCATTCTGAAGGGTTTTTCTATCACAGTAGATAATTTTAGGTTGAAGTAACCCCTGATCAAAGATTATACTCTTCATTTGTCTTCAGGGCCAAGACCTGGAGAAGTTATGAAGGCCTTAATGGAAATTTCACAGTGGCTTGGAGATATGTATCCTCCAAGTCTTGTTACATGTTTTATTTTGCTTCCCATGAAAATGTGGGTTTGTGGCAGAATAATTTGTGGCAGACGCTCCCCTTTTGTTTTCCAAACAGTGAAATGTAAAGGAGAAGAGGATGTTGAGAAAAGGGGAAATTTGTTAACATGAGTTGGATCATGGGATGTTTTATAGAACCATTTGAAAAATGCACAAAAGTAGGAAAATAAATTCTATAGATTCATCACTTCTGAACAAAGAACACTATTTTAAAATATTGGTGTATTCATTTTCAGTGCCTTTGCTATAGAAATTAAAAATTTTTATGTATATGTAGTCATACCTTGTATGCCACTTTATTTTTAACTATGCATGCTAAGTCGCTTCAGTCCGACTCTTTGAGACCCTGAGGACTGGAGCCCACCAGGTTCCTCTGTGCATGGGATTCTCCAGGCTAAAGACTGGAGTGTGTTGTCCTTTCCTCCTCCAGGGGATCATCCTGACCTAGGGATCAAACTTGCATCTTTTATACCTCCTAAATTGATAGGAGGCTTCTTTACCACTAGCACCAGCTGGGAAGCTATTTTTAACTATAATTGATTACTTTCATGATGTTGGTATTAGAGTATTGAAAAAACATACAAGAATATTCCTTCCAGCTAATCTTTTATTCTTTTATTCATTCATTCATTCACTTGCGTATCAAATATTTACTAAGCGCCTAAGAGGAGCAGGCACTTCTCTAGGTGCTAAAGTGAAAGTCCCTCACTTGTGTCTAACTCTTCAACCCCATGGACTATTGCATCCATGGGATTCTCCAGGACAGAACACTGGAGTGAGTAGCCTTTCCCTTCTCCAGGGGATCATCCCAACCCAGGGATCGATCTCAGGTCTGCCACATTGCAGGCGGATCCTTTACCAGCTGAGCCACAAGAGAAGCCCAAGAATTCTGGAGTGGGTAGACTATCCCTTCTCCTGTGGATCTTCCCGACCCAGGATTTGAACCAGGGTCTCCCGCACTGCAGGCAAATTCTTTACCAAGTGAGCTATCAGGGAAGCCCAGGCACTAAAAATACATGAATAAATCAAGATACAGTCCCTGCTCACAAGGTACCCACGGTCCAAGGCAGAAACAAATCTACTGTATTGTCTTGGTGATGTGGAAACAGACCGTGATGAGAACACAGAGACACAGCTAACTCTGAGCACATTGAGAATGGTGGTCTCCTAATGATTCTCCAAGACGATGATGCTGAACTGTGCTCTTGGGGATATATTAATTAATCATGTAAAAAGACTGGATTAGAGCAGAAGTGAGATTTCAGGCAAAGAGAATTTGTGAAAGCCCTGAACTACAAGCAGTTTACTCTTGCTGCAGCCAAGGGGGTGAGAGTTTACTTGGGAAGAGAGAGGACTGGAAATGAACATGAGTGCTCTTCCTTCTGCACATAATATTGTAGTGGGCATTGTTCTGAAAACTACTGGGGAAACAAGGAAGGATGCAAACAGAATAAGAGAAAATTGAGTTTTCATTTTTGCATGATTATTCTGCTACCATTGGAGAGAGTTAATCATAAGACTATAAAGCAGAATAAGGAAATCAATAAATAGAAATTTATTTTTATTTCTTAAGTAAGAAAATGTCATTAAAATGGAGAAGTTCAAATTAAGATCTAAATAAAATATACTGTTACAGGCTGAATTGTCTTCTCTCAAAATTCAGATCTTGAAGCACTAATTCTTCAATATCTAAGAATTTGGGGTGATTAAGATAAAATGAGGCTGTTAGCGGGGTCCTAATTCAGTGGGACTGGTGTCACTATTTTTACTTTTTTCTTTCCCCCTTTCTTTCCATTTCTTTTTTTAAATTGAAGTATAATTGACTTACAATATCATATTAGTTTAAGGTGTACAACACAATGATTTGATACTTTTATATATTACAAAATGATCACCACGATAAATCTACTTCCAGTCTGTCTCCATACAGTTTTTACGATATTATAACTATATTCCCTATGCTACATATTACATCTTTGTGAATTATTTTATAACTGGAAGTTTATACTTCCTAAACTCTTTCAACTATTTCACTCATCTCCCAAAACTCATCCTATCTGGCAATCACCAATTTGTTCTCTATGTATGAATCTGTTTGTTTTTTGTTGTATTTGGTCATTTGTTATTTTTGATTCCACATAAGTGAAATTGTGTGGTCTTTGTATTTTTCTGTCTGTGTTGTTTCACTTATCATATTATATGCTAGATCCATCCATGTTGAAGCAAATCATAAAACTTCATTGTTATGAGTGTTTGACATTTTATTGAATATACAGGTACTGCATTTTCTTTATTCATTCATCTATTAACAGACACTTAGGTTGCTTCTGTATCTTGGTTACTGAAGTGTGTTACTTCTGTATCTTGGCTGTATCCAATGACCACAGGGGTACCTAAATATATATATATATATTTCCAATTACTGTTACTGTTTTCTTCAGAAACATATCCTGAAGTAGAATTGCTAGATCATATGGTATTTCTAGTTTTCATTTTTTGAGAAACCTCCGCACGTTTTTCCATTATGACTGCATCAAATTATATTCCCACCAAGAGGATGCATGAGGGTTCCCTTTTTCACACATCCTCCTCAACACTTGTTTTTGTTGCCTTTTTGATAGTAGTCATTCTGATAGGTAAGAGATGGTATCACACTGTTGTTCTGATTTGCATCCTCCTGATGATTAGTGTTGTTGAGTAACTTATCATGTGTCTGTTGGTCATCTGTACGTTTTCTTTGGAAAAATATGTTTTCAGGTCCGTTGTCCGTTTTTTAACTGGGTTGTTCATTTTTTTGTGTCTCATTTTGCTTTTTGATGTTGAGTCGTATGATCTCATTGGAAATTCTGGATATTAACCCCTATCAGATATATGGTAGTCTGCTCCTTTGTTTTGTTGGTAGTTTTCTTTTTCTTTTCTTTTTTTTTTGTTTGATGAAGTTCCATTTGTTTCTTTTGCTTTTGTTCTTTTGCCTAAGAGTACTAAGTCACTTAAGTCGTGCCTGCCTCATGGACTGTAGCCGACCAGGCTCCGCTGTCCACGGGATTCTCCAGGCCAGAATACTGGAGTGGGCTGCTGTGCCCTTCTCCAGGGGATCTTCCCAGGGATTGAAGCCGCGGCTCCCTGTGGCTCTTGTATTGTCAGCAGATTCTTTACCACTGAGCCACCAGGGAAGCCCTTTTGTCTGAGAAGTATTGCTAAGACGAATGTCAGAGCATACCGCTTATGTTGTCTCCTAGGAGTTGTGTGGTTTCAGGTCCTACATTTAAGTCTTTAATCCATTTTGAGTTTATTTTTGTATATATTTTTGTATATAGCGTGAGAAAGTAGACTAGTTTGAGTCCTTTGCATGGAGCTGACTGGTTTCCCACTGCCACTTATTGAAGCAGCTGTCTTTCCCCCACTCTATACTCTCATCCCCTTTGCCGTATAGTAACTGACCACGTAAGCTTGGTTTATCCCTGGGTTCTCCAGCCTTGTAAGAGTCCATGCGTCCGTTTTTGTGCCCGTACCACATTGTCTGCTTACTGTGTCTTTACAGGAGAGTTTAAGTCATGAACTGTGTTATCTCTAGCTTTATTTTTCCCTCTTAAGATTGTTTTGGCTATTTGAGGTCTTTGGTATTTCCACATAAATTTTAGAATCTGTTTGTTCTAGATCTGTAAAAAATGCTATTGGCATTTTGGTTGAACCTGTAGATGGCCTTGAGAAATACTTCCTATACATGAGATAGTATATGTTTCCATTTGTTTATGTTGTCTTCTGTTTCTTTCATCAATAACTTCAGATATCTGAATACAGGTCTTTTACTTCCTTGATTATTTTTATTCCTAGGTTTTTGATTCTAGTGCAAGTATAGGTGGGATTGTCTTCTTTTTCTTTCTGATACTCCACTGTTAGTGAATAGAAATGCAACATATTTCTGTATATTAATTTAGCATCCTGCAACTTTACTGAATTCATTTATTATTACTAATGGATTTTTGGTGGTGTCTTTAGAATTTTCTATATATAGCATCATGTCATCTGAAAACAATTCCAGTTTTACTTCTTCCTTTCCAATTTAGATTCCTTTTGTTTCTTGTTACCGTCTTATTGCTGTGGCTAGAAATTCTAAAATTATGATGAATAAAAATGGTGAAAGTGAATATTCTTATTCTGTTGCTGACCTTAGAGGAAATGTTTTCAGATTTTCACCATTGAGCATGATACTGGCTATGGTCTTATCATACACAGCCTTTATTATGTTGAAGTCTGTTCTTGTCATACCCACATTGTTAAGTTTTTTTTTTTTTTTTTAATCATAAATGGACTTTAATTTTGTCAAAAGTTTTATCTGCTTCTATTGGGATGGTTATATGATTTTTATTCTTCAACTTGTTAATGTGTATTACAGTGGATAAATTGTGGATACAGAATAATCTTTGCATCCCTGGAATTATTTCCATTTGATTGTGGGGTGTGATCTTTAATGTTCTGTCAAATCAATTTGCTAATATTTTGTTGAGGATTTTCACATTTATATTCATCAGTAATATTGGTCTGTCATTTTCCTTCCTTGTGGTGTCGTTGCTTGGTTTTGGTATCAGGGTGATGCTGGCCTTATAAAATGAGTTCAGAAGAATTCCTTCTTTTTCAGTATTTTTATAATAGTTTGAGGATAGGTGTTAACTCTTCTTTAAATGCTTGGTAGAGTTCATCTGTGAAACCATCTGGTCTTAGACTTTGTTGGGAGTTTTAAAATTACTGATTCAATTTCATTACTGATTATTGGTTTATTCATATTTTCTATTTCTTCCTGGTTCATTCTTGGAAGATTGCACATTTCTAGGAATTCAGCTATTTCTTCTAGGTTATTCATTTTATGGGTATGCAATTATTTGTAGTAATCACTTATGATCCTTTGTATTTCTGTGGTGTTGGTTAAGTTCTTTTTCATTTCTGATTTTATTTATTTGTGCCCTCTCTCATTTTTTGCTTGTTGGGTTTGGTTAAAGGTTTATCAATTTTGTTTATCTTTTTATAGAACCTGCTCTTAGTTTCACTGATCTGTTCTATTGCTTTTTTAGTTTCTATTTCATTTATTTCCTCTCAGATTTTTCTTTCCTTCTACTAACTTTAGGTTTTGCTCAGTCCACTTTTCCTCATTTCTTTAGGTATAAAATTAGGTTGCTTGTTTTAAATTTTTCTTGTGTTCTGTTTTTGCTTCATTTAATAGATTTCAGATCATTGTGTTTCTATCTTCATTTTTTCTAGGTATGTTTTGATTTCCTCTGTTGCTTCTTCAATATTTAGTGGCATATTATTTAGCTTCCATGTGGTTATGGTTTTTGCAATTTTTTTCTTGAAGTTGATTTCTATCTCACACCATCATGGTCAGGAAATACGTTTGATATTTTGAGTCTGTAGTAGTTTGTTATGGCAGCCCTAGCAGACCAATACAAATAGTAAGGGAATAGAAACAGAAGTACTTATTGACTAGATAGATGTTTGGGTTAAAGAGGAAGAAGAGAGGCAAGAAAATTCAAAGGGATTTGACTTGAGTGACAGGTTATTAGACATGCCTTTTACCAAGTTGGGTAACTCAAGACTGCAGTAGATTGCAAATTAAAATTGGCAAATGGAGAGTTGCAGGCACTTGTGGCAGATTTGCAAAGAAGTGGCCAGCATGGCATTAGAAATACAAATGTGAAGCTTGGGTGGGTGGTGTATAGATTTGCTGGTATCTCTAGTGAAATAGTTTCTCCTATGATACTTGCATACCTTAACTCCTCATTCAAACTAAAGGATCAGCTGGAATGTCATACTATTAGATAAGAGCACCTGATCATTCTGTCTGAAAAATCACCTCCTATCACCAGTATCCACCTCCCTTGATTTGTTTTCATAGTACATGGTGGTGGCGGTTTAGTCACTGAGTCGTGTCAGACTCTTTGTGACGCCATGCACTGTAGCCCACCAAGCTTCTCCATCCATGGGATTTTCCAGGCAAGAATACTGGAGTCGGTTGCCATTTCCTCCTCCAGGGGATCTTCCCAACCCAGGAATCGAACCCAGGTCTCCTGCATTGTAGGCAGACGCTTTACCATCTGAGCTACAAGGGAAGCATAATACCATTATTATGTATTTCAGTCACTGACCAAATCCTCAGTATTTGGAACAGTGAATGACATAATCTAGGTTATCTATAATTTTTAAAAATAAATTTAAAAAAGAATAGAGGAAATAAGGTAGGAAGGGAGAAGGGAGGACATCAACAGGCAGCCACCTGTTTTTAATACAACCCACAAACTAAGAGTTTTTTTTGAACTTTAAAATAGTAGGGAAGAAGAAGCAAGAATTTTGAAATGTGGAAAATTTATAAATTTCAAATTTCACTGCCCATAAAGCAGGTATTATTGGAACACAGTTATTTAAATGTTGTCCTGGCTGCTTTCACCTATAGTAGCAGAGTTGAATAATTCCCGTGCGGCTTCCAAACCTTAAAATACTTTATTGTCTAGTCTTTTATAGAAAAAGCTTACTGATCTCTGAGAGAGACTAAAAGATATTACAAATTCATGGTGGGAGTCCACAATGGCTCCCCACTTCAGGATACAGTCTATTATTAGTGTACAAAGCTGTATATTTGTGTAGTCTTTCACCTAGCAATTCTTGCTAAGTATGTACTCCTTATAAACTCTTGAATCTTAGAACAACATTGACAAGAATATTCAAAGCAGCCCTGTTCACAAGAGGAAAACTTACAGACAATACAAAAGCCTATTAATGGGAGAGTAAGAAATATACTTGGCACATACCACAGTGTGGATGAAAGTAATATAGTAAGTTATACACAGCATGGTACTGTTTATTTTTTATAAACTTAAACTAAAAATCTTTGCTTTTTAGAACTACATCTACATGCAAGAAAACTACATCAGGGCATCAAGGAAATGGAGGCTTCAGATTGATGATTATCTCTGCATGGTGGGGAGGATGGGGTGGGAAGGACTGTGAGTTTAGTATATTATTTACCTTTTAGGAGGATGGTGAGTTTGCGGGCCCTTATTATATTAATACTAAATAAAAGTTGAACAGTTAGTGATGAATAATGAGATTATGGGGCCTCCCAGATGGTTCAGTGGTAAAGAATCTGCCTGCCAGTGCAGGATATGCAAGAGATGTGGGTTCAACCCCTTGGTCGGGAAGACCTCCTGGAGTAGGAAACGGCAACCCACTCCAGTATTTTCACCTGGGAAATTCCATGGACAGAGAAGCCTGGGGGGCTGCAATCCATGGGGTTGCAACGAGTTGGAGCTGACTGAGCACCCACACACAATGAACATGAGACAAACGAAGGACTATGATTAATACTATGGATGTGAGGTCCTGTTAGGGCGGCAAAATTCCCCCAAACTGAGTTCTAGCGCTAACAGTCTTCTTAATAAACAGCAATTTTTACAAATTTTACAAATCTGCTCTAGTCTAGGACTAAGTTTCTTAAACAAAATAAAGAGTAAAGACTCAATTATTTCTAAAGGGCTATTCAATTCTAAATGTCTGTTTTTCTATAAAATAAGGCAGGAGGAACAGTTGTTTTCAATTCACTATACAAGCAAATGTTAAACAGAAACAAATGGATCTTTTAAAATATTAGGTTTTGGTGGCCGAACATTCACTTAGGGCTTCGAAAACCAATTACCCTCTCTGTGAAGTAATCAACCTACCCCCTTATAAAGCAGAGTGGTCCTCTTGGCTTAATTGCTGGTTGCTACATCCTTTTTGTAGTCCCTATAATTAAAGAAGCTTTAATATAAGGCAATGAACCAGTAAAAAATGTCTCAAACATGAGTAAGAGATGAGGCCTCTGTCTGTAGACCAGCTGCTTGCCAGTACTTGTCGTGAGGTTTGAATTAATTATGGATGTGGTACGGTAGCTCCCATAAATGGCATCTGCCTGAAGAGACTCAGAAGGTCTCTCTACAGGCACCAGGCTGGCTCTTCTGTCTCTCCACTATAGTCTGGTGCAATGATGTGATAGAAAGAGCATAGTGGAATATATGAATAGTCTGGTTCTAATTACTGTATCACCCTTCATGAACCATAGCCTTGCCATGGAAAGGGGGCTCATGTAAGCTAATGAAGCTATAAGCCACGCCATGCAGGCCCACCCAAGACGGATGGCTCATGGTGGAGAGTTCTGAGAAAACATGGTTCAGTGGAGAAGGAAATGGCAAACCTCTCCGACATTCTTGCCTAGAGAATCTATGAACAGCATGGAAAGGCAAAAAGATAGGACACTCTATGATGAGCACCCCAAAGTGAAAGGAGTCCAATATGCTACTGCGGAAGAGCAGAGGGTGACTGCTCCTGGCTCCAATAAGAATGAAGTAACTGGACCAAGGCGGGAAGAGTGCTCAGCTGTGGATGTGTCTGGTGGGGAAAGTCAAGTCCGATGCTGTTAGGAACAATATTGCATGGGAACCTGGAATGTTAGGTCCATGGAGCAAGGTAAATTGGAAGTGGTCAAGCAGGAGATGACAAGAGTGAACACTGATGTCTTAGGAATCAGTGAACTAGAATGGATGGGAATGGGAGAATTTAATTCATATAACCATTATATCTACTACTGTGGGCAAGAATCCCTTAGAAGAAATGGAGGAAACCTTATAGTCAATACAAGAGTCCAAAATGCAGTACTTGGGTGCAATCTCAAAAATGATAGGAAAACCTCAGTTTGTATCCAGTTTGTTTCAACATCACAGTAATCCATGACTATGTCAGAACCACTGATGCCAAAGAAGCTGAAGTTGACTGCTTCTGTGAAGACCTACAACACCAAAAAAGGATGTCCTTTTCATCACAGGGGATTGAAATGCCAAAGTAGGAAGTCAAGAGATATGTTAAGCAACAGGCAATCTCAACCTTGGAGTTCAAAATGAAGCAGGGCAAAAGTTGATAGTTTTGTCAAGAGAACACACCGGTCGTAGCAATCACCCTTTTCCAACAACAAAAGACTTGACTCTACACATCACCAAATGGTCAATATTGAAATCAGATTGGTTATATTCTTTGCAGTTGAAGATGGAGAGGCTCTATACAGTCAGCAAAAACAAGACCAGGAGTTGACTGTGGTTCAGATCATCAACTCTTTATGATAAAATCTAGGCTTAAATTGAAGAAAGTAGGGATAACCACTAGGCCATTCAGACTTGACCCAAAGCAAATCCCTTTTGATTATACAATGGAGGTGAGGAATAAACTTAAGGGATTAGATCTGATAGACAGAGTGCCTGAAGAACTATGGACAGAGGTTCACAACATTGTCCAGCAGGCACTGACCAAAACCATCCCACAGAGAAAGAAATGCAAGAAGGCAAATTGGTTGTCTGAGGAGGCCTTATAAATAGCTGAGAAAAAAAGAGAAATGAACGCAAGGGAGAAAGGGAAAGGTATACCCAACTGAATGCAGTATTACAGAGAATAGCAAGAAGAGATAAGAAAGCTTTGTTAAATGAACAATATAAAGAAATAGAAGAAAACAGTAGAATGGGAAAGACTAGAGATCTCTTCAAGGAAATTGGAGATACCAAGGGAACAATTTATGCAAGGATGGGCACAATAAAGGACAGAAACAATATGGACCTAACAGAAGCAGAAAAAAATAAGAAAACAGAAGAACTAAACAAAAATGGTGTTAACACAGATAACCACAATGTCATGGTTACACACCTAGAGCCAGACATCCTGGAGTGTGAAGTCAAGTGGGCCTTAGGAAGCATCACTATGAACAAAGCTAGTGGAGGTGACGGAATTCCAGCTGAGCTATTTCAAATCCTAAAAGATGATGCTGTTAAAGTGCCACACTCAATATGCCAGCCAATTTGGAAAAGTGAGCAGTAGTCACAGGACTGGAAAAAGTCAGTTTTCATTCCAATCCCAAAGAAAGGCAATGCCAAAGAATGTTCAAACTACCATACAATTGTGCTCCTTTCACATTCTAGCAAGGTAATTTTCAAAATCCTTCAAGCTAGGCTTCAGTAGTATGGGAATCGAGAACTTCCAGATGTACCAGCTGGATTTAGAAAAGGTAGAGGAACCAGAGATCAAACTGCCAACATCCGTTGGATCATGGAAAAAGCAAGAAAATTCAAAAAATAAATCTAGTTTGCTTAATTGACTACGCTAAAGCCTTTGACTGTGTCGATCACAACAAACTGTGGAAAATTCCTAAAGAGATGGTAATACCAGACCACCTTGCCTGCCTCCTGTGAAATCTGTGTGCAAGTCAAGAAGCAACAGTTAGAACCTTACATGGAACAATGGACTGGTTCAAAATTGGGAAGAGATTATGTCAAGGCTGTATATGGTCATCCTGCTCATTTAAATTCTATGCAAAGTGTGTGTGTGCTCAGTCGTGTCTGACTTTGTGTGATCCTGTGGACTGCAGCCCACCCAGTTCCTCCGTCCATGGGATTTCCTGGCAAGAATACTGGAAACACCATGCCCTCCTCCAGGGCACCTTCCTGACCCAGGGATCAAATCAGCTTCTCCCACAGCTCCTGCATTGCAGCTGGTTTCTTTACTGCTGAGCCACCACAGAAGTCCCAGACTACATCATTCGAAATGCCAGGCTGGATGAATTACAAGTTGAAATCAAGATTGCTGGGAAAAATATCAACAACTTCAGATAGGCAGATGATATCACCCTAATGGCTGAAAGAGAAACTAAACAGTCTCTTAATGAGGGTGAAAGAGAAGAGTGAAAAAGCTGGCTTAAAACTCAACTTTCAAAAAACTAAGTCAAGGCATCTGGTCCCATCACTTCATGGCAAATAGAAGTGGAAAAAATGGAAGCAGTGAAAGATTTTATTTTCTTGGGCTCCAGAATCACTGTGGATGGTGACTGCAGTCATGAAATTAAAAGACAACAGTTCCATGGAAGGTAAGCTATGACAAAACTAGACAGCATACTAAAAAGCAGAGATATCACTGCTGACAAAGGTCCATCTCGTCTAAGTTATGATTTTTCCAATAGTCATGTATGGATCTGAGAGTTGGACCATAAAGAAGGCTGAGTGCCAAAGAATTGATGCCTTTGAATTGTGGAGCTGGAGAAGATGCTTGAGATTTCCTTGGGCAGCAAGGAGACCAAACCAGTCAATCCCAAAGGAAATCAACCCTGAATATGCATTGGAAGTGAAACAGAGCAGGACTCTATGGTTCTTGTGCCCCCACCCCACAGCCCCAAGTTTTTTGCCTGCCTTTTTTTCCGTGGAAAACTTCAAAAGAAGTGAAAGAATAAGTTTAATCAGTGAAATGAGAAATGCAAAAACAAAGAAAAACAGCCAAAGGAGGCTAAATAATAATAATGTAGTCATTAGCCTTACTCAAGGACTTTTACTTCTTTCTCAAGGGCTATAGATAATATTCTGAGCCATATCCTGTGAGCTGTCTTATAGATACTAAAATAGCAGATGGAGAAGTTAACTACATGATGAACAGACTATACCCAGGACATGAGCTCCCACAGTTCCAAGAATTGGTCACAAAGAAATCAGAACAAGTGGACCCTGGAACTGAAGATTCAGTTCAATTCAGTTCAGTTCTGTTCAGTTGCTCAGTCGTGTTCGACTCTTTATGACCCCATGAATCACAGCATGCCAGGCCTCCCTGTCCATCACAAACTCCTGGAGTTTACTCAAACTCATGCCCATTGAGTCAGGGATGCCATCCAGCCATCTCATCCTCTGTTGTCCCCTTCTCCTCCTGCCCCCAATCCCTCTAAGCATCAGGGTCTTTTCCAATGAGCCAACTCTTTGCATGAGGTGGCCAAACGAACTGAAGATTAACTGTACCTAAAACCACCAAGATAATGCCAGTCAGACCACCGATGAGCAATCTGAAGATAACCATCAGAGCTGACTGTGCTTTTTCTGCATGTAGACCCCCTCACCCCAACAACTCTATCTATAAAAGCTCTTGCCTCACTGGTAGCCAGTGCAGGGGGACAAATGCCTGCCACCCTCTCCCCACTACCCCCTCCAGCTGCAGGCTTCTGAATTAGAGCAAACTTTCTTTTCCACCAACCTGGCTTGTTTATTGGTTTTTGAGCAGCAAGCAGCTGGACCCCACCATACTCTTTGGGTAACAGCACTGAGCTGAAGCTGAAGCTCCAATGCTTTGGCCACCTGATGCAAAAAGCCAACTCATTGGAAAAGACCCTGATGCTGGGAAAGATTGAAGGCGGGAGGAGAAGGGGACGACAGAGGATGAGACAGTTGGATGGCATCACTGACTCAACAGACATGAATCTGATGAAATGCCAAGAGAGAGTGAAGGATAAGGAAGCCCAGTGTGCTGCAGTCCACAGGGTTGCAAAGAATTGGACATGACTTAGTAACTGAACACACATATAGTAGTGTTATTGTACATTTATGATTGAATGTGACTTAAGTTTGATGTGATTCAATTGTCTCACTTTATAAATAAGAAAACAGAGACCCCGGGAAGCAAACTGGTTTGTCTATAGTCTTACAGCTATTCAGAAATCAGAAGAATATAGTTTAGAATTTCTGACTCCTGGTATAGTGCACTTGCAAATAACGATATTTTCTCCTTTCATTTCATGCTATGATAGGGAAGAAACACACACACACAAAGAAACCTAAAATAATTACAAATAACTATGGTGCTCTAAATATATTGAGTTCTCTATCATGAGGTTCCAAGTGAAATACCATTATGAGTCTGATATTTGTCTTTATAAGGATGTCTTATCTTCAGTAGAGAGGTGGGCAGTGAAGAATGGACTGGCAGGATTTCACCAGGTAGCAATAAATCTTTGCTGTAGCTTTTAGATGAATGGTTCTTCAACAGAGTACTTCCAACTCTGTAAGTCTGATTTTCAGTAGTCATCTATGTTAGAGCTGAGTTTAGGTAATTTTTAGGGTTACACAATGTTAAGTCTATATCAAGCTCAAAAATGAAGTCGAGAAATTTAAAATACGCTAAAATGTAGGCATAAGGCAGCAAGCAGAAATCAGTTTGGAGATTCTCTTGTCTCCATCCATTGCCTGTGGTAACCAGCTAATGAGGTTTGCAGGGAGAAAGGCTTGCCAACTTCATGCTGCAAAGACATGGGTGTGAAATTTGTCTTGCAAAACTAACTGAAATTGTCACTAGTCATAAGAGCTCTAGACCTGGGTTTTATTCCAATATCGCTTCTGAACAGAGAGGAATCTATGAATGTTTTAGTCATAGTGCTAATTCTCAAGTGTTGACCCAACATGCTATAAAGCAAATGGAAAGTGAATATTTAATGAAGAGATAGCCATCATCTAGATCCCCAGATGGCCCTGAGGAAGCAGGCACGACAGTTTGCAACACCTTTCACCTCTTTTTCTCACTATTTTCTTTGAGATTCCTCTGCTCAAATTCGTTTGGGTTCTAATCTTGCCAGTGCCTACTCTAAACAGCAAAAACAACCAATTAAGTTCCTTCACACTGAAGTGTCATTGGATTTTAAATGACATGCTTGGAGATAGTAATGGTTAATACAACAGCTTGACTTTCTATGGGTGTAACTCTAGACTTTGCATTGCCTGGGTGGGAAATGTGTACTTCTACCATTGGGCAAGGCAGGCCTTTGTGGTGCCTGTATGTGACTTCAAGAAGGGTCACATTTACTCTGTAAATGCAGACAGTGAGCTGGCACATGTTTCTGAGCAGAGCAGGAACTGACTGCAGCTCTCACTCACTCGTCTGGCTGCCTTGTATGGGGAACAAGCCACATAACTGTATGACCAGCCCAGTAGCCACACATATGTACATGTTATGCTGTCATAGGTGCTTATGTTTCTATCTCATTCTCTTACTTACTCCATCTCTCTCCTTTTCTTTCATTCTACCTGTATATTTGTTTAGAGGAGTAAGAGAAAAGAGAAATTTCAAAGAAAATAATTTAAAATCAACAGTCAATTATTTCCAGTCTAAACTAATTAAGGATAGAAGATTATAAGCATGCATAATTCGGACACGACTTTGCCAACAGAGGTCCGTCTAGTCAAGGCTGTGGTTTTTCCAGTAGTCAAGTATGAATGTGAGAGTTGAACTATAAAGGAAGCTGAGCACTGAAGAATTGATGCTTTTGAACTGTGATGTTGGAGAAGACTCTTGAGAGTCCCTTGGACAGCAAAGAGATCCAACCAGTCCATCCTAAAGGAGATCAGTCCTGAATATTCATTGGAAGGACTGATGCTGAAGCTGAAACTCCAATACTTTGGCCACCTGATGCAAAGAACTGACTCATTTGAAAAGACCCTGATGCTGGGAAAGATTGAAGGTAGGAGAAGAGGGAGACAGAGGATGAGATGGTTGGATGGCATCACTGACTCAATGGATATGAATTTGAGTAAACTCCAGGAGTTGGTGGTGGACAGGGAGGCCTGGTGTGCTGCAGTTCATGGGGTTGCAAAAAATTGGACATGACTGAGTGACTGAACTGAACTGATAGTTTGGACTCAAATTATCTCTTCTCATTACTTATACATAGCTTATACAGTAAGCTTATACATTACATATACAGTAATGCTAGATATTAGATTTATATATACATAAATAAGTAAATATAATAAAAATATATTACCCATATTAAATATATTTATTTATATATATATATAACTTTGGTGAATAAATTTTATACATGTAAAAGTTTATATATATATTCCATTTAATAATACATAAGTGTACTTCATACACCATATATAATTTTGATATATATTATGTTGCTTTAAATAATTAGATCAGTATATAACATGATTCAATATATATGGATATAAACTTAAAATCATACACCTTCATTAAAATTTCTAATTGGGTAAGGTAGACTGCACTAGTCTGTGAGTATATATGTTTCTAACCTGCAAGTATCATTTGGGGTGTGTGTGTGCTCAGTCACTCAGTTGTATCCGACTCTGTGACCCCACTGGCTTTTGGGGATGTCACCTCAAATCAGATCACAGGAACAAGATTTATTGGGACCGCTTTTGCCTTTATGCCACTGTTTCTGTCAAACAGGACAGTGCAGACAAAATGTTACGGGCAGCACAGAGATTCAAAGACCCTGAAAAGTGCTAGCAGACCCTTGAGGCCCACAAAGTGTCCCTGAGGTTCTCGGTGAGGGTCACTCGATCAATATCTCCCCTGCCCGCAGGCCTGGAAAACCGCTCACCATCAAGGGCAGCCTTGTTTCCTGGGCTGGTGAATGGGGGTTCCATGAGTATTCCCTATGGAGCCCACCCCAGCAAAGCATCGTCTGGAAGATGCTTGCCGCCTGTAGTGTCTTCAAGCTGAAACATTCCTTTCCTGAGAACATCTGCCCCAGGCAAGAGGAAGAGGCAAGAAGCCCTGGGTTTTTCACATAAACAGCAATACTGCCAACCTACTCTTCAGGAAATTCCATTTCCAGATTTAAACATGACATTTCCCTTCCCCTACCACATTAGCAAAAAATTATATTTCTCTACTATTTTTTCATATGCAGACCATGTGCATAATGGGTTTGACTATATAGTAATGTAGTAATTAAATAGCTCTTTATCATACTTCCTGGATAAAGTGCTTTAATTTTCCATTTGCTATTTGGATAGAATTTGAAAATATCACTTAAATTTACCCATTATATCTTTCAGAATAGGAATGATGACCTCCTGCCACCTTCTTTCACCAGGGAGTAAAGAAATGGAGATTTATCCACCTCAAAAAAGAAGTTGACTCCAGCATAAAGATATCCATAATGGCCAAAATGTAGATGGAGATGGAATATTGCTTAGAATATATATTGCATTTCATAATTTAGGAGGTCATTAATTATAAGATATACCAATAGGAGAATATTAAAACATTGCAAAAGAGCTCTAATTAATTTTATTTAGTTATATTATCCTTGCTCATACATGAAAAGGAATATACTGTGAAATGAATTGGTTAAGACTTCCCTCACCTTTCTTCACACTTGTGGTCCAACTCTCCTGAAACACTTCATAACTCAAATCACCAGTGTCCCCACAGTATGGTCCTCTGTGTTTATAAAAGCACTGGTGGTAGGAAAGTTCTTAAAAGAGAGGATTCTTCCACTGCCTCTAGAATTTTCTTCTAAGCCACTGAGATCTAATTTGCAAGTTTTAATACTAGTGCCATATGCACTCAGGCAAAGAAAACTCGTGTCAAAATTGCTTCTTGGCCAAGAGAAATGACAAGAGCTGTCAACAGTAAGACACATTCTGACATCAGAGATGCTGAAATTGTGAAAAATGGTGCATTCAAGAATCGATGAACTATTGTTTTCCCTGAGATTCTAACAATAAATAGAATTTTTCATATTTCAGAATGCTGCCTTACAGAGCACTCCCTCTCAGAGAACATGCTATAAATCCTTTAATGCATTGTTGAGGAAGGCGCTAAAAATGTGAATATGTGAGGGATAAAATTCCTCTCAATGAGTTAAACTAAAGAACTGAGAGTGAATTCAAGTGGAAAAATGCAAACTAATTTTAAGAGATGGGTTACTTTATAGATCTAGAAGTTCTAGGCTTAATGTTTGACATCACATTTATGTAAAGAAGAGAGAGACCTGGGTTCGATCCCTGGGTTAGGAAGATCCCCTGGAGGAGGAAATGGCAACCCACTCCAGTATTCTTGCCTGGAGAATCTCCATGGGCAGAGGAGCCTGGGGGGCTCCAGTCCATGGGTCGCAAAGAGTCAGACATGACTGACTGAACTCAGCACAGCACAGCAGATATGTAAAGAAAAAAATGATCAGAATGGTATTTGTCCAACCTCGGAAACTTGGGGAAAGGAAGACTTGTAGAAGCATAAGTTACCAAATGGAGAGGGAAGTTTAGTCAACAAAGTAAAATAATGCAACCCACAGGCTTAGCCTGAGGTCATCACTTCAAGTGATTTATGTAATTCCTTTTTATACTGAGTCCAAGCCTCCACACTGTCTGATTAGGTAGGGTTGCCAATACGGGAGAAGATGCAATAGTTTTTGAGTTTCAGGTTTCAGTATAATTATTTCTCATTAGAAATTAAATTGATTGACATTTTAGTTTTTAAACATCAGTCTACTGAGTTTTAGATATGGGTCATTCTCCTAAGATTTGCCACCTCTTATTCAACAGTGAAGTTCTCCAGACAATAATAATATAACCAATGTCATGAATATCCCCTTATGGGACTACCTGGGTGTCTGCTTGTTTGATTTCCAGGAACACACAAATGCATCCTTTTTTTCTTTGGCCTACATACCAATTTTTTAGCAAAAAGATAGGTAATAGTAATAGCAACTAAATAGGCTGTGGGGATTAGAGTCAGGTGTTAAATGGAAGTGAAAATTGTCTTGCATGACGTCCAGATCAGTATTGGTAGCTTCAGGGACAGTTACTTTTGTATGTGTGGCTGACTTTGGGTGGGATAAGGCTGAGAACAGAAAGAATGTGTCCAGAACAACTCATATGTTATAATGGATAATATGAAAATAGGCTGATACAATTAATAAGGCAGGCCAGAAGGAAGAATTATAAGCTTTTCTTTTTCTTCTATTGTGATAATTATCACATAAACGTCATTACTGTCACAGAGGCTTCCTTTACTGTTAAATCCCTAGAAAGAATGACTTATTCACTGTGAGAGACTCCACAGAGTGTCTTGTAGAGACAGACATTGAATGACACTTGTTTTGTACTTTTCAAAGTATACTCATTTCATATCTGTATATTAATGTATAAAAACATTTTCATGTGTATTATTTAATTTGATACTTCTAAACAACACCACGGGTTGCATTTGAAATACCCACAACCTGGGGCCTCAATCCACCTCTAGTATCTCTTATAACTTCTTGCTGAGACTATAATGGCATCAAAATGGTATACTCTGTCAAATTTAGATTTGTAGAAACAGATTACATTTTAGTAAAGTGAACCCATACAGTATGATCGATAACCAACTTAATGTAATCTCTCAATGTCACCTGCAATAAGAACATGCAATCTACAAGTGCCAGGGTAAACCTGCTTGGATGAAGAATGGAGGCTGCAAAGCTAATTTGCAGCACCACAACTCTCATTATTATGGCTAGCCGTCAATTATATGCACTCACTTGTTTGGAAATTGAAGCTATTATAACAATTCTGTAAAAGTACCAAGTCTATTAGCAAAGAATTTCAATAAACTTCTAAGTTTCTACAAAACTTTCTAAGTAAGCTACAAAATTGTTTCTATTTTACTTTTTCTCCTAAAATCTCTTAGCTCATCTCTTATACACAAAACTTAAGTATTTTGAATTTAGGCTAGCTAGCTAACTTTGCCTTAGTTGCCTCACACATACTTTCAGGTCATATTCCATAACTCACATTATTTACATGTTTAAATAGCTGTACTTTGTGTCTATGTATTTTGAAACCAATCAGGAATGTTTATTTAATAAGTTCCTACTATGTACAAACTCTTTGCTCTCTATATAATGTATACTTTTATAGCAGTCATATTCTAAAAACCCTTTTGTTTTTGTTTTACCCCAGATAACTGAGCTGAACACATTGTTATGACTCAGTTGCACTGGAATAAGAACAAGTGATTATTCAGCAGATTTGGATGATAAAGCAAAATCACCGGATATGTCATAATGTCTTTGCCAGGGGAGTTCTACTCATTTTGATCTGCCATAACTTGACTTTTAAAGTCTTTTGTCTCTGTTGACCAGGGGCCTTAGGTTGCCTTATTTCCAAGAGTAAAAATGAAAATATCACACTACAAACATTTCACTGATTCTGCTATTGTGCAAAGCAATGTGGAGTGTTTTGACTGAAAATATCTCCATAGAATGGATCATATGTCTGTCAATGATTATGAATCTTTTTCTTACGAAAGCAGCCTTAAATTTTGAAAGTAGGCAAACATTATTCAGATATGAATCTACTGAATAATATTTTTACTTCTCACTTTCCAAGTAAGCTGAAGACTTATTAAAGGTATGATTTGAGTCTTATGCATTTATATAGTGTCTTATCCCTCAGGCATGGCACCAGGAAAATTTGGATGCTATAATGAAGTGACAAAGATGGTGGCCTCCAAAGTCACACTAACCTGGTTTCCAAGATTCCACTTAATTATTTAGAATTTAAGCTAGTTAACTAACTTTGCCTTAGTTGCCTCACACATAAAAGTGGATAATAAAACAACCTAACTCATGTGAGTTAGTGCACATAGAGCACAATTCTAGCACATAGTAAGGGTTTGCTAAGTACTCAGTTCAGTTCAGTTCAGTCCCTCAGTCGTGTCCGACTCTTTGTGACCCCATGGACTGCAGCCCACCAGGCCTCCCTGTCCATCATCAACTCCCAGAGTTTACCCAAACTCATGTCCATTGAGTCGGTGATGCCATCCAACCATCTCATCCTCCGTCATCCCCTTCTCCTCCTGCCCTCAATCTTTCGCAGCATCAGGGTCTTTTCAAATGAGTCAGCTCTTCGCATCAGGTGGCCAAAGTATTGGAGTTTCAGCTTGAACATCAGTCCTTCAAATGAACGCCCAGGACTGATCTCCTTTAGGAAGGACTGGTTGGATCTCCTTGCAGTCCAAGGGACTCTCAAGAGTCTTCTTCAACACCATAGTTCAAAAGCATCAATTCTTCAGCACTCAGTTTTCTTTATAGGCCAGCTCTCACATCCATACATGACTACTGGCAAAACCATAGCTTTGACTAGATGGACCTTGCTAAGTATTAGCACTTTCTAATTGTTGTTGTTTACATGCTCAAAATGTGGGTAATGAATGACTAAGATATTGGATAAATAAGTAATATAAATAACATAAGCAAAATAATTTTGCAAGGTGATTGAAAAAGAGACAGCAATATAAAATGTTTTTAGAAAGTGTTCAAAGTATTATTATTTTGGTTCATTCTACGAGCAAGCACACCCAATTTCAATCAGCGTTACAGTTGGAAGGACAAGAGGAAGATGTTGGAAGGTCAGATGTGGGCAATAAAAGACACATGGGTCAACATGCATAAACTGTTAGCAGAATAGCAGATTAATATTCAAGTTAATTATTTACTATGAAATTATATATTTTAAAATAAATTTCTCTTGCTGAATACTTCCTTGAATTTTGGTAGATTTTGAAAGTTCATGAATTGTGCTAGTTAAAATTCTTGGTCCAAGGCCATGCAAACTAATAGTTTCCTAAAAAGAAATATTAAATAGGTACAAGGATTTAATTAAACCAGAATTTCCCAAAGAGTATGCACCATGGAAACTTTGAGAAATACTCTATCTTACTATATTAGTTGCATGTCTGCAAAATAATAATGTTTAAACAACCCATTAGGAGAAAAACATCAAGTGTGCTAAAGACAAAATTTATGGATATTATTGTTTTTGATGAGAATACACTAAAAGAAAATGAGTTGATTTAAAGAAAAGTATTTGTTAAGTATTAGGTTGGCCAAAACCTTCATTTAGGTTTTTTCCATAACGAACTTTTTGACCAACCCAATAATTGGTTGTCTGTGGGCTTTGCAAAACTCATGAAGATGGTATACAAATCAGAAAAGTTTGGGAAATGCTGACTTAAAATAATAAATGATTCATTTATAGATAGACTTTTATTATAAGATAATAAATTATTTATATATAAAATGACATCTATCAAAAATCAGTATAAACAGCACTTTATAACTTCTCATTTCAATATTTCAGTGCCTAATGACAATGACTTGATTACAAATATAATACTCTGTTGGATTATTTAAAATAATTGTATACATATTTATAACATTATAACATTTAATAGGTCACTATTGCGGCCTTAGTGCCTGGCACATTATATGTATTAAGAAATATTAGTTAAGTGAATAAACAAACAATTATATAATCTTAGGTAAACATATTAAAATTCTAAAAATTTTACCCAGGGGAAAGTGTAGAATAGTAAACAGATATTTTATAAGACTGGAAAGTGACTCTCAGTCTGTTAATATCTGATAGAACTCCATTATATCATACCTACCTTTAAAGTTGGAAAATAAAATGGCAGCCCACTCCAGTATTCTTGTTTGAAAATGCCATAGACAGAGGAGCCTGGAGGGCCACCGTCCATGGGGTCCCAAAGAGTCGGACTTAGCAATTAAACAACAAAACAACAAATCCTTAAAGTTGCTGCTACTCAAATCATAGAGTTCATTAATTAAAAAAATAATGACCAGAGTTAGAAAGAGATTTGGAATCATGTCAATTCATGATCTACTAAATACCAAAGTAACTGAGAGGTCCAGGTGTCAATGTAAAGATCATGTGAAAAGAGATTGCTTTGTAAGAATATTTCAGAACTGGATTTTTTTCTGCATATTTACTAAAGGTATTAGTATTCTTAAATAACTTCAGCTATATAGTTGAACTTAATGTAAAGGTCACATGATTAGTGTTTTCCAAGAACCAGCCTGCCAATGTAGGAGATGTAAGAGACCTAGGTTCAATCCCTGGGTTGAGAAGATAGCCTGGAGGGGGAAATGGCAACCCACTCCAGTATTCTTGCCTGGAAAACTCCATGGACAGAGGAACCTGAAAGTCTATAACCCATGGAGTCACAAAGAGTCAGACATGACAGCAAACAGAGCAACAGTTTAGTAAAGGTAAATGGTGGAAGAATTACATTTGCGTTGAAAACGATCTTATAATATAAAGAAATGATTTCTTTTGTAAAGGAAAATTGAGACTTCCATTGCTTACAATTTTAATGCTTTTTATATTTTAGGGGTAATTTATACGCTAAACAATTTCCTACTATGACACAGAAAATTAATGCCCTATTTAAAACAAGATTATTATCCTCTGGGAACATCTTCCATAGATCTGCGGTCTATAAAAACACCATAATATAGGAATAAGGCAAATGAAAGCCTTAGCAAGTTGACCCCTTTGGATGTCATTTTCTTTCCTTTATTATGCTTCCATGAAAGGAAGAGCGATCAATACAAATAAGGCCATGTCTGTAAAGCTGAAGACAGATGGAAAAGGCACCAAAAATTCTTTTTAATGGCACTGCAACACAGTCAGGTCCTCAGTGGGGCCATAACAGTCCATCCAGATGTTTCCATAAGGTTTCTGCTCAGGGTTTGAAATGGGAAAAAGAAATACCACTGGTTTTCACAGGAAATCTCTTCTAAACACAACTTCTACCTTCCTCTTTTAAGTAGCAAAAACTATTATCCCCTTTTACTTTCCAATACTGTGAAAATTATCTAAACAGGATTATAATTACTGACAGCCAAAACTGTACTGTGCCGACAGGCAACATGATAACACAATTCCAGCATTCACAGAAGATTCTAAGCATTCAGGGTTCTTCAGTTCAGCTCAGTTCAGTTGCTTAGTTGTGTCTGACTCTTGGCTACCCCATGGTTTGCAGCGCACCCGGCTTCCCTGTCCATCACCAACTCCTAGAGCTTGTTCAAACTCATTTCCATCGAGTCAGTGATGCCATCCAACCATCTCATCCTCTGTTGCCCCCTTCTCCTTCTGCCTTCAATCTTTCCCAGCATCAGGGTCTTTTCTAGGGTCCAACTCTCACATCCATACTTGACTACTGGAAAAACCATAGCCTTGACTACATGAAACTTTGTTGGCACCATCTGCAGTGATTTTGGAGCCCAAAAAATTAAAGTCTGTCACTGTTTCCATTGTTTCCCCATCTATTTGTCATGAAGTGACAGCACCCCTAAATACACACAGATTCTCACAACATGTTGCCGTACAGAGGAAGTAGTCAAATGTTGTTTGAGAGTCACAGTACTTCACTTTCACCTAGGAATGGAGATTAGAATTTCAAACATTAAAAATGAATATTGTTTGTGGGGATATTGAATCTTTCAATAAATAGCATCTAGAATTTTCAAAGGGAAGACAGAAGTCAGAGAGAGTAGTGGTGGTGGAACTATGATAGATAATAGATGATTCTCTCCCCTGAGAGAGTAATTATTCTATTGCACAGTGTGTTCCTTTATATTTTGTTTCCATGTAATATTTAAATTGATTTTTTGTCTCTGATCTCATCTTCCTCTAGAGTTTGTTTGTAGGATATAGGAAATAATAGCAAACTGATATAAAATAGATGTTGAAGCAAAGGTAAGAGTAATTAGTAATAGACATAGGGCTTGCCAGCTCTCAAACAAAACCTTCACACAGAAGGTCTTTAAAAATCATTTGGGCTATTGCTTTCTATATGCACAGGCAGGAACAACTTAGAGAACATTTGAAAATGCTCTGTTTGAAAACACCTTCTGGATATTTTGATTCTGCTTGCTATTCACTTTGAAATGGAAATACCATTGGGAGAGGTAACATTACATTAAAATGTTAAAGTCATGTCAAATCTCTTGTCTTCTATCCAAAGGAGAACATTGTAGGGGAGGCTGTGGAAATAAGAACATAAGAAAGAAAGAAAGAAGCAAAACAGAATGTAAAGGGAAATGGTGTCCATGTTGGCCTAGAACTACAGTTAATAACCAGAAGGAGTGGTCCAGAGTTATGATTAATAAGTATAGGAACATCGCTGATGATAACTATTCTGAAAACATAATGCTGTGCTTTATTTACATTTAGCCAGTATATGAACAATGTTATATGAATACACAGAAGAACTGTACAAAAAAGATCTTCATGACCCAGATAATCACAATGATGTGTTCACTCACCTAGAACCAGACATCCTGGAACATGAAGTCAAGTGGGCCTTAGAAAGCATCACTACGAGCAAAGCTAGTGGATGTGATGGAATTCCAGTTGAGCTATTTCAAATCCTAAAAGATAATGCTGTGAAAGTGCTGCACTCAATATGCCAGCAAATTTAGAAAACTCAGCAGTGGCCACAGGACTGGAAAAGGTCAGTTTTCATTCCAACCCCTAAGAAAGGCAATCCTAAAGAATGCTCAAACTACCGCACAATTGCACTCATCTCACATGCTAGTAAAGTAATGCTCAAAATTCTCCAAGCCAGGCTTCAGCAATACATGAACCATGAACTTCCAGATGTTAAAGCTGGTTTTAGAAAAGGCAGAGGAACCAGAGATCAACTTGCCAATATCCGCTGGATCATCAAAAAAGCAAGAGAGTTCCAGAAAAACATCTATTTCTGCTTTATTGACTATGCCAAAGCCTTCGACTGTGTAGATCACAATAAACTGTGGAAAATTCTGAAAGAGATGGGATTACCAGACCACCTGACCTGCCTCTTGAGAAACCTGTATGCAGGTCTCAAAGCAACAGTTAGAACTGGACATGGAACAACAGACTGGTTCCAAATAGGAAAAGGAGTACGTCAAGGCTGTATATTGTCACCCTACTTATTTAACTTATATGCAGAGTACATCATGAGAAATGCTTGCCTGGATGAAGCACAAGATGGAATCAAGATTGACGGAAGAAATATCAATAACCTCAGATATGCAGATGACACCACCCTTCTGGCAGAAAGTGAAGAGGAACTAAAAAGCCTCTTGATGAAAGTGAAAGAGGAGAGTGAAAAGTTGGCTTAAAGCTTAACATTTAGAAAACTAAGATCATGGCGTTTGGTCCCATCACCTCATGGGAAATAGATGGGGAAACAGTGGAAACAGTGTCAGACTTTATTTTTTTGGGCTCCAAAATTACTGCAGATGGTGACTGCACCCATGAAATTAAAAGATGCTTACTCTTTGGAAGGAAAGTTATGACCAACCTAGATAGCATATTAAAAATCTGAGACATTACTTTGCCAACAAAGGTCCATCTGGTCAAGGCTATGGTTTTTCCCGTGGTCATGTATGAATGTGAGAGTTGGACTGTGAAGAAAGCTGAGTACTGAGGAATTGATGCTTTTGAACTGTGGTGTTGGAGAAGACTCTTGAAATCCCCCTGGACTGCAAGGAGATCCAACCAGTCCTTCCTAAAGGAGATCAGTCCTGGGTGTTCATTTGAAGGACTGATGCTGAAGCTGAAACTCCAGTACTTTGGCCACCTCATGCGAAGAGTTGACTCATTGGAAAAGACCCTGATGTTGGGATGGATTGAGGGCGGGAGGAGAAGGGGATGACAGAGGATGAGATGGCTGGATGGCATCACTGACTCGATGGGCATGGGTTTGCGTAGACTCTGGGAGCTGGTGATGGACAGGAAGGCCTGGTGTGCTGCGATTCATGGGGTTGCAAACAGTCGGACATGATTGAGCGACTGAACTGAACCGAACTGAACAATGTTAAAGTAACCATCTTTGGCAAATTTTCCCCAAATTTATAGCTTATATCAACGAACTTTCTTTTACAAAATTTTGGTAGGTGGCCTGGATGGTTATTCACATGTTTTGTGGTCCACAAAGACAGTTTGATATAATTTCATGTGTATTAGATAGTTTATACCCAAGACTTGGCAAAATAGGCTTGCTCAAAGAAAAAACACACATGTGTGGTGGTTGGTGAGCATTTTAAAAAACATCAAGGTTTCAGAAGTGGATACAAGTGTATATGTTGCATTTACCACTGCTTAGTACTTCATTCTTTATTAATTAGCATAAATTAATTTTAGTTACGATTTGGGGGATGTGTTTTTATTGGTGAGACTACCGAGGTTCATCTAAATTGGCTGGGTAAAATAGAGACTCCTCCTGACTCTTGCATCAGAAGGAGAAGGAATCCAGGGAGACCTTTGCTGTTGTTGCTCAGTCACTAGGTTGTGTCCAGCTTCTTGCAACACCAGGGACTGCAGCGTGCCAGGTGTCCCTGTTCTTCACTGTCTCCTGGGGTTTGCTCAAACTCATGTCCATTGCTGATGCTATCCAACCATCTCATCCTCTGTCACCCTCTTCTAGAGAGCCCCTTATCTTTTACTTTTCATAGGACCAAGATTGGGTTCTTATATAGTTCTTTTTGTCAATTGAATCAGAGGATTCTGGGTGATTCCAATTATAAAGTAAACTCAATCTTGTTTCTAGAATGTTTTCTTTTTTTTTTTTTTCTTTTTTTTTTTTTTTTTTTAAATATTATTTTATTAGTTGGAGGCCAATCACTTTACAACATTTCAGTGGGTTTTGTCATACATTGACATGAATCAGCCATATAGTTACACGTATTCCCCATCCCGATCCCCCCCCCCACCTCCCTCCCCACCCGACTCCCCAGGGTCCTCCCAGTGCACCAGGCCCGAGCACCTGACTCATGTATCCCACCTGGGCTGGTGGTCCGTTTCACCATAGATAATATACATGCTGTTCTTTCAAAACATCCCACCCTCATGTTCTCCCCCAGAGTTCAATAGTCTGTTCTGTACTTCTGTGTCTCTTTTTCTGTTTTGCATATAGGGTTATCGCCACCATCTATCTAAATTCCGTATATATGTGTTAGTATACTGTAATGTTCTTTATCTTTCTGGCTTACTTCACTCTGTATAATGGGCTCCAGTTTCATCCATCTCATTAGAACTGATTCAAATGAATTCTTTTTAACGGCTGAGTAATATTCCATGGTGTATATGTACCACAGCTTCCTTATCCATTCATCTGCTGATGGGCATCTGGGTTGCTTCCATGTCCTGGCTATTATAAACAGTGCTGCAATGAACATTGGGGTGCACGTGTCTCTTTCAGATCTGGATTCCTCAGTGTGTATGCCTAGAAGTGGTATTGCTGGGTCATATGGCAGTTCTATTTCCAGTTTTTTAAGAAATTTCCACACTGTTTTCCATAGTGGCTGTATTAGTTTGCATTCCCACCAACAGTGTAAAAGGGTTCCCTTTTCTCCACACCCTCTCCAGCATTTATTGCTTGTAGACTTTTGGATAGCAGCCATCCTGACTGGCGTGTAATGGTACCTCATTGTGGTTTTGATTTGCATTTCTCTGATGATGAGTGATGTTGAGCATCTTTTCATGTGTTTGTTAGCCATCTGTATATCTTCTTTGGAGAAATGTCTGTTTAGTTCTTTGGCCCATTTTTTGATTGGGTCATTTATTTTTCTGGTATTGAGCTTCAGGAGTTGCTTGTATATTTTTGAGATTAATCCTTTGTCTGTTTCCTCATTTGTTATTATTTTCTCCCAATCTGAGGGCTGTCTTTTCACCTTACTTATAGTTTCCTTTGTTGTGCAAAAGCTTTTAATTTTCATTAGGTCCCATTTGTTTATTTTTGCTTTTATTTCCAATATTCTGGGAGGTGGGTCATAGAAGATCTTGCTGTGATTTATGTCGGAGAGTGTTTTGCCTATGTTCTCCTCTAGGAGTTTTATAGTTTCTGGTCTTACATTTAGATCTTTAATCCATTTTGAGTTTATTTTTGTGTATGGTGTTAGAAAGTGTTCTAGTTTCATTCTTTTACAAGTGGTTGACCAGTTTTCCCAGCACCACTTGTTAAAGAGATTGTCTTTTTTCCATTGTATATCTTTGCCTCCTTTGTCAAAGATGAGGTGTCCATAGGTTCGTGGATTTATCTCTGGGCTTTCTATTCTGTTCCATTGATCTATATTTCTGTCTTTGTGCCAGTACCATACTGTCTTGATGACTGTGGCTTTGTAGTAGAGTCTGAAGTCAGGCAGGTTGATTCCTCCAGTTCCATTCTTCTTTCTCAAGATTACTAGAATGTTTTCATATTTTCTGTGAGAGAAGCATCCACACAAGGAAAAGTTGGAAACACTAATGGGATAGAGAGTTTGGACTTTCAGATTTAAGGAACAGGTTGTAAGGGCAACTTTTGAGACTATTGCTAATAAACATTTGCCTTCTGATTGTAGGTGAGGCAGACTTTTGTCTCACACTTGTGTCTTATGTAGAACTGAGATTGATGGAGAAGTTACTTAGACCTACTCATGAGTGCATGCTAAGTCACTTCAGTCATGTCTGACTCTTTGTGACCCTATGAACTTTAACCCACCAGGCGCCTTTGCCCATGGGATTCTCCAGGCAAGAATACTGGAGTGGGTTCCCATCTCCTCCTCCAGGGATCTTCCAGACCAGGGATCAAACTCGAGTCTCTTATGTCTCCTGCATTAGCAGGCTGGTTCTTTACCACTAGTGCCACCTGGGAAACCCCAGACATACTCATCTATCTCTTACTAATGGCAGCTACTTCTATGTACTGAAAAGTCAGAGTAGCACAGGTCTATTTGGAACAATGCATCCATCTATTAGTGCCAACTATACACCAGACACTGCTGGATTCAGGAGCGAACAATACAGACATCCCATCTCACATCCTAGATGCCAGTTAACCACAAAAGGGGAAGACGATTTTTAAATAAGAATGGCAATAATAATTTATATTATTTTAGTTAAAAGAACCAAGGGTTTCTAGAATGTTTCAATCTATTAAAAAGGTAAAAAGTGACACATTTATGCCACTAAAAGATAAGGAAGCCTCTCATTCTCTCACTGTTGGTCTCATTCAAACCTATATTCTTTATGCAAACACCTTTTTGTAAACTGTATTATAGATGCACCCATGGATGATAAGATGTTTAAACACTCATTAGCTGCTTGGAAAATTTTAAAATCTGTTTGTGTCTCAGCTCACCTGGCTTCAAAATTGGAATACTAATACCTCCCCATGTTATGGTGAGGAACAGATGAAATGGATAGAATACTACAATAGATAAAGGCATCTATTACATTCTCTCTTACAGAGTCAACAATAAACAGTTTAAAATGATAACATCTTTTGAACAAATAAGGAAATATTAATTGATATTACAATTTTCACATTTTAATAAATGTTTAAAACTTGTGTTTAAAAAGACTAGTTCTAAGGCATTAAATCAGAGAATTACAAATCAATATGAGAATTCCTGGTTAAGATGTTGAATAAAGACTGGCATCTAACTTTTTGCCTCCTAAAACTCCAGTAAAGCCAGAGTATATTTATGTATACATATACATTCATAAATATATATGATAAGTGCACAGACATATTCAAACTAGGACAGTATTGAGAGCAAAAGGCAGAGCTATTTATAGCTACATCAGGGCAAAAAAAATTAAGATGGGATTATATTGACACATGGCCACTCTAAGCAAGTTGTTGTTCAGTCACTAAGTCATGTCTGACTCTTTCTGACCCCAGCTTGCCAGGCTTCCCTGTCCTTCATGATCTCTCAGAGTTTGCTCAAACTCATGTCCATTGAGTTGGTGATGCTATAACAAAGAGTGAAGTTAAAAATCAACAAGACCTTCTAACTCCTTATTAGGAGTTAACACATAGCTAGTAATTATTAGGAATCTGCAGGTAACTGAGGAGATCCTAGGACACAAAAAATTGAGAGAAAATGAGCATAATAAAGGAAGTCAGATAAAACTGAGGGGAAGGAAAAAATATTATTATCCTTGAGATACAATAATGAGTCTGCAGATATGAAGAACAGTATGCTATTAAAATAGAACTTCCAAAGAACAAAAAGGAGCTCTTTGATTTAAAACCAGGATGAAAATCATTCTAGAAGGAGAAAGCAGAGAAATCAATCATAAATAGAAAAATAAAAAGAGATTTGAGGAGTTGCCAAGTGTGAAAGTAAACACCTAGCCCAAGGATGAAAACAGACTTATCCTAATGCCTGTTGTGAAATTTCAGAATATTGGAGTAAAAGAAAGTTCTTCTAATTTTTAGGGAGAAGGATAGGTTGTATTAAAGGATCGAGAAATTGTCAGAGAATGTGCTATCCCCAAATGAGGGTGTAAATTAATATGAAAAAGACATAGGAAATGGGAAGCATGAGGTCTGACATAGTGGGAGATGAGGAAATTGTTGGGTGAATAAACACAGGTCGGTGAGGGGAGATTTCATGATGAGGGATGCCCCAGATAGAGAGAGCAAGCAGTTTAGATTGGAGCAACGGGAAACATCAGCAAGACATCCTCTATAATTTTATAGTCTTTTAAATACTGAGAGTACAATATGTCGGATTCTACTCTGTACTTGGCTTGCAGCGATAATGCACTAATAAAATCCAAGATCTAACACCTGATGAGATGGCACTGATGTAATAATAGTAGAAATAAAGTGCACAATAAATGTAATGCACTTGAATCATCCCCAAACCCTCCCCACTACACCCTTTGTGGAAAAATTGTCTTCCGTGAAACCAGTCCCTGGTGCCAAAAAGGTTGGGGGCCTCTGAGCTAGTGCATTAGTTCACCTGTCAAAAGCACGCTACCATCTCTCAGCCCTGACACCTATAGGTACACCAAGTGAGCTTAGAAACAGAAGGGGCAAATATGGTTCCAGTGAAGAGAAAATAAACCACACATATTTCTACATCACAAAGGGCTTCCCAGGCGGCTCCAGTGGTAAAGAATCCTCCTGCCAATGCAGGAGAGGCAAGAGATGCAGGTTTGATCCCTGAGTTGGGAAGATCTCCTGAAAATGACAACCCACTCCAGTATTCTTGCCTAGAAAATTTAATGGACAGCGGAGCCTGGTAGGCTACAGTCCAGAGGATCACAAAGAGTTGGACTTGACAGAAGCGACTAAGCACACACATGTATCAAAAAAAGAATAACTGTGATGATGATCACGATGAGGATCTAGTAAGTTCTTATACAGTCTTACACTTCAGTGCCGATATTGTTCAAAATTATGAGTAGAAACAGGATATGAGGTTAATGATTATGTGAGGGGAGGCTCACCCCTAATGATCTCCTCGGCCCATAAACACCATAAGAAGACTTCTGACAACTTCATTCACAGGTATACCTTCTCTCAGTTATTTTCTCACTTGTCATAATGAGACAAATGCAGTCAGGTGGCTATCACTTACGTTGGGCATGATGAGATTTAGGGCTTCTGCTTAAATCAATCCCAGAAACAGGACTCCAATATTTGCCAGTTCAGGCAATGTGTCATGCTAGGTATAGTTTATTATTTAAGTTTCTCAGTTGCATCAATTAGACTAAGAGGAAAGATAAAAAGACAGACCAGTTGCTACATGAGATTCTCTTGCTAAAATTGCCAGGAATCTTTCAAAATGGAAACTGATTTACTGAGAAGGAATGGAAGGTGACTCAGCAAACTGGAAAACCTAGGGACTGGAAAGATAGGAGCTTGGGCACACTGGCTTAAAGTTTAGTCAGAAGGGAGGAATTCCTAGTAAGTGTGAGGTTATTTCTGCACTTTGAGCTGATTTAACTGGATGTCCTAAAACCTTTTTTTTTTTCCCTTCTTTCCACCTGCCAGATGCACAAGCTGATGTCTGTAGACTAGACTAGAGTTTCAGACCCCAAATGACAGAGGAAGCCAGACAGTAGTCCATCGTCATAGACAGTGTGAAGCCATTCTCCGTTTTTGAGCAGGTTTTGAAATCGCACAACCAAGACAGTGCTTTCAAAGCACCAAAAATGCAGTGTGTTTAAAATACTGCATAGGCAGGTATGTACAAAAGTTTGAAGGTGGGGCATTTGCATCCGGGGTACCGTTTTGGAGGCTCAGAGGTGGCGGAGCTGACTGTTCTCGATCTAAGACCACTCCAGCTTGGGTTCACCTGGCACCCTGCCTTCCCTTCCTGGGTCCTGTCTGACGGCCTGGGCTTCACCAGACCTCTTGTAGCTCCCCTCTGCCTGCCTTGATTTAAAGTTCGAAAACCACTTGAGGACTTTTATAGTATTAACCTATCACTGTGACTGACACACAGTGAAGAGATTTCAAAGGAACCTTGGCAGGTAGAAGTCATCCGTGGAATAGGAGTGGGAATCTGAATGGGAGTCTTGGGCGGGTGGGTAATCAGTTACAGAGACGAGCTCTCCTTTCAGGCTGCGTTTGATCACTGAGTTGGTTCCGAGATTTTCAATTGAAGCTGTAGGAACAGAATTGAATTCAAAGATTTATACTGATTGTGAGGAACTGAAATAGCTGAGCGCGTGAAGCAGGAGTTGCTGAGTGATTACAAAGGTTTATAACAAAGACAGCTTGTGAGAAGTCTACGAGAAGGCGACGATGTGAAAGAAGACAGGAGAACTATTCTATGTGCGGGTTAATGTTAATGGCAGAGGAAGTGAACTAGGTTAGGAGGCAGAAAGACGAGGGCAAATGCCTTTGACGGGAAAAAATAAAAATGAGTGGAGGGAATAAAATGGAAGACGACAGTGTTTTGAGGCTTATAGTTTAAAATGTGAATACATCAGAGATAGTGCATGACACTCCAGGAACACGAAGGGGCAGAAGCACAGTGCCGCCTGGCCTGCGGATGTTAATAAGCTTTCGAAGAGAAGAAGAAAGCCGTGTGTGTCCTCATTTCTAGCCAGTTTGCTTGCAAGAACAGGGAATGAGGTGCTGCAATCATATTAAATATTACTGATGATACCCAATACAATTCCATTCAATCTCATTACCTCCTCAAGCCAGGTTTTGTTAGATTCAGTTTAAGATTTTACACTGAAAAAGTAACTAGACATTGGGAATAGGATTTAAATCGTCCTAAAACTCGGGCATATACGTCTCCTCTTTTTTGGATTTCCTTCGCATCTAGGTCACCACAGAGAACTGGGTAGCATTCCATGTGTATGTACGGCTGATTCACTCTGCTGTACCCCAGAAACTGACACAGTGATGGATAGCAACTCTATAACAATAAAAAAGGGGAAAAAGTCAGGCTTAAAACCTAGGGAATAATTAACCCATATACACAAGAAATACAAAAGTTATTCTATAAAAACTCTCAGAAATTTGTACCAGATAAAATACTCCTGGCTGAATTAAGAGCTAAAATTGATAATAATTGCTTAATGGTTTATAAACTGATTTCATTTAAAATGTGTTCTCTGATTAAAAACCCCAAGGCATCAGCGGGACAATTAAGAAGTAAATAGTTTATGGAAAAAATGCTGTCCTACCAGAGATAATGAATTAGAGTTATGTAAGGAAGTTTTAATGATAATGAAAAGACATGAATAAGAGATGCTCGCTTCAGAAATCACCTTTAAATCAGACTACAGAATCCAAAATGAGGAGTATGCACACGTCTGGCCATGAGGATGAGTAACACACACACTCGGGCACTCACACACATACATCATGCTTGTACACACACATGCACACACAGCAGCTATGAACTCTGGCTCCAGACCACACGGAAGTCAGTCTCCATAACCCACTAGATGCGCAACTTAGGACTTAATTTCTGTGAGCTTCAGTCTCCTCACCCAAAAATGGGAATACGAGTAATAGTACATATTCCATGGGGTTGCTGTGAAAGATTCCCCTCAGTACTATATATATAACTATAAGCATAAAATATAAAATCTTATCACACATCACCTAACCTGTTAGTAATTCTAATCTCAGCTGGCAAGCAATTTTTATTTTTGCTTATCTATATTTTTAAGTTTTCCTACTTTGAACAATATGATAAAAACCACATGTAGTAAATAATAAATCTTAAATTTTTACAAACTAAGTGTGGCACTGTTCCTCAATAGGTGAGACTGTATGTAGCTGGAATTATGAATAGCATGCAGAGCAGGAAAAAGAATACAAAGCATTCCCCCAGTATTCCCAAGCCCTGGTGTGTACGCCCTGACCCTATTCCTTGAATGTGGGTGGGAAGTGTATATATACGATGGGTTATCACTCCTGCGGCTGTTACCCTGTGCAGCAAAGGTGCTCTATGCTCTGTGATGACCTATATGGGGGGGTGGGGATGGTGGCTCCAGAGGGAGGGGATGTGCGTATACATATTGCTGATTCACTTCCTTGTACAGCAGAAGCTAACACAACATTGTAAAGCAATTATCCTTCAATAAAATAAAATGACTAGCTGGTACAAAAAACAAAGCAAACAAACAACAACAAAGAAAAGTGAAGAGATTTTGCTGGTGTCAGTAAGGCCCCCTAGTTGACTTGAGTTAATCGAACGAGTATTATACTGGGTGATTATGAGGCATGGCCTAATTACACGCGCTCTTGAAAGCGAGTCGAGAGGTCAGAGATTCTCCCGTTGCCATGACATGAGAAGGAGGCATGGCTGGGAGCATCCTCTAAGAGCGAGCCACAGCCAAATGGCCAACAAGAAAATGGGACCCTCTGTCTTAAAACCTGAAGGAATTTAATTCTGTCGACAACCTGAACAAACGTGGAAGAGGATGCCAAGCCTCAGATGAGATCACAGCCCGGCTGACCCCTTCATTTCAGCATGTGAGGCCCTGAGCAGTCAACCTAGCTAACCTGTGCCAGAGTTTTGACCCATGAAAACTATGATATAATAAATTGGTGCTACTGAAAGCAGAAAACAGAGAAAGAACTGCTTTGCTTTGCTGAGGGGTGGGAGGTGGGTGGTGATGGCAACAAGGAGTGTGGGTCAGGTTCATGATTCTTTCTACTAGAGCCCAAGTGTCCCACCCCAACAGCCCATGGCCACCCCCGCCCCTACACTGCACTGCAGAAACTTCTGAGAGGCACATGATAAATAAAATTATATTACTGAGTGCAAGTGCTTAGGAACTTGAGTAACAAGCTCTCTATAAATATTAGATTAAAAAGACATGAACAGCTTTTACCATTATAGAGGATAATAGAATTTGATCAGCTAAATCCCAGGGCTTTATAAAGCACAAATTATGTAAACAAGCTTAATGGTTTTTTGATAAAACTACAAAAGTGGTGCTAGGAAGAATGCAGGAGATATTCCTTACTTGGAATTTAAACATCACATCAAACAGCACAGATGTTTACTTAATTTTTAAAAAATTAAATATGAATGCAAAGAGAGTTATAAAGATGAATTCAAGGATAGAATATTGAGGAAAGCACTGTTTTTGATGTAAGGATAAGCAGTAATTTTCCAAGGAAAATGGCTGGATCTAGCTTTATTTACTGTTGATATTATTAATCACTGGGAAGAGAGAACTAAATGAAGCTTTAAATATAAAAACTCAAGATTTCTAGAAAATGTTGATATAAGAAGCTGAAGTGTTAGAAAAGTATTCAAATGAAAGAGATAAATATTATAAATATATGATAAAATACATTTATTAAAAATTATATTTATGACACCAAATTTTCAGAGAGACAATAGAAATTGAGATGGAGGGTGAGGATAACAATGACCACATTTTATAACGTGCCCTAAGATCTTAAAGAGGAAACCAGGCTTTGATGTGCACAGAATGATGGATTCTTCTACTAAAGATTCAATGAATATATTCTCTCCTCTGTGTCAACTGAGCGCTTGAGATGTGTCATTTAGGGCACCCCCTAATTTCCAAGTGATGAAGCACTTAAGTATAGATAGTCAAAAGGAGAATTGCATAGTAGAAGAACTGCTTTATGATAAGAAATGAAGAGTGCCAATCTATGTCAAACGTGGTCAAGAAATGAGTAAACTCAAGCTTGTTTGAGGCAAGAGCATTTTGTCTCTAAATTAGGTGAGTAGTTGATATTTTTCTTTCATGTTTCCTATAAATAATAGAATTTTTCTTTTTTTCCAAGAAGAGAGGGCATTGTAGAGATCAACTCAGTCTACTGAGACTGGATTGTGGTGAAGGAAAGTACAGCGTTTATTGCAAGGCACCAAGAAAGGAGTACGGGCAGTTTATGTTCAAAAAACTTGAATTCCTCAATGGCTTTCAGGTAAAATGTGGGTCCTAGGGTGTGGGTCCTAGGGTGCATGACCAGCTCCTGGACAGTTCTCTGTTTGGTTGATGGTGAGGTAACACAGTGATATTTCTGGTATCTCAATTATCAACCTTTTTTTACAAACTGTCTGGGATCTAGATACTGCTGGTCAGCATGCAGTTAACTTTTTCCATCTGGTGGAGGTTTTCGTATCTGCAAAATAACTCAAGGAGGTGGCTCTGGATATTATCTATAGCCCTTAAAAAAGAACTAAATGTTCTTGACTTTATTTTAAGGCTAAACTATAAAGAAAGTTGAGTGCTAAAGAATTGATGATTTTGAACTGTGGTGTTGGAGAAGACTCTTGAGAGTTCCTTGGACTGCAAGGAGATCCATCCAGTCCATCCTAAAGGAAATCAGTCCTGAATATTCATTGGAAGGACTGATGCTGAAGCTGAAACTCCAATACTTTGGCCACCTGATGCAAAGAACTGACTCATTTGAAAAGACACTGATACTGAGAAAGATTGAAGGTGGGAGGAGAAGGGGACAACAAAGGATGAGATGGTTGAATGGCATCACCGACTCGATGGACATGAGTGTGAATTAACTCTGAGAGTTGGTGATGGACAGGTAGGCCTGGCATGCTGCAGTCCATGGGGTTGCAAAGAATCAAATATGACTGAGAACTGAACTAAAACTATTCTTATTTTGTCTTCATTGATTATTTTCTTTTGTTTCTGCATTTTTCATTTCTCTGATTAAATTTTCTCTTTGGAACTAAAGGAAGGCATAGGAGACAAAGCTTTTTCACAAACAAGAGGTAGGGTTCATGGAGGATGGGAGGAGTCTAACCTAGAAGGACCAAGGGGCCTTTCTCATTCATTATATATATTTTCACTGATTCAAAGTCTCTCTCCATCCTCCCAATCTTCTTTATAAAGTCTATAGGATCCAAACAGTCAATTCAACATCCACATGGATGACCCATTTGTCCCCAGAATTCTCTTAAGACACTTCTCCTCTACTTATTACATTTTTACACAAAGAATATTTCATCACTAGAAATCTATCTATTGAGTTCCTACGACTACATTCCTGGGATGCCTTTCCCCAGTTTGCAATCCTCTAAGTAATATTATCTTTTCTCATATATTCATATGCTAACAATTAACACATTTTTATCTCTAACCCAAACATCTTTTCAGGGCTTATTCAACTGCAAAATTTGCACCTCAACTGAGATGGCATAGAGCACTTCATATTTAAATAGGTCAAAACTGAATTCTTCAAATTCTTCTAAATCTGTTCTTTCCTTTATTTTGCATGTCTCCAAAATGGCACTGTAATTCACTGAGTTACTTAATCCATATATTCAGGAGTTATTCTTGACAACTCTCTTTAACCATCCTTCTCCCATCCTTCACAAATCCTTCACTATTTCCCAGAGTTTGCTCAAAATTGTGTCCATTCAGTCAATAATGCTATCTAACCATCTCATCCTCTTCCTCCCTCTTCTTTTGCCTTCAATCTTTCCCAGCATCGGGGTCTTTGCTGACAATACTACCTTCAAAGTACATCTGAAATGCATCACTTATTCATCACTTAATCTATCACCACCCAATTCCAAAGAAGCATCTTTTCTTCCCTGGACATTTGCTATAGCTTCAGAATTGGGTGCAGTGCTTTCAGCCTGTCATTCGTGGTACTCAAAGTGGTACTGATCTTGGTATTGGTCTTGGGTGGCCTTGACTTGCAATAGCTTGGAGCCAGGCATGGGTTCCCAGTCAGAGAGTCACTGAGTCACACCCTCATGACAGTTTGAATCACTTGTATGGGTCATTTCTTCTGGTTTTCCTTTGGCCAGTCATTTTAATTTGCCTGGTTTGCAGTCCATATTTTGTGTATCTCAGGATCCTCCCATGTGTTCACACCTATCTGTTAGCCAAGACGGAATCTACCGAAGAGGCATCTGGGTAGAACATCCCTTGACATCATTCCCCTCTGGCCTGCAAGGAGCCTTTTCTGTGCATGTGTGGTTGGGGAGGGCTCCTGACTTCGGAAGTGAGAGAGATGTGGTCTAAGCAGGCCCGTCCTCCTCCTTCAAACGTCCTGCTGTTCTTGTTTTGGAGTTTCTGTCAACAGAAAATGAATCTCCAATTGCTTTACCCTGGGGGGCCCATCTACCTCCTGCCTCAGTAGTTTTAATTGAGACCCACTCATTCCCCTGGTTAAAACCTTTCCATAGCTTCCCACCTGCTACATTGAAATATAATTGAAAAAATAAAAATCTTTTCTTCCTCCCAGTACCACCATCCTTACTTCCTGGTCTGCTTTGCCCCTGCCTGTTTCCTCCATTTCATTTTGGGACCCTACAGTCTTATTATGCTTCAGACACTTGGGTTTTCGTTCCTTAGAAGAAAATGACTTTTTTCATGCCTTGGAGTGTAAATTTTCAGGGCTTCTCTTCCTTCCTCATCTTTTTGAGTGCCTTGTCTTCATCCATATGCTACATTTTGGCTAAAATGTTGCTTCCTAGGGAGGTTTTTCTTTTTTTAAATGCTTTATCCAAAATAAATCATTCTTCACAATTCCATTACTTTTCTCTGCAGAAAAATTACTTATATTTGTTTACTTTTTTTAGTGCTTGTTTTTATTATAAGTTGTGAACACCATGAAGGCATTTATGATATCAATTTATTCTCACACGACACAATTTTTGACAAAATAGTAAATATATGAATGGAAAAACCTAGAAAAAGGATCCTAGAGGTACATTTAAATATTCTTTTTCCTTTTCACAGAGTCTATGAAGAAATTCACATTTTTTTCTTGTTTCTGTGTCCATTACATATTTTAATTGCATTTTATCTTTTAGATAATGTAGATTTTATATATAGTTTAAGAAATAATACAGAGGACACCTCACATTGGTCAAAATAGCCATCACTTATAAAACCTACAAATAACAAATGCTGGAGAGGGTGTGGAGAAAAGGAAAACCTTCTATATTGTTGGTGGGGATGGATGTAAAATAGTGCAGCCACTATGGGAAACAATATAGAAGTTCTTCAAAAAGCTAAAAATAGAGCTGCCGTAAGATCCAGCAATCCAATTCCTGGGCATATATCTGGACAAAACCATAATTCAAAAAGATAGAGGCATCCCTATGTTCATAGAAGCACTATTTGCAATAGCCAAGACATGGAAGCGAGCTGAATGTCCACTGACAGATGAATGGATAAAGAAGATAAAGTCCACATACAGAATAGTATATGACTCAGCCACAGAAGAACAAAAGGATGCCATTTGCAGCAACATGGACAGACCTAACGATGATCCCACTAAGTGAAATAAGTCAGAAAGAGAAACGCCATATATCGCTTGCATGTAGAATCTAAAATATGGCACAGAAGAACTTATCTACAAAACAGAAACGACTCACAGACATGGAGCGCAGGCCTGTGGTTCCCGAGTGGGAGGAGGCCAGGGGTGGGAGGAACTGGGAGTCTGGGATTAGCAGAGGCAAGTTGGAACTTAAAGAAAGGGCAAACAAGGTCCCACGGTGTTCAGTTCAGTTCAGTCGCTCAGTCGTGTCCGACTCTTTGCGACCCCATGGACTGCAGCACGCCAGGCTTCCCTGTCCATCAGCAACTCCCGGAGTTTACTCGAGTCCATGTCCATTGAGTCGGCATCACCGAATATGAAAAGGATACATATGTGTATAACTGAATCACTCTGCTATAGAGCAGGGTCTGGAGTGGCCTCTGCGCTTCCTCTCCCGTGTACAGTGTGAGTGGTTTGAGAGGCGACACTAAACTTCCCCAGTCGAGGTTCTTGTGGCGGCTTCTTCATGGGCCAGCTCTTCAACCTATCAATTTCACTCTATACTTTTTCCTCTACTTGCTGATTTTTTTTAACACTAATTATTAACTGTTCAAATCAGAAGGTGGACTTAAAAAAAACTCAGTGTCAAACTACACTTCACCGTTTAGCCTAACAAATCCAGCAGTCTTTAGCTTCATTCATGTATTGACAAGAACACAGCACAGGAGAAACAAACATCAGTGGTGCTGTTTATTCTCAGCATATAGAAAAGCAATCTTCATGAAACATAAATAGGGCATCGTTACCTGTCATGTTGCAGTAAACTTTCAGAGGCCCCAGCGGTCCGCTGCCATCAGGATCTATCCAGTAGTAATTTGAGGTCTGGCCCAGGTGTTTGTATGCTTCACAGGAAGGCTCATAGATGGCTGGAAAGAAAGATGTTCATGAGCTCAGCACTCAGAAAAGGGCCTCCCCAGACCCAGGCCCCAGTTACAGATCAAATGCTACCGAACCAGTGATGAGAAGCGTATCCTCAAGTTGGAACGAGCCCTCTTTTCTCTACACGTAAACTCATAATTTGTTTAGTCCAGAAGCATTCTTTCTGACCTAACAAGGACAGTAAGTTACTGCTATGACTTTATAGTTGGGGAAAGGTCTAAAACAATTTAATAAATTGTTGAATACATGTAATGTTTGCTTAAAACAGGTACTCATGAGCATTGAAAAATATTTAGTTTATACTTATTTATAGATATCATATCTTTGCTATAAGGGACTTAACTGAAAGACCATAAATACTGTTGCACTGTTGGTCTATCAGCTAAGGGATCAGAGAAAATCTGACCCCCGCCACACACACAGAGAGACAGAAACACAGACAAACACACTTCTGCATATTTAGCATACATTTCCTACAAAAAGCATGTGATTGTTAACCTAAGATGTGACTCTGCTTCATTTTGTTACAAGTACTTTAATTACCTCAAATCTAGTTTTTATAAAAAAAAAAAAAAAAATGACATTTATGTAATTAGGTTGTAGATTTTCATCATGTTCCTTTTTGTTCCCTTGCTCCTAGCACATTTTCTTTTTTTCACAGAGAATGCACCTGGTTTCAGAAGTGCTGAATGGACACTGACATACCTCCTTTATAGCTGGAACTTCTAAAACAATGTTGTGAAAACTTTTATATATAGCTCATCTATTTCTGGTTTATTGACCATGGCAAAGCCTTTGACTATGTGGATCACAATAATCTGTGGAAAATTCTAAAAGACATGGGAATACCAGACCACCTGACCTGCCTCTTGAGAAATCTGTATGCAGGTCAGGAAGCAACAGTTAGAACTGGACATGGAATAATAGACTGGTTCCAAATAGTGAAAGGAGTACATCAAGGCTGTATATTGTCACCCTACTTACTTAATTTATATGCAGAGTACATCATGAGAAACGCTGGGCTGGAGGAAGCACAAGCTGGAATCAAGATTGCCAGGAGAAATATCAATAACCTCAGATTTGCAGATTACACCACCTTTATGGCAGAAAGTGAAGAAGACCTAAAGAGCCTTTTGATGAAAGTAAAAGAGGAGAGTGATACAGTTGGCTTAAAGCTCAACGTTCAGAAAACTAAGATCATAACAATCGGCCCCATCACTTCATGGCAAATAGATGGGGAAACGGTGGAAACAGTGGCTGACTTTATTTTGGGGGGCTCCAAAATCACTGCAGATGGTGACTGCAGCCATGAAATTAAAAGATGCTTAATCCTTGGCAGGAAAGTTATGACCAATCTAGACAGCATATTAAAAAGCAGAGACATTACTTTGCCAACAAAGGTCCATCTGGTCAAGGCTATGGTTTTTCCAGTAGTCATGTATGGATGTGAGAGTTGGACTATAAAGAAAGCTGAGTGCCAAATTGATGCTTTTGAACTATGGTGTTGGAGAAGACTCTTGACACTCTGTTGGACTGCAAGGAGATCCAACCAGTCCATCCTAAAGGAGATCAGTCCTGAGTGTTCATTGGAAGGACTGATGTTGAAGCTGAAACTCCAAAACTTTGGCCACCTGATGCAAAGAGCTGACTCATTTGAAAAGACCTGATGCTGGGAAAGATTGAGGGCAGGAGAATGGGACAATAGAAGATGGGATTGTTGGGTGGCATCACCGACTCAATGGAGTTCAGTTTGGGTAAACTCTGGGAGTTGCTGCTGGACAGGGAGGCCTGGTGTGCTGCAGTCCATGGGATCGCAGAGTCGGACACAACTGAGCAACTAAACTGAACTACACTGACTTTATGAGGGATTTGACAGAATTTAACTAAGACCTACTGAGTCAGGAGGTAGATGGTCCCCCCACCCCAAGACAGGGTAAAGCATTGAACATTCATCCACTATGGACGAAATTCCAAGACAAGAATAGCAGGGCAATAAACAAGGATGTTGGGTCCTGCCCAGACCACATATTTCTCATACCTGAAGTCAGGAGACTTCCCTGTCCACATGTGTGCAGAAAAGCTCCTTAGAGGTCAAAAGGGGAGTAAAGTCAAGGGGTGCTCAACCCATATGCCTTTGCCATCTCGGCTAAGAGATGCATGCACGCACATGGAAGGGTTCTGAGATATAGCAAATATGGACTGTGGACCAGGCAAATAAAAATGATTGGCCAAAGGAAACCTGGAAGAAATGTCCCATATAAGTGACTCAAACTTTCAAGGATTCTCCTTCTGAGTCTGCCTGAGTATCTATCCACACATACTATACTCTTTTTCTCTTAATAAATATTTTACTGGCTTCACTGTTTTCTGTCTTTGTGGAAATTCTTTTCTGCAAAGCCAAAGGGCCAGGGCCCTTGACACTGACCACTCTTCTAGTGGCTAGGATCTGGTGCTCTCACCATCACGACCTGGCTTCAATCTCTGGTTGGGAACCCAAGCCCCCCTCTGAGCCGTTGCAGGCTGAGGTCACTCAAGATCATTACTATTGGTAAAGATCTATATATTGATAAGTGGAGTCTTTTGGAAAAGTGCCCTTGAATTCAACACTCCCAGCATCTGCCCTTTCCTAAGTTATGAAGCAGGAGGTCTGACTCTGGGACTGCCTCTTTCTACTTCCCTCTCCCAGGTTCTCAGTGCCTCCCTCTGGCTCTCCATGTTTCTTCTTCCCAAAGATGCTAGACCTTAAATTCTATTTCATTTCAGCAAACACAGCACACTACAACAGTTCTGAAATGCTTTGATTTACTCAGGGCTTGCTTTCCACTTGCTTTGTTCCTTCTGCAAATAATCACTGAGCCCACATGATGTGTTGAGCAGTAGATTAGGCAAAACAAGTACATCTGTGAACAGCACAGTTCTGGGACATTTGGAGCAAGGGCTGTTCACTCAGTTCTCAGCCATTGCTCATTCACAAAGTGCAACTGGAAGAAAATGTGTCTAAAGTGTTAAGCACGGCCACACACACCGGCCAATGCAGGAGATGAGAGTTTGATCCCTGGTCTGGAAGATTCACTGGAGAAGGAAATGGCAACCCACTCCAGTATTCTTGCATGAAAAATTACACGGACAGAGGAGCCTGGTGGGCTATGCCCGAGAGGTCGTAAAAAGTCAGATACGACTGAGCGACTGAGCATGCAATTATTAATATGCCACTTTCCACCTCCCAATTATCAAATTTAGATAATAAACTATGGTTGCTCTAATTCTGAATGCTATAACAAGTAAAGTAAGGCAATAAAAGACAGTAAAGAAATATTCTTTAAACTTTCAGCAGAAGGATGATATACTTTGAGATAGGTTTTAGAAAGAAGTTTCCTTGTAGCAAACCACAATAGATCTTAGGGAAGTAATTCAGAAGGTAATGAGAACAGATAGGCTATACTTGCCATTTGCGTGCATGCTCAGTCATGTCTGATTCTTTGTGATGCCATGGACTGGAGCCGACCAGGCTCCTCCGCCCATGGAATTTTCCAGCCAAGAATACTGGAGTGGGCTGCTATTTCCTCCTCCAGGGGATCTCCCCACCCAGGGATTAACCTGATCTGCATTGGCAAATGGATTCTTTCCCGCTGAGCCACCTGGGAACTCAATACTTCCAGAAGGGCTGTGGTGAGATGGCCAGAGCTATCATAAGAAAGGATCAAACAAATAAGACAGGATAGAGCAGACGGAACTGAGCACACGTTTTTAAGATCAGGAGGTGGACCTAGTCAGAAAGAAAGAAAGAATACCTTATATTCACAATCTCTGAAACCAACTGCCTTATTAACTTTTGACAATCTTCCTTCAGATTATTATAATTATTATGTACAGTTCAAAATCACCTAGAACATAAGGTTTAAATTCTTAGGTTTTCCAATTAGTCTGTTCAGCCAATCTACCATTAGAAACTGTCAGCTTTGTCTTCCAGCTTCCCCCTGTCATTTTCCTTATCATCTGATATCTGGTCTATAACAATCATCTTATTAAGTGATTGTTCTACCCAAATATCTCTTCACTCCCCACCCAATTATGCTTTTTTGATCCATTGATGGTCTAGTGCTAAAACATTACTTTAAGTTAAATGTGTAATAGTTCTTCAGCATCTGACAGTGTGTCCCAGATCGCCATCTAAGCATGCAAAACCTTCCGAAATCCTTACAGATCTCATTAGGTTTCAGCAACTTGCTGACATCAACCTTGCTCTCTGCTCAGGCGAATCTGACAAAGGAACTTATTTAACCTATGTTTACCCTTTCTGGGATTGCCTGTGGTTTTCCACAGGCCTTTTTCTCAATCTGTAAAACTTCCCCATCAGAGTTAACTATGAAGGAACAAGTGTTAAGAAACAGGGCTCCAGTCAAACACATCTAAGTTTAAATTCTGACTCCACCAAGCACTAATTATAAAACCTTGGCAAAGACATTTAATCTCATGTAGCCCTGTCTAGGAAATAGGTAGCATAGGTATGTTAATTAATGGTTATATGTGCTCAGTTGTGTCCAACTCTCTGCGACCCCACAGGCTGTAGCCTGCCACGCTCCTCTGCCCGTGGGATTTTCCAGGAAGAGGGTTGCCATTACATTCACCGGGGATCTTCCCGACCCAGGGATTGAATTCACATCTACTGCATTGACAGGCTGATTCTTTACCACTGAGCCATCAGGGAAGCCCCTATATTAATTAATAGGTGGAGTATTTATTGTTAATACAATAGTTATTATTTAGGCACCATTAACCTTTTTCCTTTCTTAAGGAGACATACTCTAATCAATACATCCTGCTTTCTGTACAGTCCAGGGCTCATCTCACAAATTATAGTCAATGTAAGACTTGATTGACTGCTGTTAATTAAAACATGTGTAAAAATTTTACTTCCTAATAAGATTGTGAACTGTCATGAGGACAGGGTCTAGAAAAACGTGCTTTTCCTTTTTACTCTATATTAAGCTATTAATAACCTGGTAGGTGTTTAAGAAAGACTATTGGAATGAAACTTAAAATGTACCTACCCTTCATCCTGTTCTGATTTTGATAAATGATTAGTTGGCTTGCCAGAAGAAGTCTATCCATATGAAAGCACACTTGGATGATAGTAACTAGAGGGAAATGCTAACATTTCTGTGTAAGCGTACAAGCATTTTGAGCACCCAGGTGAAAGCATGTGGATGAGGGAAGTTTGGATAACCAAGAAGCTCTTCATTTTCCTTCAAGGTGTGACAATTATTCCGCTTGTCTCTAACCTAAAACAGGTTTACTGGCTGCTTTTGCCTCATCAACACAAATAGAAAAGCAAAACTTTAGTCCAAACTTTATCATGTGTGAAAAATCACCTGGAGAGCTTGTTAAGACAGGGATTCCTGGGCCTCACCCCAAAGAGTCTGACTCAGTAGAGAATTTGCAGTTCTAACAAGCTCCCAAGTGATGCTCATACTGCTGGTCCTGACTGCATTTTGAAAAGCATGGCTCTAATCTTGAAAAAGTAAAAATTAACTCAAGAAGGGTGGACTAATTCTTTATTTATATTTTAATATAAATAGGAAAAACAGGTCACTGCAAGGCAATACAGTACAATCTTAAATAACATAAGGCTAGACTGCCATCTCACTTCACTCAGGATAATAAAAATAGAACTCTAAATAAACTCTAAATAAAAATACATGTCAAAAGAAATATACTTGGATGGATGTGCAGAAAAATATTTGGAAAGAAATGTTTCTGTTTCCAAAATACTGTTGTTACTTTTGTTACCGTTGAGTATTACTCAAACAGTACCAGTGGTTGTCTTTAAATAGTAAGATTATGGATGATTTAAAACTTCATACTTTTCAGTGTTTTCCACACTGTAATGTGCATAAGTTATATTATCATTAAAAATACATTTGCAAAATACATACATGGAATAGTAACACTGAGACAAAATGGCAAGAACAGATGTATATAGTAAAATTACATTCATTCTGTTCCTCACTTAGAAATTAAGAGATTTCTGTTCAAATCTCCTTTCTGTCTTTTACTACCTAGACACTCCCCTTAACTTTTCATTTTCTCAACCATAAAGTGAAGGCAGTAGTACCTCCTCCACCAAGTTAGCATAAGTATCAAGTGAAATCACACACTTTATAAACTAAAAGGCATTGAGTGCATGGATATTTTAATGCAGAGAAGTATTTAGCATGCCTCAGCCAGTTACCTCTGTACCCAGTGGACTCCTATCTGGGTTGCACATTTTGTACATACCAAGCCCCAGGGAGATGACAGCACAGAAGGGGCTAAGTCAGCAACCACTGACGAAAGAGAGGGTCTGAGCTGTGGTCAATGACTGAGCTTTTCTAGTAGGCTGCAGGAGAACAGAAAGGCAATTGGACTGAAGGCAAAACAAATAGACTCATCAAGTTCATTGATTTACTGGATGAGTAATTTTTCTGTTTCAAATCCTACTCCCAAACAAAAGTTCTCATACTATTGTACATATTCTTAAATAAATCTCAGGTGTTCAGAAATATGACCGTTGAACACATCATATTGAATTTCATAGCTTATAAAAATCCAGAAAGTGACAAATCCTAAGTACTTATTCATTTTCATTAAATATTGAATATTGTCTGTGTGACTCATATTAGCTGTCATGCAAATGACAAACCACTAGTGTATCAGTTTCACTGGGCCACTGCAACAATAACCAAATGCTCAGTGGGCTGAAACAAATCTATTATCTTATAATTCTGGGGGTCAGATGTTCAAAGTAGGTTTCGCCGAGCTAAATAAGGCTGTGTTCCTTCTAAAAGAGGATCCATTTTCTTGCTTTTCCCAGCTTCCAGAGTCTGCCTGCATTTCTTGGTTCATTTTCCTATTTCTTCATCTGCAAAGTCAGCTGTGGTTAGTGGGGTCTTTCTCATGCTCCACTCTGATTCTCTGCTTGACCATCACCTCTCTCTATTTTAAAGAACTCTGGTTACATCAGGCCCACCCAGATAATCTGGGGCACTTTCTTCACGAGAAGGTCTTCACTTAATCATAGTCTCTTTGCCATATAAAGTAATATATTCATAGGTTGCACAGTTTAGGATATAGACGCGTTTGGTGGAGAGATGATTATCCTGTCTATCACAACTATATAAAAATACTGTGATTGCTCTATATAAAGAAAAAATTTTATTAAGTACCTAATGTACTCCCAGTGTTGTTGATTAACGAAAAATGTCAACACAACGGTAGAGAGAAAAGCAGAGAGTTTAAGAGCAAAGATACGAAACAGGTCTAAAGCACTAAGAACAAAGCATGACTTAAGGAATGTTTAGGGTAAAGATAGGGTACAAAGAAGGAAAAGGATAAGTCTCAGTAGCATGAATTGTTGTAGAAAATGGGAATGGGAATCAGGTCAGGGAAATGCTAATACATTTAATGAGCAGATTTGGGTGACTCTTAATATTTCTTAGTGGTAGCATCTGTAGAAATCAGATTATAAGAAAAGAGATTATTTGGTGGAAAGGGGTTGGGGGGTGACCACATTATTGTAGGAGTTTAAACTATGAGAGGTAAAAAAATAGAAAACAAGTTGATAGAGATTGCCAAGTAAAAGGAGGGAATTTTTATTAGGATATGTGAGATAGATTCGTGTTTATTTTTAATGGTGTAGTTTCTGGTTATAAAGAAAATTTATAATCCTTGGAGTAGTCCTGAAAAAGTAACAAATAATTAAAAAAAAAAAGAAACTTCTGTTTCCCTAGCTCCATAAGTATATTTGGGGAAACATGTGTTTCATTCTTTGGAATGCCAGGTCCCTATCCTACCTCTTTTCTAGATCTTCTTCCAAGGTATGAGATGTCAATGTAAATATCAGAATCCAGGATACATAATGGCCAGGTTTTACTAGTGGTTGTTATAGACTCATTATTCGGCTCACTATTGGCCACCAGGAAATAAGCTCTAAATCTGATAGTCAATTTCAGAGTCTTATAATACATAAACAACAACTTTGCCTATTTATTAATGCATCTTTACCACCACTAGCTATACTGATTTAAAATAAAAGAAAAAGTTTACTTGGAAAAAAAAAAAAAAAAAGCTTTTCATTATTGTTTGATTTGAAAATTTACTTTCACATATACATTGGAAAGATTTAAAAATCTTCTATGAAGTGTATAGTTACGCTTTTTGCCCACTTATTTATTGTCAGCATTTTTCTATTGACTTAAATCGATTAAGTTATAAATGAAGATTAAAATCTGCATTATCGTATTTGTCTTCCTTGATTTTTGCCTTATCCCCTCGAATATGTCCTTTTGGATGTATATTTTGTTATCAACTCTATTAAGATTTCCCTTTAAAAATGCTTTCACAGCTCTTAAGTGTATAAAATTATCTTCCATTTGTGGCAGTAAAAGTCTTGACTCTCAATGCTAAGGAGTTAGTACTTACTCTAAGCATAGGCTAAAGAATTTAAAATGATGTAGTAACATTATCAGTTTTGTGTTTAAGAAGTATCTCCTGACACTTGTGTGGACACGTTGCACGCTCAGTCACTTCAGACGTGTCCACTGCTGAGACCCTATAGACGGTAGCCCACAAGCCTCCTCTGCCCATGGGATTCTGCAGGCAAGAACACTGGAATGGGCTGCCATGGCTTTCTCTAGGGGATCTCCCTGACCCAGAGATTGAACCCACGTCTCCTGCGACTTCTGCACTGCAGGCAGATTCTTTACCACTGAACCACCTTGGGCAGGTCAGGAAAGTTAATATCAACTAAGGGACTATGATGGGTTTTCCCAGTAGCTCAGTGTTAAAGACTCCACTTGCAATGCAGGAGATGAAGGAGACACAGGAGAAGCAGGATTGATCCCTGGGTCCGAAAGATCCTCTGAAAGAGGGCATGGCAACCCGCTCCAGTATTCTTGCCATGAAAACCCCATAGACAGAGGAGGCTGGTGGGCCAAGGTCCATGGGGTTGCAAAGAGTCTGACACCAAAGAGGTAGTGAGCATGCGCACACAGAGACTGCTGCAAGGGGACTGGGAAAGTAATCGTACACACACATATGGTGGAAGCACAAGGCCCCTGGAAAACAAAAGAGAAAAGCACACGTCTGTGATTTGTGCCATGGCTTCATTTCCTACATAAACACTGATTCAAGAAGGGCACGTCTATGGGTTGAAATGTGTCCCCCAGTAGGTGTTGAAGTTCTAACCTTTATTTGGAAATGAGATTTTTGAAGGTGATTAAGTTAAGGAATCAGTCCTGAATATTCATTGGAAGGACTGATGCTGAAGCTGAAACTCCAATACTTTGACCACCTGATGTGAAGAACTGACTCATTCGAAAAGCCCCTGATGCTTTGAAGATTGAAAGGGAAAGATTGAAGGCAGGAAGGGAAGGGGACAACAGAGGCTGAGATGGTTGGATGGCATCACTGACTCAATGTAGATGAGTTTGAGTAAGCTCTGGGAGTTACTGATGGATGGAGAAGCCTGGTGTGCTGCAGTCCATGGGGTCACAAAGAATCAGATGCGACTGAATTGAACTGAACTGAAGTTAAGATGATCTCATTAGGGTGGCCCCTAATCTAAGGGGGCTGACCTCATATAAAGGGGAAATTGGGACACATAGACAGATACCTATAACAGGAAGGCAATATGAAGACACAGGGATAGGGACTTCCCTGGTTGTCCAGTGGCTAAGACTCCACACTCCCAATGCAGGTTGTCCAGGTTCAATCCTTGGTAAGGGAGCTATATACCTCACGTTGCAACTAAAGATCCCACATACAACAAATAAGACCCAAACCAGTCAAATAAATACATAAATTTTTAAAAAGACACAGCGATAACACTAACCATAATCAAGGGGTGCCTGAGGCTCCCAGGAACTACAAGAGAAATATGTAATAGATTCTCCCTCACAGCCTGTAGAAAGAACAATCAAGAAGACCACTTGGCTGCAGATTTATAGCCTCAAAACTGTGAGGCAATCCATTTCCCTTACAGTCATTCTGCTTGTTACTTTGTTATAGTATCTCTAGGTATCTTACACAGACATACAGTCGCCAACTGACTGAACTAGTATCTCCACTCCCACTTCTGAGCTCTTCCAATGTTCTTATAGATGATGGGGAGGACTCTCCACCATGTTCCCAAATCACCATTTTAATAAAGAATATCCACCTGGGAAAATAGTTGCTTTTGGACCACTCTGTGCAAAGTTAGGCCGGTGCTCTGAATAGTACAAAGCAACAGCTCTCTAATCTCTGCGATGCTGATGAGCTGAGAAAGGTTCTCCAAGCCCTTAAGACATAGAAGTCTCATGTTTTGAGAGAAGCAATTAAGCTTGTGGGATGCATCCCTTTTGTTATTACCTTCTAGAGCATACTGATTGCTTGAAGTGGCCAAGGATGAACCATGGTAGAAAGTTAATCACAAGTCAAAAATGAACACATACTTAAAGGTCACCTTTGGAACATCATAAGTAGTCTTTTCCTAATTGCACAGAAAGGGAAAAGTTCACTTCTAATGATTTGATATAAAACTGAAAAGAAGCATAAAATAACTTTATGGTTCATTTACTAATAAATGCTATAACATGACATTTTGAGTATTGATAGTTTATGAATAGCCTCACTTTCTTCCTCTCTGATATTGGAGGTGACCCAGAACTTATTACAAGCTTGCTATATGGATGTGAGAGTTGGACCATAAAGAAGGCTGAACGGTGAAGAACTGATGCTTTCAAACTATGGTGCTGGAGAAGACTCTTGAGAGTCCCTTGGACTGCAAGGAGATCAAACAGTCAATCCTAAAGGAAATCAGCTGTGACTATTCATAGGAAGAACTGATGCTGAAGCTCCAATACTTCGGCTACCTGATGCAAACAGCCGCCTCATTGGAAAAGACCCTGATGCTGGGAAATATTGAAGGCAGGAAGAGAAGGGAATGACAGAGGATGAGATGGTTGGATGGCATCACAGACTCAATGGACATGAGTTTGAGCAAACTCCAGGGATAGTGGAGAACAGAGGAGCCTGGAATGCTGCAGTCCATGGAGTTGCAAAGATCAGATAAGACTTAGCAACTGAACAAAAACAACAACAATAGGAACTAGGTGTCAGAAGTGCTGAAGAGGGAGGGTGGTTTACTGAACTCTTTACTCTTGAATTTAAAAACAAGTATTTTAATGGAAAACATGGATATAGCAGAAACAAACAAAATGGGAGTTGTAAGCCCTTGACAGGGGCCTGGGTCATATTTGGGTTGGTGGTACTCAGAACAGAACGCTGTCTGGAGCCCTTATTCTGATCCTTTTTAATCACTGTACCACCTGTGATCTTAATCTGTCTTTCAAAAATAAGTGTCTCCTTTGGAAAAAGACATTTCTCATTGGAAACAATGACACTGACTTTCTGATCTCAATTAGACTCTAGCGGGTTTGGTTGGAGAAACTTGTCTTCCCAGGACTGAGTTTTGTACACAGCCAGACTGGAAATCCAGAGAGGCGCAGTGGCCCTGAGAACTTTCCCTGTGAAAGCTCCCTAATTCCTGGACCTTGTAATTATTTTTAATTAGTACAATGTAAGCTTCACAATACCTAAGTCCTCATTAACACTTGAATATTAACCTGATATTTTCTCTGTCTCTTTGGATTTTTTTTTTAAGCTTGAATGAATGCCCTGAGTAAACTACATTATTTCCCTAAGGAACTATTATTGTCTCATAATTGACACACAGCAAATAGCAGTGGGTAGAGAGATTACGGGTTTAAAAACAGATAGCCTGCATGCTAATATTATGTCATGATCTTTCCATGAATGTAATTTCTGTATGGGATGTTGTTCATTATCATACTCTAATGGGTTCTTTCACCTGTCCAAGTCCCAAGGGAAAGGGGTAATTTAGAAGGAAAAAAAACAAAACAGAAGATCAAGTTTTTACTTCCTGTTAATAAAACAAAAGTTTATAGTTTTCTCACCTGACAAGTCCTTCAAAAAAGTTTTGGAAATCAGAATAAAGTCTACTCTACCTACCTATTTCTGCCCGTGTTTGAGCCTTCCCAAATCTCTCCGTTCTTTGCACTGGCTCCAAGGCACTACTGTCCATCTACACCTTTGCAACATCAGCTACAGGACTTTCTGCAACTCGGCCTCTGTGTCATCACAACATTGACATATTGGTTATGTCAATATTCGTTTTTGTTACTCTTTGACTTTAACTTCACAGAACGTCACACTGTCCTTTTTTAAACACTCAGTCTGGACAAGCTGTCCTTGTATTTTCTTCATTATTGCCTTTAGGTTATAGAAGACTGTAAGGAGGGAAGGAAAACTATAAAACCAAGCAGGCACATGACAGACTCACGCTTCCTCCTTTTAATAGGTCTCTACAGTGGAGCTCAAAAGTGAAAGTGAAAATCACTCGGTCGTGTCCAGCTCTTTGTGACCCCATGGGCTGTGGCCTGCCAGGCTCCTCTGCCCATGGAATTCTCCAGGCAAAAATGTCAGGAACCGAGCCCAGATCTCCCACACTGCAGGCAGATTCTTTACCTTCTGAGCCGTCAACCATATTAAGGAGTTACTTAGATCCCATAGAGGTTGCCTACATGGTTTCTTGCTCCATCCATTTAATACTCTAGTTCCATTTTAATCTTTTCACTCTCATTTTTGAGACCAAAAACAGTGACTCAAGATGTGCTAGTGCCTATATTCCCCTCCTTCAATATAACTCTGCCCCAATCAGGCCCTTTTTCCTTTCTTATTGCTAATTAATCAATTTATTTATTAAAAGCTATTAATATAGCACTAGTTCTAATGCTATGTCATACTACAAATTGTAAAAAATGAATGAATCTTAGTTCCTGGCTCTGAACAATCTGTTATCTAATATTTGGGGTTGACATGTGGAAAGATAAAATATTATAAAATTTTCTGTTATAAAAAAGATATAAACAAAATGCTCAGACAGTTTGGGCTTCCCTTGGGGCTCAACTGGTAAAGAATCCACCTGCAATGCAGGAGATCTGGGTTCAATTCCTGGGTTGGGAAGATCCCCTGGAGAAGGGAAAGGCTACCCACTCCAGAATTCCTTGAACTGTATATATAGTCCATGGGATCACATAGAGTCAGACAAGATTGAGCGACTTTCACTTCACTTCAGACGTTTAGTTAAGGGATTGGATGACTTGGTTTAGTATGGTCAGAAGGTTTCATCTGTGAAGCCACTTTAAACTGAGTCTCAAAGGACGACAGGAGTTTGCCAGGGAGAGAACCCTTCTTTCCTGCTATTCCAAGAATCCTCAGGCAATCTAAGATGACTGTTTTCTTGGTTTTCCTTCTCTCTTTTTTCCATTGGTTCCATCTTCTATGTCTGATAATATGTATTATCTAATCTGTCTCCACTATTTTGGGTAATGGGAAAGAAAAATAAAAGAAAATATACATGTTGCTCTCTAGTCCCAACTTTAAGAGAATTTCTGCTTCTTCACCACTTAAACTTTAACACCAGAAAGACTGAAAGTTATCATTTCTATTTCATTTTCAAGAATGTAAAGGATGTCTGCACTGACTTTTACTAAGTCCTTGTGTTCTCTGATTTAGGGAGACTTGGTCACTGTTGGCCATGCCCTCATGGAAGCTCATTCTTCTCTTAGTTTCTGCACCCTTACATTTGTCTTCCTGCTGCTCCCCCTCTGACCACTCCTTTCCTGGGCCTTGCACAGTTCTTTTTCTTCTCCTGGACTCTAGAGAGAGTTATTCTCTTAGGCCTTGTCCTCAATGTTCTGTCTCTGTTATCTGTACAGCAGGACTAGTTAACTTGTCCAAGTTTGTTCATCTAGAAAAAGTCAGAGCTACAATTGGAACACAGGAGTTCTGCTTGCAAAGTCCCTGCTCTTCTTCTCATTTTATTTTTGGCCATGTTGTGCAGCTTGCAGAATCTTCCTCCCAGACCAGGGCTCAAACCCAGGTTCCTGCAGTGAGAGCATCAAGTCCTAACAACTGGGCTGACTTCCCCAGAGGCCCTGCTCTTAAATTATGCTAAATTGTTTATACCAATCCCATCTTGGAAAAAGAGGCATTTTGTTTTTATTGTTGAAGGACAGCTTAGAGAAAAGTGAAAGGAGTGTATTTCAATGTTGAAAAGTCTTTTGAAGGAAGAATAGATTTTTTAAAATTTATCTGTGTGTGTGTGTGTGTGTGTATATGTTAAGAAAAGAAAAATGGAATGACGAATTTCTGCTACTGCTTTTAGGTAAACAAAACTTTAACCAAAAGTCATATCTGGCTCTGATTAGAAAGTGTAAATCTTTTTGAAAATGTCAGTCATTGAGTAAAGTTGCCCTGGTAATTAAAATAATAAAAAGATAATTATATTTTATGCTACTTTACAGCTTTAAAATGCTTTACTATGAAAACTTTAGTATACTTTACCCAATTTAATGAATAAGGCAAAATGACTGACTTTATTTATTTTTTTTTAAATATTATTTTATTAGTTGAAGGCCAATCACTTCACAACATTTCAGTGGGTTTTGTCATACATTGACATGAATCAGCCATATAGTTACACGTATTCCCTATCCCGATCCCCCCTCCCACCTCCCTCTCCACCCGACTCCTCAGGGTCCTCCCAGTGCACCAGGCCCGAGCACTTGACTCATGCATCCCACCTGGGCTGGTGGTCCGTTTCACCATAGATAATATACATGCTGTTCTTTCAAAACATCCCACCCTCACGTTCTCCCCCAGAGTTCAAAAGTCTGTTCTGTACTTCTGTGTCTCTTTTTCTGTTTTGCATATAGGGTTATCGCTACCATCTATCTAAATTCCGTATATATGTGTTAGTATACTGTAATGTTCTTTATCTTTCTGGCTTACTTCACTCTGTATAATGGGCTCCAGTTTCATCCATCTCATTAGAACTGATTCAAATGAATTCTTTTTAACGGCTGAGTAATATTCCATGGTGTATATGTACCACAGCTTCCTTATCCATTCATCTGCTGATGGGCATCTAGGTTGCTTCCATGTCCTGGCTATTATAAACAAAATGACTGACTTTAAATGACAAATAAAGTCATTTGAATTTGATGGAAAAATAAGCCATTTAAAAATATGAATATTAAGGAGCTAGAGACTGTTGTACAGAACGAAATGTCAGAAAGAGAAAAACGAATATCATATATTAATGCATATATACAATGTGAGTTAAACAATAGAATGGGAAAGACTAGAGATATCTTCAAGAAAATTAGAAATACCAAGGGAATGTTTCATGAAAAGATGGACACAATAAAGGACAGAAACTGTATGGACCTAACAGAAGCAGAACATACTAAGAAGAGGTGGCAAGAATATACAGAAGAACTGTACAGAAAAGATATTAGTGTCCTGGATAACCATGATGGAATGATCACTCACCTAGAGCCAGACATCCTGGAGTGCAAAGTCAAGTGGGCCTTAGGAAGCATCACTACGAACAAAGCTAATGGAGGTGATGGAATTCCAGCTGAGCTATTTCAAATCGTAAAAGATGATGCTGTTAAAGTGCTACACTCAATATGCTTGATTTTTCTGTTACCCAGTGAGTTGCCAGATGACTTCATCTAAATTGCTAGTGATCAAGTGAAATACCATATATACATCATCTAATATTGTTCTATTTCTTTTCCTTTCGTGAACACAGAAAGGCCAAACTCATCTTAATCTTTAAACACAATATAAGAAGGATAAAAAATATTCTTTTAAAGCATTATATGCATTTCAAGATCAAATAGAAATACATTGAGGGTAACCAACGTTTTGAATAATTCATACTCTGCTCACCTTCCTTTATTTTGTACAATTGAAAATTGGCCATATTGATTTCTTGCCCAATATACAATGAAACCTTATTTATCTGACATCATTTGGGAATGATCCATTTATAGAACCATAGAGTTTTAATGCCTGAGAAGATCTGAGTCATCTAATCTATCTCCTTCATTGTGAATAATTATAATAATTATAATAATTTATAATTATAAATATAAAAATATAGTTATCAATATATTTATAAATAATTATATAGAAACAATGGTACATGAGCCCTTATGAAAAATTATATTATCTTCTGAGTGCTTGTAAGTAGTAACCCATTTGTTTTTCACAGTAAGCCTATGAGGTATGCATTATTAGTACATATTGTTATTTCCACTTTACAGATAAGCAAACTGAGGCCTAGAGATAGTAAAATAACTGAAGGCTACATAGCTTAAAAGTAACGAAGCTGGGATTGTATTTGAGCCCATGACTCCTGTTTTTAGACATAATATTACACCAGCTCTGACAATCAAATATGATAATGTCTTACACACAAAAATCACTCACTTATTTAGCATCAATTACTAGACCAGAACTTGTGTTTCCTGACTACGTATTATCACATTTCTTCTCATACAAACTCTAGCATATCTGGATCTTTAATATAAATGAACTGATAAGCTATGTTCCTTCCTTTAAGCACTAAAACTCATTTTATTTTAAATACTTTCCGTGAAAATCATTCTAAAAGTCATTGCACAGTTTTCTGCCTCCTTAATCACACTACATTAAATATAAGTGCAATTTCTTGCTGACTCAACTTTCATAACTACCTACATCAGTCATTGGATTATGTAGTAACAACACAAGAGAGTCACACTAAATGATACCAGAAAACTTTGTTTCATTGACTCATTGGTTTCCTTTTTATAAACTATAGGTCTTTGCTATAATTATTACATGGTATGCCATCCTGCTATGGTACAATTTCAAACTGCACTTCTTGTCCAGACATACAGAAACAAAATTATTCTTTATATGTTATAGGTTGGGAAACAATGCAGTCACATTTGTTTATACTGGGTGTTTGAAAAATGAAACAACAAATCAGACCATTAGAAGTCATATTCCCACAGGAGGAATTAAGTTACTTTTTGAAGGATAAAGTAGAGGGAGCCAGAAGAGGCCAGGGAAAGCACTGCGAAAGCAAAGAAATAGGATGTTCAAAGGCTCAGATGCCAGAGTATGATGCTCTGGGAAGAGGGGGTGGGGTCCTGAAAGGCCCTCTGAGTGCCTGGGGTCAAGAGTTCAAGACAAGCAAGGGGGAGGAGTGGGGACTAGAGTCAGGGAACCAGGTCCTCAAAGAACTGGTGCCTTGACCTCTAGGACTTTGACTGAGCCTGAGGGCTACCTGAAGAGTTTAAAGAAGTAGGATGAGACGATCAAGTTTTATTAAGAAATCCCTTTGGCTATAATAGGAAGATTGGACATAGAGACAATCTGTAAGGCCATGGCAAAGTTTGGAAATAAAATCCTCTCAGCAGAAATCAGTATCCTGATTTCTGTGATGAGAAGGGAGATACATTCCCCAAAGACCTCGTCCATCCTAAACCTATAATTCTGTGGTTCTGTAGCTTGTGATTGTTTCCTAATACATGGCCAATGCTATGCAAAGAAATAAAGTCTTTGACCTAGTTTAAGACTTTTCATCTCTACCTGACTGCAGCTGGAAGCTGGTATCATCACTATGCTAGAGTCATAAAGCAAGGAAGATCCCTTAGAAAAGGAAATCACATCCCCCTCTAGTATTCTTGCCTGGAGAATCCCATGGACAGAGGAGCCTAACGGGCCACAGTCCATGGAGTGTCTAAAGATTTGGACATGACTCAGTAACAAAACACACACAATTGGCCTTTAAGGCTGTTGTGACACTGATTTACTCTTGTGGTCTGTAAAAACATAAAGATTTGTGAAGACTGGGGTAAACACAGCACAGTTCAGTGCTCCAGAATCTCAATTCATTTAGCCATCTGGTAACATTCTGAGATTATGCTGGTTGCTCCTCAACAAGATGCTAGTTAATGGGTGGTGTCATTGTTAAACCTGGCCTCTGACCCTAGAATATTTTGACTCTTGGCTGCCTTCCCTATTTATGTGCTCTGTAAACTTAGTACAGGGGATTCCCTGGTTGCTCAGATAGCAAAGAATCTGCCTGCAATGTAGGAGACCCAGGTTCTATCTCTGGGTCAGGAAAATCCCCTGGAGAAGGGAATGGCTACCTAATCCTGAAGAATTCCGGGACAGAGAAGCCTGGTGCACTGCACCCATGGGGTCACAAAGAGTACACAACTGAGCAATGAACACTTCCACTTTCAAGCTTAGCACAGCACTTAACCTACAGCAGCTCAGCTCACCTGTCTACAGAAGGTGGTTTAGTCCCTAAGTCGTGTCCGACTCTTTGCGACCCTATGGACTGTAGCCCACCAGGCTCCTCTGTCCTTGGGATTTCTTGGGCAAGAATATGGGAATGGGTTGCCATTTTCTTCTCCAGAGGTTCTTCCTGACCCAGGAATTGAACCCAGATCTCTTGCATAAGAGGTAGATTCTTTACTGACTGAGCTACTAAGGAATCCCTCATATCTGTAGAAGGGGGATTATTTATTAACAACCTCAGATATGCAGATGATACCACTCTAATGGCAGAAGAGGAATAAAGAACCTCTTGATAAGGGTGAAAGAGGAGAGTGAAAAAGCTGGCTAGAAACTCAACTTTAAAAAAAATCAACCAAGATCATGCCATCCAGTCCCATCACTTCATGGCAAATAGAAGTGGAAAAAGTGGAAGCAGTGACAGATTTTATTTTCTTGGGCTCCAAAATCAATGTGGACAGTGACTGCAGCCACGAAATTAAAAGGCACTTGCTCCTTGGAAGGAAGGCTATGACAAATCTAGACAGCTTATTTAAAAAGCAGAGATATTACTTTGTGAACAAAGGTCTATATACTCTAAGCTTTGATTTTTCCAGTAGTCATGTACGGATAAGAGAGTTGGATCATAAAGACGGCTGAGCATGGAAGAACTGATACTTTTGAATTGTGGTACTGGACGGAACTCTTGAGAGTCCCTTGGACAGCAAGGAGATCAAACCAGTCAATCCCAAAGGAAATTAACCCTGAATATTCACTGGAAGGACTGATACTGAAGCTGAGGCTCCAATACTTTGGTTACCTGATGTGAAAAGCCAACTTGCTGGGAAAGACTCTGATGCTGGGAAAGACTGAAAGCGAAAGGAGAAGGGAGCGGCAAAGGATGAGATGGTTGGATAGCATCAGCGACTCAGTGGGCATGAATTTGAGCAAACTCTTGGAGATAACAGAGGACAGGGGAGCCTGGTGGGCAGCAGTCCCGGGGTCCACAGAATCGAACACAACTTAGCGACAGGACAACAACAACGAGAGTCCTGTGAGTGGTGAACATTTAGTGTCTTATACTTACTGAGCTTTACATTAGTACTAACTCTCATTGTTTTAACTATTATGGTCCTAAGGACCATTGCTCTAGAAGTGAAAAAGTCTCGTAAAGTGCTAAAGACAGATTGGAATTTAGCTTTTTGACATTTGTTTGAGATATGTTGTTGCTGTTTCGCTGCTAAGTTGTGTCTGAGTCTTTGTGACTCCATGGACTGCAGTACACCAGCCTTGCCTGTACTCCGCTATGTCCCGGAGCTTGCTCAAACTCATGTCCGTTGACTTGAGTTGTAGATGCTATTCAAACATCTCATCCCCAGTTGCCCACTTCTCCTGTTTGACATATATAAGCTTCCCAGGTGGTGCTAGTGGTAAAGAACCCACCTCTCAATGCAGGAGACATAAGAAATGTGGGTTTGATCCCTGGGTTGGGAAGATCTCCTGGAGGAGGTCACGGCAACCCACTCCAGTATTCTTGCTTGGGAAATCTCATGGACAGGGGAGGCTTGTGGGCAACAGTCCACAGGGTCGCAAAGAGTCAGACATGACTGAGTAACACTTTCACTTTCATACACATATATAATCATTCTTAAATCAGAAGGAACATCCTAGAGTAAAACCTAAAACCGATATTAAGCCCAAAGTTGACATCATTCAGCCGCTGTATAAGCAGTTCTACTGAGAGACAGCTCACTGGCTTGGAAGAAAACATATTAACTTTAAAGAGTTCTAACTGTTCCAAACTTCGTCTAATACTAGGTTGAAACTTAACCACTATATTACCACCAATCCTAATTCTTGCCTTTGATGACCCCAAATGATGCAGACTATTTTTTAATTTAATTGCATGATTTTTTGAAATAAGCTTAATGTCAGGAAGCATTTAACAAGAGGCTTCCTGTGTGCTATTTTGGATCTGTCAGGAATCCTCTGGCCCTTATTGATTCCTGAATATTCAGAAATTAAGAGGAGAGGCATGATAAGTACCCTCTTCCTTCTTATGAAAAGGTGACTGTCTGCAACTCTCTCTTTGATAGGGATCGTCTTATGTTTTATAAGTCTGGAATTTTAATCTTTGTCTTTGCTGAGAATAACCACCTTGTAAGACAGTATATATGCCCACACCATGTTGATTAAAACACCTTTGCTCCATCAGAGCTTTGGTCCCCGTGTCTTTCTTTCTTTCTTTCTATTCTTTCTGTCTTTCTCTCTCTTACTTTCTTATCGTTGACTCCGGACCACCAGGTTCCAGTCCATTAAAGGACCAACAGCTTAATAATTAATCCTCATGAAAATATAAGGGGTTCTTAAATGCCTTGAATATCAGTTACTCGCAGTCAGGACTGATCCTAAGTAAACTTGCAAACTAGTTCTCAGTTACCTCCTATTGTCCCACAATATACTACAGGGCACTTCTGCACAGTTGGTATCATTTTCCTCCAAACCAGGTCTTCCCTTCCTCCCAGATTAATACCCCAACTCCCAAGTAACCTCTAATTAGCTTTTCACTCAGTTTTTCTGAGTGTTTGTCACAGAGATACGAGTTCTGATAAACTAATTCACATTAGGATGTGAATAGTCTCAGACAACTTTCTTCAGATCTTTTTAAAAGGCTGTGCGTTTGGAAAGCAAAGTGCTCTTGCTTGCCACTAGTAAGTTTTAGGCTTTGGGGCATACAGACTAAAAGGAATATTTAAAGGCCAGTGGCTTCCCAGGTATCCCCAAAGCATACTAGTAAGGCATACAACAAAGGCCTAATTATTAGAGGCTCAACTCTATTAAGACCCAGACTCAGAAGGACAGTTGTGAGAGGGGAGGGAGGATAAGAAGATGACCGCCCAGATGAAAGAACACAGCTCAATGAGAATCTTCTTTGGCCATGGTCTACTATCAATCTGCCAAGTGAGAAGGAAGATGGCTGTTCACCATGGGCAAATAACAACAAAAACACATTCTCCTGCCCCACCCCCTGCATTAACTGTAAAGCTTTAGTTGAGAAACTAAGCAGTTAAAGATAGTGAAAGTTGCTTAGTTGTGTCCGACTATTTGCGACCCCATGAAATTCTTTAAGCCAGCATATTGGCCAACCCAGGGATCGAACCCAGGTCTCCCACATTGCAGACAGATTCTTTACCAGCTGAGCCACTAGGTAAGTCCAAAGGAGTTACAAATATCCTGGGATGGGGGGAGGGGGAACTGGCAGGCAGGAGATATCAGTTCTTTCAGCTGAGAGTTATAGAATGTTTTTTCACTCTGTTTTCTCCTGAAAGCTTAAGAATACAGATTTCTGTATGGAAATTTCAAAGATAGGGAAGCAATTTATTTTTTACTGAGTTACTAGCAGGGCTACTGTCACCAAAGGAGACGCCTAGAAAGAGTCTGAAAAGATGTGTCCTTCTCATGACTGTCAGCAAAAGGAACTCTTCCTCGGTCAACAACCACATTTCATTTATCATACTTCAACTATCACTTGACCTTTAAGTTACCTTGATTTTGACTTTATTATGCTGATCATTTTTCAGCCTTTTTTTGTCTTAAAATCGGACTTTCTCATTTTGAGGAGTTGTCTGTTGAAAGATCCTGTGGGGTTCTTGTAAATATTTGCCCAGAAAATCAGAATCAATAAATAATCACTAACTCACTTTTCTGAGAGATTTATGGAGGTCTGTGAGTGAACTTCTGGAATTCATATCAAAAGAAATGATGAAAAAAATAGAAAAAAAAATAGAACCAATAAATCTGTTAACATTTGGCATATGATACCTGCAATGTTAGGTGCTAGCTATGAGGAAGAGAGAATAAATGTTAAATATAGTCCTTACTGGCAGCCCATTTTACATAGTATCCATTTGCTGAGTCATAGCATAAACTTCTGTAGCCTAAAACTATATGGCATGGGTCTCTGGACACATGGAAAACTGAAAACATATTGTAAGAGGCACATATGTCTCTGTGAAAATGCTGAAAGTTTTAAAGTTTTATCTTTAAAGTGAAAAAAAAAAAATCACACATGACCTAGATCACTACTCTGTGTAGGGCCCAAATTGTCTGTGTACTGTGGATTTTTTTTAGTGCAAAGCTACCACAATTTATGTTGTTGTTTAGTTGCTCAGTTGTATCTGACTCTTTTGTGATCCCATGGACTATAACCCTCCAGGCTCCTCTGCTGAGGGGATTTCCCAGACAAGAATACTGGACTGGGCAGCCATTTCCTTCTCCAGGAGATCTTCCCAACCCAGGGACTGAACTTTAGTCTCCTGCATTGCAGGCAGACTCCTTACCAATGAGCCACCAATGGAAGCCCCACAACAACTTATAGCTGACTTTAAAAATGGCAGAGGTAGACTTAATAGCTAAGTAAAGACACATTATGGCATTTCCTGAAGAAGCTGCTTGATAGTAGTCAGTACCACATTTACATGAGAATAAACACTTAGCTTTAATGAAACACCATTGTCACAATAAATATTGATCATTGGAAATGAATTAGATTTGTCACTGGTTTAAAAATATTTCATTTTTAAATATTTTCTTTTATGAATTTATGAAAGCTGTAAGCATAAGGACTTATTTATATGTTCTGCAAGTTACTCAGTCTTATCCAGCTTTTTGTGACATACCAATGTAGATGTTGTGTGTGCTCAGTTGCTCAGTCATGTCTGACTCTCCGTGACCCCATAGACTGCAGCCTGCCAGGCTCCTCCATCCATGAGTATTCCCCAGGCAAGAATACTGGAGTGGGTTGCCATACCCTCTTCCAGGGGATCTTCCCAACCCAGGGTTTGAACCCAGGTCTCCCGCATTGCAGGCAGATGCTTTACCATCTGAGACACCAGGGAAGCCTACAAATGTATGTAAATATACATACATATATTACTACATAGATATTTGTATCTTTTTAAATTTATTTATTTGAAAAATACTAGTGAAGAGTGTAACCATCTGAGGCCACCTATTAAAAAGGCTACACTGTGCTTTCCACATGGCATCCAAGGCTACAGTAGAAGATCCGTGTGCTTCTTCAAAATCTGGGTGTCTATGATTGAAAAGGCTAAACTGTGCTGCAAAAGGTCAGAGAAGGGAACTCTCAGTGTGGGCTGGGTTTTTAATGAAACAAGGTGTGTAGGAAACTGGTTGAATTAAAGGCTAAATGGCTGGCTTTAGAAAGCTGAAGAGGGGAGAGTGTATGATCTTGGATGTGAACAGAGACTTGGAGTGTAAGTAGAACAGCGTGGTTGGAGAGGAGGCCTCATCTCTAGGAACAGGTTTTGGGCAGCTGAAGGTTGAACTCAAGGCCTGGGACAGAGCAGTGGGATGGGTGAACCCCTGAAGGTTTTGAAAAGCAAAGCAACTAGAGCAAGCAGGAGTTGAGGACTCTGGTCAAGTGGCAGAGAAGATGCATTAGACACAACGTGAATCAAATCCCTTACCATTATACAATGGAAGTGACAAATAGATTCAAGAGATTAGATCTCATAGACAGAGTGCCTGAAGAACAACAGATGAAGGTTCATGACATTGTACAGGAGGGAGTGATCAAGATCATTCCCAAGAAAAAGAAATGCAAAAAGGCAAAATGATTGTTTGAGGAGGACTTACAAAGAGTTGAGTAGAGAAGCTAAAGGCAAAGGAGAAAAGGAAAGATATGCCCATTTGAATGCAGAGTTCCAGAGAATAGCAAGGGGAGTTAAGAAAGTCTTCCTCAATGATCAGTGTAAAGAAATAGAGGAAAACAAAAGAATGGGAAAGACTAGAGATCTCTTCAAGAAAATCAGAGATATCAAGGGAATATTTCATGCAAAGATGGGTACAATAAAGGACAGAAATGGTATGGACCTAACAGAAACAGAAGATATTAAGAAGGGGTGACAAGAATACACCAAGTTATAAAAAAAGATCTTCACAACCCAGATAACCACAATGGCGTCATCAAACTCACCTAGAGCCAGACATCCTGGAGTGCAAAATCAAGGGGTCTTAGGAAGTATCACTATGAACAAAGCTAGTGGAGGTGATAGAATTCCAGTTGAGCTATTTCAAATCCTAAAAGATGATGCTGTGAAAGTGCCACACTCAAAATGCCAGCAAATTTGGAAAAGTCACCAGTGGCCACAGGACTGGAAAAGGTCAGTTTTCATTCAAATCCTAAAGAAGGGCAATGCCAAAGAATGCTTAAACTAGCACCCAGTTTGCATAGTTTTGCCCTCATCTCACATGCCAGCAAAGTAATGCTCAAAATTTCCAAGCCAGGCTTCAACAGAACGTGAACCATGAAATTCCAGATTTCTAGTTGGAATTAGAAAAGGCAGAGGAACCAGAGATCAAATTGCCAACATTCACTGGATCATTGAAAAAGCAAGAGAATACCAGAAAAACATCTACTTCTGCTTCGTTGGTAATGCCAAAATCTCTGACTATGTAGATCACAGAAAACTGGAAAATTCTTCAAGAGATGGGAATACCAGACCACCTTACCTGACAAGCCTGTATGCAGGTAAAGATGCAACAGTTAGAATTGGACATGGAAAAACAGACTGGTTCCAAACTGGGAAAGGAGTATGTCAAGGCTGCATATTGTCACCCTGCTTATTTAACTTGTATGCAGAGTACGTCATGGGAAATAGTGGGCTGGATGAAGTACAAGCTGGAATCAAGATTGCCAGGAGAAATATCAATGCCCTCAGATACACAGATGACACTTTATGGCAGAAAGCGAAGAACTTAAGAACCTCTTGATGAGAATTAAAGAGGCGAGTGAAAAATTTGCCTTAAAACTAAACATTCAGAAAACAAAGATCATGGCATCTGGTCCCATTAATTCATGGCAAATAGATGGGGAAACAATGGAAACAGTGAGAGTTTTTTTGGGTGGGGGGGGCCTCCAAAATCACTGCAGATGGTGACTGCAGCCATGAAATTAAAACAATTGCTGCTTGGAGGAAAAGCTATGACCAACTTAGATGGCATATTAAAAAGCAGAGACATTACTTTGCCAACAAAGATCCATATAGTCAAAGCTATGGTTTTTCCAGTAGTCACATATGGATGTGAGAGTGGACTATAAAGGAAGCTGAGAACCGAAGACATTACTTTGCTAACAAAGCTCCCTCTAGTCAAAGTTACAGCTATAAAGAAAGCTGAGCAGCAAAGAATTGATGTTTTTGAACTGTGGTGTTGGAGAAAACTCTTAAGAATTCCTTGGACTGCAAGGAGATCAATCCAGTCCATCCTAAAGGAAATCAGTCCTGAGTATTCATTGGATGAACTGATGTTGAAACTGAAACTCCAATACTTTGGCCACCTGATGTGAAGAACTGACTCCTTGGAAAAGACCCTGATTCTGGGAAATATTGAAAGCAGGAGGAGAAAGGGATGAGAGAATGAGATGGTTGAATGTCACCAACGACTAGATGGACATGAGTTTGAGCAAGCTCCAAGAGGTGGTGATGGACAGGGAAAGCTGGCAGGCTGCAGTCCATTGGGTCACAAAGAGTCGGACATGACTGAGGAACTGAACTGAAGTCAGAGAGCACAGTCCCTTTGGGTGAGCCTGAGCACAGGAATCAGGGAGTGGCATCCTGTTCATTTTTTTCCGTAACACAGATTAGGATTCTCTTTTGTTGTTCAGTCATTGTTATTTCCGACTATGCAACTCCATGGACTGCAGCATCAGCCTCCCCTGTCATCCACTGTCTCCTGGAGTTTGCTCAAACTCATGTCCATTGAGGAGAAGGCAATGGCAACCCACTCCAATATTCTTGCCTGGAGAATCCCATGGACAGAGGAGCCTGTTGGGCTGCTGTCCATGGGGTCGCACAGGGTTGGACACGACTGAAACGACTTAGTATGCATGCATGCATTGGAGAAGGAAATGGCAACCCACTGCAATATTTTTGCTTGGAGAATCCCAGGGATGGAGTAGCCTGGTGGGGTGACATCTGTGGTGTCGGACAGAGTTTGATATGACTAAAGCAACTTAGCAGCAGCAGCATGTCCATTGAGTCAGGGATGCTATTGAATCATCTCATCCTCTGTTGTTCCCTTCTTCTCCTGCCTTCAATCTTTCCCAGAATCAGAGTCTTTTTAAATAAGTCTGCTCTTTGCATCAGGTAGCCAAAGTGTTGGAGCTTCAGTTTCATTCCTTCCGATAAATATTCAGGGTTAATTTCCTATAGGGTTGACTGGTTGAGAGTCAAGGGACTCTCAAGAGTCTTTCCAACACCACAGTTCCCCAGTGCAGCCTTCTTTGTGGTCCAACACTTGTTTCTCTCCAACTAGAAAAGGGTTCCATGAAGGTAGGGACATTATTTACATAGTCTCACTGCTACATTCCCAGGACCCCATGCATGGTATTTGCACAGTAACACTTGTTGGGTGAGTAAATAAAATATATATAAATTTATGCAGATGAAAGATAAATTGGTAAGAAATTTCAAAGAAGGAATTTATTTTTAAAGTACTCGAAAAAACATGAAATGTTAGTCTAATCATTTGAACAGAGTAAAATGTAGTAATTTAAAAAGTTACCTGGAAAGTCCACTCCCTGTCTGATTGCATCGATAGTTTAAATATTCAGAGTTTGAGACACCGGTCCTACTGCTGCTGAGAGGAGTTTGCATGGATTTCTGTCTTCCTATCTGGCTAAACTCTCCTTTATGTGAAATACTATGATCAAGGCGATGAGACCGTCTCTTGATATATTAAATGGGAATATAAAGGAATTTAGAAAACCCTTTATTTCTTGGCAAGGCCATTTTTTAAGCATGTGAAAGCACATTGTTGGAGATTGGGAAAGCCATTTTTTCAGAGAGAAAGTGAATTTTATTAATCTTTTCTTACTATTCTTATTCAGAGTGTCTCAGCCTTCCCCTCCTCCCCACTTCCCACCCACGAATGGATGCTTTGGGATAACTTAGGAGAAAGTCCTACACAGAGACACAAAGGACCAAAGCACATTAAGCTATTTCAAAAAATTTTACCTTTACTACACATTCATAATATCAGAACTTGAGGGGCAGAATAAACTCTTTATTCATGCATGAGAGACTATTCAAGCAATTGAATAATAATTGAATAATAATTCCATAGCAGTTATTTTGGATTTGAGGAATTTTAAAATTTCTTCTTCCCTTTAAAAATGGTAGAATATTAAAAGTGGAGGGAGTCTTAGACTTCCAGATTGTCCTCTCCAGCTCCCCATTTTACAGGTGAGGAAATGAAGACCTTAAGGTGGTTGGTGTGGCCTGCAGAAATCAGCCAGTTACTAGAAACTGAAGTTCAGGCTTCCAACTCTTTTTTCCAGTAATAATTAGTTTTCCACTGTGATATTTAATTTCTACTTTTAACTGGTTGATGTTAACAGAGCCACTGGCCACCTATCGTCATCAGATCTTTATCAAGCTGTTGTTGCTGTTGTTTAGATCCTGTCATATCTGATTCTTGCAACCTCATTGACTGCAGCGCCTCTGCAGGCTCCTCTGTCCTCCACTAGCTCCCAAAGTTTGCTCAAATTCATGTTCATTGAGTCCATGATGCTATCTAACCGTCTCATTCTCTGCTGCCCCCTGTAGTTCAGTATTTAATATCCGCCTAAGTTATTTACTCGGAGAAGGCAATGGCACCCCACTCCAGTACTCTTGCCGGGAAAAGCCCATTGGACGGAGGAGCCTGGTAGGCTGCAGTCCATGGGGTCACAAAGAGTCGGACACGACTGAGCGACTTCACTTTCACTTTTCACTTTCATGCATTGGAGAAGGAAATGCAACCCAATCCAGTGTTCTTGCCTGGAGAATCCCAGGGATGGAGGAGCCTGGTGGGCTGCCGTCTATGGGGTCGCACAGAGTCGGACACGACTGAAGCGACTTAGCAGCAGCAGCAGGTTATTTACTAAATGCTAAATGTTGGAACTGTTTGGACTGGGTGCTGAGAGATGGCTGGGGAGGGGCGGGTGCGATGCTGAGCGGGTACAGAGGACCCAGGCCCCAGTCTTCCTGGTGCCCAATGAGACTTCTGTTGATGAATCCCTAGCACCACCCAAGTTTATGTGACTAAGAAATCCGTGCTCATAGTCTGTATTCTGAGGTCTTTGAAAATCCACCTTAGTGTAAGTGAAAGGAAAGTAGCTGAAGTCATCATGAAGAGGCACTCAGTATATTTTCAGGGCGAGGATAACAGTGCTAAATTCTTATTGCAAATGTGGTTCACCTCAGCTGTGTCAGAGTAAATTATCACTTGCTTTCACTCCCTTTTGAAATCTTGATTCCTAGTTCTTTTTCCACCTGGAAACAACTTGTCTGTATTTTAAACTCTAAAAGTCAAGTCTTTGAAATAAAGGTCCAATTTTTATAAAATTCACTGATTTTGCATACCTGCAAAAGACTCAAGTTTCAGTAATTTTCTTGGGAGTTGACAAAAGTGTCAGTCACTTCACAAGACCATCAGCCTGACAATCTCTTTGGCATTCAGAAGAGCATGATTGATCTGGCTTTGTTCTTTGAAAGGACACTACAGGCTCCTTCCTCCGTACCCTAAGGAGGCTTGGGCCAGAGGAAATTTAGCTCTATCTTCTTAAGAAATAACATTCTAAATGGTATCATGCCAAGTGATTTAAATAAAACATCTCCCATCATTAGTCAGGCTTTCTCAATTCAGCACCACTGACAATTCAGGCTGAAAAGTTCTTTCTTGTAGGGTGGTCCTGTAGTTTGTAGGATGTTATCAGCATCAGTGCCTTCCACTCACTACAGGCTAGCAGCATCCCCCCTTCCAAATGGGACAGTCACAAATATCTGCAGACATGACCACGTCCCCTGGGGGTTAAAATCACTCCTGTTGAGGATCGTTGTTGTCATTCAGTCGCCAAGTTGTGTCCAACTCTTTGTGACCCCATGGACTGCAGCACTCCAGCTACCCTGTCCTTCACCATCTCCCAGATATTGCTCAAATTCATATTCACTGAGTCAGTAATGCTACCTAACCATGTTATCCTCTGCCACCCCCTTCTCCTATTGCTTTCTGTCTTTTCAAGCATTACAGTCTTTTCTAATGAGTCAACTCTTCAAATCAGTTGGCCAAAGTACTGGAGCTTCAGCTTCAGTAACAGTCCTGTTGAGGACTACTGTTCTGTAAGATGCCTAAAAATCAGGCTGAGCCTCCAAGTTGATGGGAATTGCATAAGAAAGTTAAGGGCAACAATGATCTTTTTAAGCCACTAAATAGCTGACTTAATAGCAAAGTTATTAAGTTCTCTGAACCTCCATTTTTTCATTTGTAAGTGATGATAAAAATGAAATGGTATAATGCTAGTTATGGCAGCTTTGGGGTTCCCTGGTGGCTCAGATGGTAAAGAATATGCCTGCAATGCAGAAAACATGCGTTCAATCCCTCGGTTGGAAAGATCCCTTGGAAAAGGGAAGGGCTACCCACTCCAGTATTCTTGCATGGAGAATCTCATGGACAGAGGAGCCTCGCAGGTGTCTATAGGATCACAAAGAGTCAGACACAACTGAGCAACTAACACATTCACTTTTCATGTTAGTTCAGTCGTTTAGTCACGTCTTCTAAACACAACTTCTAACTTCCTATTTTAAGTAGAAAAAGCTATTATCCCCTTTCACTTTCCACTACTGCCCAAAAATATCTAAACAGGATTGTAATTATTGACAACCAAAGCTGTATTGTGCAGACAGGCAGCATGATGACAAAATTCCAGCATTCACGGAAGATCCTAAGCATTCAGGGTTCTATAGTTCAGTTCAGTTCAGTCACTCAGTCCTGTCTGACTCTTTGCAACCTAATGGATTGCAGCAGGCCAGGTCTCCCCGTCCATCACCAACTCCCAGAGCTTCTTTCAACTCATGTCCATTGAGTCGGTGATGCCATCCAACCATTTCATCCTCTGTCGTCCCCTTCTCCTCCTGCCTTCAATCTTTCCCAGCATCAGGGAGTCAGTTCTTTGCACCAGGTGGCCAAAGTATTGGAGTTTCAGCTTCAGCACTAGTCCTCCCAATGAATATTCAGGACTGATTTATTTTAGGATGGACTGGTTCGATCTCCTGCTGTCCAATGGACTCAAGAGTTTTCTCCAGCACCACAGTTCAAAAGCATCAATTCTTCGGCACTCAACTTTCTTTATAGTCCAATACTCACATCCATACATGACTACAGGATAAACCACAGTCTTGACTAGATGGATCTTTTTTGGCAACGTAATGTCTCTGCTTTTTTAATATGCTGTCTAGATCGGTCATAACTTTTCTTCCAAGGAGTAAGCATCTTTTAATTTCATGGCTGCGGTCACCATCTGCAGTAATTTTGGAGCCCCCCAAAATAAAGTCTGTCACTATTTCCATTGTTTCCCCATCTATTTGCCATGAAGTAATGGGACCAGATGGCATGATCTTAGGTTTCTGAAAGTTGAGCTTTAAGCCAACTTTTTCACTCTTCTCTTTCACTTTCATCAAGAGGCTTTTTAGTTTTCATGGTACTTTTGGTTAAATTAGTATTAACAATTAATACTAATTTTGTAATTGTATCTATAGTAAATATAAACTATTACCACCAGTGATTATGACTGTGACTACAGTCAGACACTTTATTAGCCATTCAGCGGTGCCTGCTGTGCCTGCTTATCACCGACACAATGGGGTAAAGGATAAGTGACTTTTAAAAAAGTGATAATTTAAAACAAATAAAAAAGTGATAATTTAATATATTCCTTTAAACATGAAGATTAACCATGTGAACTTCTTTTTGATTTGTCAACAGACTTTAAAATCTTTAATTCAATTCAATAAAATTTTAACTATATCTTATGTCTGTATCACTAAAAACGTGTACAGTGGGCATGTGTCTGTTCTGCTTATTCTTATTTCTCATTTTCACAAAGTTTAAAGAAGTCAGTTCTGTGAAGAATTTACTCCAAAGGCTTCGATTACAAAGGGAGGGCACATATGTAGAAATAACCAGATTATTAATTGCTTTCATGACATTTCGTAACCTTTCAGAACTTTAGGCATGGGGCTATTTAACACTGTTGTTTTTGAGCTTAGAATGAGAGTGAAAGTCATTCAGTACAATAACTGCCCACACCCCTCCCTTAAGATCAAACTATGACAAAATAACAGATAGTTACTGGAGCCATGAAATTAAGACACTTGCTCCTTGGAAGAAAAGTTATGACAAACCTAGACAGCATATTGAAGAGCAGAGATATCACTGTTGACAAATACCATTATAGTCAAAGCTATGGTTTTTCTAGTAGTCATGAAATGGATGTGAGAGTCGGACCACAAAAACTGTTTTCAAATTGTGGTGCTGGAGAAGGCTCTTGAGAGTTCCTTGGATAGCAAGGAGATCAAACTAGTCAATCCTAAAGAAATCAACCCTGAATATTCATTGGAAAGACTGAAGCTGAATCCCCAATAATTTGGCTACCTGATGTGAAGAGCTAACTCTTTGGAAAACACGCTGATGCTGGGAAAGATGGAGGACAGGAAGAGAAGGGGGCAACAGAAGATGAGATGGTTGGATGGCATCAATGACTATGGATATAGGTTTGAGCAAACTCCTGGAGAAACAAAGACAGAGAAACCTGGCATGCTGCAGTCCATGGGCTTGCAAAGAGCTGGATATGACTTAGCAACTGAACAACAGCAATAAGACAAAACAACATTCCCAAACAAACTGGATTATAGTTATGGTTTTGTCATCGTTATCTATATGATCTGGGATGTACCATTTAAAGTCTTTCAGCCTAAGTATCCACATGAGTAAAATAAGAGTGACACCTTCTCCCACAGAGTCCAAAAGTCTGGTCTGTACACCTGTGTTTCCTAAAATTTTTATGAGAAGCAAATTTGAATTTGAGAAACTGCTTTAGGAATCCTAGTACTTTGTACAAAAATAGAGTAATATTATTGTCATCACCACCCCCATCATCATTAATTATACACTGAACATTCTGAATAACATTTGGGACCTTGCCTAAATAAGTATGTTAACCCTAATAGGCAGGGAGACAGCTAAACTGTTAGCAGACAGGGGTCTTTTCACCCCCAGGTGAGTCCTACATTTCTTAGGGATTGAAATAATTTTTCTGTGTTCAGCAACATAATGGAAACTTACAGAAATAGTCAGAAAAAATTTTATCCTGTGTACATAATTTTGAGCTCTGTTGACAACAGATAAACTTATGTCTTCTTTGAAACCTCTAATAATAAAATTGTGTTGTCATTAAAATTTTATTTTATGAAATCCTATAGCCCTAACACAATAATTATACAAATATACTTTGATTCTTTATTAAAACTTGATTCCTTTGAATTCCTGGATCTTGCTTTGTAAGAAGGTGATAACATCACCATAAGAGCTCAATTTAAAGTACCATTATTACCCTGTTCAGGGAATAGGCTGCAATGGGAATAGTTCTCTGAAAAAGCCACAGGGTTCTGCTGTGGCTTCTTGATTACATCCAAGGGGGCAGAGACCTTGGGTCTGGTGTCAACAGCTGAGAATATGTGGTACAGTGCCTGCAATATGGTAACGTGAATGAATGAATGAGAGAACAAACAATGTGGGGAAGCAAGGATCCTGTCTTACTGTGCTAGGGTTCACTTCAAAAACCAAAACAAATCACCAGAGGATTTCTAAATATTAGTCAAATATATTTGCTAATTTTTATTTCCATCAGGAAAGAAAAAGCTGAAGCTTTCACTGAGAATCACATGTATAAAATCTGTGCAAATTTTCCAATATTTCTTTTCATGATTTGGTGCTATTAAGCTCAGGATCTATAAAATATCAGTAGTATAATGTAGAAGATGCTAATGTATTCACATTTTTCTGTACCGTTTGATTCTGAAATGGACATAGTTCTTTTCCGTTTTAAGATTAAGATAACTTTCTCACACTTTACTCCACGTCCACCCTAAAAGGCAGTTTCAGAACTGTGACCTGGCTCTGTCTTTCTGCTCATCTAACAGCTTCCAGACAGCTACTGAGTTATATGGTATGTTTTGGACTCATCTAATGTGCCACTGAGCTTCCCAATAGCGCTAGTGGTAAAGAACCCACCTGTCAGTTCAGGAGATGTAAGAGATGCAAGTTTGATCCTTGGGTTGGGAAGATTCCCTGAAAGAAGGTACAGCAACCCACTTAAGTATTCTTTTCTGGAGAATTCCATGGACAGAGGAGCCTGGCGGGCAATAGTTTAAAGGGTCTCAAAGAGTCAGACATGACTGAAGCGACTTACCATGCACATGCACACACAATGTGTCATTCAAAAAAGCACAGAAGATAACCCTTCTTTTCCCTCCATTTGGTTGTTTGGTGGAATACTCATCTGTTCCAGTTGATATTCTAGTGGATTTGCACATGGGGTTAGCTCTCCAGCTCTCTACCAAGCCCATTCTTGCAGGATTTAAACACCCTGCATCTACCTACTCCCATTCATGTGCATCAGTCCTAGTTCCTTCACCAGGAATGCAGAATAGTTACTAACAGACAAGGGTCATCTTTCTTTCCTTTATGAGACCAGGAACATGTACGACGCACACAAAGCTGGGGTGTGTGTGTGTGTTTGTGCGCACGTATGCACACATGCGTGTGTGTGAAGGAGAATGAGGTGCTGGTACATCGAGGGAAGTCGAATTAGAGACAGAATGAGTCTTTACTGTTCCACATCCTTTCTGGGCCCTCCTCTGCCCTCATGTGTCCCAATTCACTCTTGCATCCTTCGAGAGCCATCCAAGTGGCCGTAGCACACAGGATGTTATATTACTGGCAACCAAAATGATCTCGACTAATACAGTTTGCCTTAGAGCCATGAGGCCTATAAACAAGGAAGTCCAACTTTATTTTTCTTTTATCCTTTCAACATATCTCCAAGTTCAGATGTCACTGAGGTTTATTACTACTTCAACTATATTGACAGCTTCTGCCTCAAGCACCTGCCTCTCTCTGCAGACATTCCTGGGCTCAAAAGGAGCCAGCTTGGCCACATCAGTCAAGAAGAGGATGAGAGTCAGTGTTCTCTCATTGAGAGAGTCCACCCTGAAGCAGAGAGGGACAGAGTCAGTGAATAAATGCCCCAGTGCCCCATGTATCACAAGACTTCTCAGAGACTCAGGGGATCGAGCCCCACTGATGACCACGGTCACTCACTTATCTATGTATCTCGTTTTTCTCTCTCGTCTCATCATCTCCAGTCCACTTGGGCTTTGCAGGACACTCTCCCAAATAAACCACCTCCAACCAAGTCCAAAGTTTCAGGAACTGCTTGGGGGAAAACCTAAACTATGACAAGAGCCATTTTCTGTGATGAGAGGGCTTCATAAGGGGATTGCATTGTTATATGGCTAACACTTGCGATTCACCAATGTTCCTATCTAGTATCACCTGACACCAGAGAGTAAGTGAGAAGACTCAGGCCATTACAGTAAATTCTGCTACATAATTTGGGCTCTGCTCTAGACCTATAAAGACTCTCATTGTTGCTGTTCAATTGCTTGGTTGTGTCCAGCTCTTTGCAACCCTACAGACTGTAGCCCGCCAGGCTTCTCTGTCCATGGGATTCTCCAAGCAAGAACCCTGGAGTGTGTTGCCATTTCCTTCTCCGGGGGATCTTCACGACCCAAGGATTGAACCTAAGTCCCCTGCAGTCTCCTGCATTGAAGGCAGATTATTTAGAACTGAGCCACAGGAGAAGTCCTCATAAAGACTCTTAGAACACATTTAAAAAATTCATTGAGAGTTTTCATTATTGGGGGAATTTTATACAGTATATATACATTTCTTTGTGATAAATGTTATACATGTGATTATATTTTTGGTAATTGACTTCATACAAATGCAGAGAATACAGAGAAGACTTAAACTGCACTTCCAATTTTGTACCTTTTTACTTTTAAGACCTGAGCATGATCTCTAAAATATCTGAAGCTTGGATTTCTGAGCCATAAAACGTGAAAAGAAATACCTAGCTTGCATAATTCATGGAACTCAGAAATGTAGTGCTGAATTGGTTCAATAATTGATGGTGCCTAAATGACAAGAAAAAAATTTATGGCATATATTTTAAGAGAATAAATAGAAGTACGTATCAAAAAAGTCCAAAAAGCCCACAGGAGCTTTTTGGAAACGTCTTTATTCTATCTCTTACCACCTTGACATACTGGTGAAAAATATTAATTGCAGGCATGAGATTCTTCCATCTTCACCAGTTAGCCTGGTTTCATCTACTTTGCCTGAACTCAAAGAGGTTTTCACTTTCATTTAAAAGGCTAATTGATTTGGTGAGCACACATGGAAATACCTCTCAGAGTGCATTAACCTATATACTCCAGATTCTAATTCTTACTAATGTTCAAGGCAAAAATGAACATTAGCCTTGAAAATTATGACCTTGTTAAAAACCATTCCTCCAAGCAATGTGCACTAAGTCATTACTAAAGTATTTCAAGTTGATTGTGTGTGTGTATATATATATATCACTTGTCACTGATTTAATCCTTGTGAGTGAAGCTTTACCTCAAGCTTGATATCTATATTCCAGACAGGCTGATTATAGGATATTTTCCCCTGGCTGCTAGAATATTAGTGCTAGAAGGAAGCACAGACAGTATTTAATTTTTTCCTAACTTCTTAGTTTGCAAGTAGAAAAAAAAAAAAGCCCAAATAAATGAAGTTATTTGCCCAAAGTCACACTGTGAACTAGATGAAAAACCATGTTAAGGATGTAGGTACCTCTGTAAAACTTTCCAAAAACAATTTCTAAAGCATGATCTGTGGAACACTGGTCCCTTAAGATTCTATAACCCCCAGTTCTGCAAGAAAAGGTTTCTACTGTAAAATAATTTGGGGAAACAAAGTACATGTTGAAATATGAAAGAATTCTTAAATGGATACAGATAAAGAATATATTTACTGACCTAACTGGGTCACGGGAATTCCTCTTCTTCTCCCCAGGCACAACCTTGTTACATTAGGAAAGTGAAAATGTTAGTCAGTTGTGTCCAACTCTTTGTAACCCCATGGACTATAGCTCGCCAGGCTCCTCTGTCCATGGATTTCTCCAGGCGAGAATACTGGAGTGGGTTGCCATTCCCTTCTCCAGGGGATCTTCTCGACCCAGGGATGGAATCCAGATCTCCTGCATTGCAGGCAGATTCTTTACCATCTGAGCCATAAGAGAGGCCCATGTTAGGAAGTGCTGACTCATGAGATCAACACCTTCCTGGATAAAGTTCAAAGACTTAGGTTTAAGACACCAGACTCTGTATCACCAGCCTCTGCCTACCCACCCAACTGCATCCCTGCCTGTCCTCCACCCTCTCCAGACACACCAGACACCCAAGTTCTCCAGAGTGATAACACCTTACTGCTTCTTTCAAATACACTTTTTAATCCACTTGGGAAATCTTTCAAGGTCTACGTGCATTGGTTTGTATTCTTTCCTCTCTTTCTCTGTGTCTTCTTATTCTCTCTCTCACACACACAAATCATCTGCATGGGATAGGATGTGTTCTCTGTTCCTTTGATCTTGATTCTCAATTTACATACATATAAGAACATGTTATATTTTAAAATTATGTTAAAAATGAATAAGGATGAACTAGTCCCTGATATGTTCTGTCTCCTGTTTGTTGCTGTCATGTCTGCCAGAAACGCCAGTCAAAGAGATCAGCCAGTTCCTGACTGTTCCTTCTTTCAGAATCCTACCAACAGAGTAGAAAGGGGTTGAGCATGGCTCTTCAAGGACTATTTAGGGATAGGAAACACATTAGCAGAACAAATTAACAGGCCAGTGAATTAGAATTTTCTGGAAGTTAAAAACAAACTCTTGTAGGAAGCTTACAATTCTCAGTGATATTGCATGCTCTTGACGAGTTTTGTGCCACAGTAAGCTGAAATTACTTTGTCTTAGGAACAGATGGAAAAACTGACATCCAATCAATGCAGGCCCTTCGTTTCATTCTGAATTTCTTCCTCTATGTTAGTTAAGTATCAGTGCCCGTGTCCTTGCAACTTACAGGAAATCGCTTCTCATGTTATTCACCCAATAGCCAAAGTATGAAGCGGATGACAGGAAGAAAGCTGTGAGATGGCCCACATGGGGATGCTGTATCTTCCTTCAGAGGGTGGTGTTTAAAGGGCAAGTGTGGCGAATAAAACCATTTGCCTGAGTACACTACCTTACAGTAGGAACCCTCTCTGGTTCTACCTGATTTAATGTTGTATAGGGAGCTAGCTATAACACACTAAGCTGTTCCTACGGCATCGCTAGACCTTTAGAGTTCTCGATCTGAAACACTATGGACATACATTAACACTCTAGACATACCATCAAACGTCATACTGACCGCCATGTGTTTGAGTTTATGAGAAAACTGAGTTTTCACACTCAGGCTTCCCATATTACTAACATTTTGTCCCAAAATACAGTCACTGAATTCTGTGAAAGCAGTGAGGAGAGGAAGCAAGAGAGAAGGAAATAAAGAATAAAAAATAAACACATTTCAAACTAAAATACAAAACACGTGCTAAAGTAATAATGAGAAATCTTAAGATATGGAAGAAAATCTCCCTCCAGTGGGAAAATGTTGACCTAAGGGGTCCTTCTAAAACCTTGATTATTCTTGGATGGTTATTATGCTTTATAATTTCTGCTTATACTATATAGCAAGAAAATATTCCATTTCATGAATTTAACTTTGTGTTTGTTGTAGGCAGAATAATGCCTCCCCCAAAGATGTCCCCTCATAATTCCAGGAATTATCATACCTTTCCTGGGATTTGGCAGATGTGATAAAGTTAAGGCTCTTGAGGCAAGAGGTTATCCTGAGTTATCTGGATGGCACTAATATAAAAACAAGAGTTCTCACAAGTGAAAGGGGGAGGCAGTCAGTCACTATGAGAATAATAGGATGTAAGGCAGCCTGGGCTGGCCCCTACCGGCTTCGAAGACGGAGGAAGGGGCGGCAAGCCCAGGAGTACAAGTGGCCTCTGGAAACTGCAAAAACAAGAGAACAGATTCCCTCTCAGAGGCTCCAGGAAAAAAAATGCAGCCTTGTTGACCCCTTGGTTTTTAATCCAACGGGATCCATTTCAGACTCCTAACCCACCAAACTATAAAAAAAATGAATTTGTGTTCTTTTAAGCCACTAAGTTTGTGGTTATTTGTTGCAGCAGCATCAAAAATATAAAACTCTTCACTTTTTAATTCAATAAGGTCTCTTTTAAGAGAAGTTGAAGATGAAGACGCTGATAATGAGATTAAAACACAGCATCGAAGGCTGGAAACGAGGCTGGCCTCCTCTGTTGAGTGCTGGGCATTTTGGCGTTTATCACTTTTATAAAAACACCTGAGAGCAACCCACACAACACTGCCCACCGGAAGGCCCAGAGCAAAGCTTCTGACACAGAAAACCCTGGCCTTTTCACAGAGGTGTTCTTCCTACGCTGAGTGCTGGCCTGCAAAAGCTAAAGGTGCGGTGAGAGGGAGGCCAGAGCGGGTCACTGAAATCTGGGCTGTGACCAGCGAGCAATGTTGGCATCTCACTGCTTCCTTCTCCTTTATTCTCCACTTAAGGCTCTGCCTCCTGCCTGCTCTCACTCATTTTCTTCTCTCCCTCTCCTCACATTCTCTTCTTTTTCTTTCTGACTTTTTCTCCTGGTCATCATTTGGAACTAAAATCTACCTTACTAGTCCTATTTATCCAAAAGGTTTAATTTTCATTATGTTCAATATATTTTCATTCCTTTTCAATTGTGATATACTGAAGCTATAAAACAGTTATCTTTGAATATCTTTCCATTCTGTGTGCTTAATTTTAATGGTAGCTACCAAAACTGAAATTTGCTTTTAATGAATTGACATATATATGGACTGAAAAATAAAAAAGAAAGTGTGTCACAACAGATAATAGTGGTTATTTCTAGAGAGTGAGGCAATGGATGACTCTTTTTCCTTTATAATTCTTTCCATTTTTTCCACATTACATATCCCATCTTAAAATAACATTTTTCTGAAGAGAGACTATCTCTTTTTAAAAAGATAACTTCCCCAAATCCCCCCCACAAAAGCCCTATCCCCCTAATTCCATTTAAGTGAAAGTGAAGTGAAAGTGTTAATTTCTAAGCAGTGTCCGACTTTTGTGACACCATGGACTATAGCCCACCGCTCCTCTATCCATGGAATTCTCCAGGCAAGAATACTGGAGTGGGTTGCCATTCCCTTCTCCAGGGGATCTTCCTGACCAGGCATTGAACCCAGGTCTCCTCCACTGCAGGCAGATTCTTTACCATCTGAGCCACTAACTTAAATCCCTTTTCATGATTTGAAGTCTAAGTTTCTGGGACCTGATTAAACTTTTCACAAAGCAAAACCAATGCAAAATACATTGAGAGATGAGTCTTATTCCATGCTGTACTCTTATTTACATGTGTGCAAAGGAACCTTAGCTTTTGTTTGCTTTCCTTTTTTATAATAATTTTCTATAGTAGGCTTACACTTGCTTTCCACACTTGCTTTGCCACTCTAGAGCTACCTACGTATTGAGTATTTTTAGAAATAATTTTCCTGACATCCGTTAGTTGATCTTTTATGCCCTGCTTGAATATCACTTCTCAGCTGCTCACATCTGCCATTTGCCATGGCATCTGTATTTGAGTTCTGTTCACCATGTACCCACCACTGGCTCGGTGCACAGTAAAAAGTGACTAAGAAGTTCTGTATACCCACTCCAGAAATATTTAAAAGTAGGAGCATTTTCACTCCCCTCCTATTGTCAAGGTTGCCTCTGAAGCATTTAGAAGCAACTCTTTGTGAATACCTGCAGGTCCTATTTCATAATTCTCTCCTTGAATGTTATATTTCAGCAGATCTGATTCCAAATCTTAATCAGATGCATCATATCTTGACCTTGTCTGAATAGAAAATACCTGTGGGCTATCTGATGTAGAGAAGAAGGAAGAAAACACTTGACCCCCAAAGCTCAGTTTGAAAAATCATAAATAGATTTGTGTGCATAGTTCTTAATTTTCACACGTATTTGTACAGTTTTCATACTATTTTATGATTTTATGACCAGAATTAATGCTACTAAGAATTTGTATATGTATATTGTTGTTTTGTTGCTTAGTCCTTCAGTCATATCCAACTCTTTGTGACCCCCATGGACTGACTGCAGCCCACCAGGCTCTTCTTTCCATGGGATTTCCCAGGCAACAATACTGGGGTGGGTAGCCATTTTCTTATCCAGGGGATCTTCCCAACCTAGGGATTGAACCTGTGTCTCTTGTACTGGCAGGTGGACTCTTTACCACTAAGTCACCAGGGAAGCCCTGCATATGTGTATATATATGTCCTGCATATGTGTGTATATATATATACACACATGTATACACATATGTATACATGCATGTGTATATATATATGCATATATACACATATATTGTATAAATGCATATGTATATATATATATATATACACACATACACATTGTATAAATGTGTATTTGTATACACATACATATGTAAGTCAAACGAAAAGCTTACACACACACATATCATCAGAATACGGTAAAGCGCTTTAGCAGTTTTTCTTTAACCCAAGCAGACTTATGAAAGCTAGACTTGAAAATCAACCTTAAATGCATTTTGTTCCCCTCATGCTTGTAAGTGGAATTTTAATATTAGCCACTAATAATGTTTTGTAATTAACCAGCATTTTAACACTGAAATAAGCAATAAACTAATGCTTTAACACTTTTTTAATTGAAAAGATTAAGAGAAAGCTAATTAATTTGTAAACTGTACATAGTGAATCATTCTGAGTCTATGATTAATTTGTTCTATTTTTTTGTTCTACACATGAGTGGCTTTTTTTACAAAGTACAAAACATGTAATTAGCAGTAGACAGTTTTTATTAACCCCTGGAAATATCTGTTTGTTCATTAGTTTATTAGTTTTTCTCATAGCAGTTCAAAAATTTCTGATCTTTCATTAACTTGTAGATTTTGTAAATCCTTTATTTGTGTTGTAATAGCAGAAATAGGATCATATTATTTTCCAGAAATAAATGATTTAGCATTATTTATTTTAGAATCTATACTCAAATTTTAGCTTGGTTTATAATATTTTAATGTCAGTATACCATTCCATAACTATGTCTTAATATAAGCTCTCAGTATTTTTCAACAGGAAATCTACTTAACTAACCTCTTGTAGGTCTAATTTCAGCCACTTCTAACTTCCTTGCCTATCCAGCACAAATAAATAAATTTATTTAATCCAATAAATATTTATTGAGGCTGTGCTGCTGTGACAGGCACTATTTAAAATTCTGCCAATACCATAATGAATAAAACAGGCAAAAATCCCCCAAACTCATGTAATCTACATTCTAGTTGCATGGGACAGGTAGCAAAGCAAATGAATAAGGCAAGAATACTGTAGTGGGGAGTCAGTCCCTTCTCCAGGGGATCTTCCTGACCCAGGGATAGAACCCAGGTCTCCTGCATTGCAGGCAGATCCTTTACCATCTGAGCCACAGGGAAGCCCCCAAGTAAATCATATGTCATATTAAGGAATGATTACTGCTATGAAAAGTCACCATCATGGCTCGGACGGTAAAGCATCTGCCTACAATGCGGGAGACCCAGGTTTGATCCCTGGGTCGGGGAGATCCTCTGGAGAAGGAAATGGCAACCCACTCCAGTACTCTTGCCTGGAAAATCCTATGGGTGGAAAAGTCTGGTAGGCTACAGTTTATGGGGTCGCAAAGAGTAGGACATGACTGAGCAACTTCACTTTCACTGCTATGAAGAAAGCTACATCAAGCAATGGGAGATGGAGACTAAAGTGAGTAAATACAGTTTAGGTATGATTCTCAAGGAAGGTCTTAGTGACAAGATGACATCTGAAAAGTGACTTGAAGGAGTTGATGGAGATGGTCACGCTTGTAGATACGTTAGGGGAATAGTAAATGCAACGGGCCTGATATCTTTGTGGAATACAACATGCCCAGTACGGCTGAAACTGAGTGGATGAGCAAGAAGGTATGCAGAGGGTAGTCAGTGCCAAGACCAAGAGTGCAGAGTCTGGAGGTCACTGTCTTGGGAGTTTGACATGACAGCAACGTACATGTCAACAGACGTGTTCTGGTTGCTGTGATGGGAGTAGCCTGAGGTGTGGCAAGGGGGAAAGCAAGTAGGAGCTCATAGGAACAGAGGGTAAAACACAAAGGTGTTTGACCTGAGAGGGAGCATGGAGGTAATGAGAGCAGAACAGCTGGCGGAATGGAGGCGGGGCGTGAGTGCAGAGAGCCATCAAAGGAACGTGCCGCCTGCCTGGCGTGGATGCGTTCTTACTGGGCTATGAGACCCTCTCCTTTTCATCAATATAACACACTAATTCACTTTAAGTCTCACTTTTCTAAGAATCCTAATTAACCTCATGCTATTCTAAACAGTCCATTAAACTGCATTCCCTGAGGCATGTAAATAGGTTTATTCTGTGACTTTGTCCTGATTAAAAGAGTTTGCCAGCTTTCTAACATTATACATGTTATATGTAATATATACATATATAGATGTTAGAAAGCTGGAAAATTATATATATGGCAAATATATGTGGTAGAATATATATAGGGTAGATTTTTGAAAGTAAATTTCGCTTTTAAATAATTTTGTAGATCTAGCAAATTTAAAGCTGCTCAAAAATCTACATATGTGTAAAATACATATTTTATGCAAATATACAATCTAAAACAAATAATAATATAATACATGTAAAATGTATCTATACATCTATATCTGTCTATATTATATCTTCTTGTATCTAAAAAATAAAATATATATATATATATATATCTACTTAAAGGACTGAATAAGGAAATATGTTTGCCTATTTCTGTTCTCAGTGCTTAATGAGAGTGAAAGGTTAGTTACTCAGTGGTGCATTTGCGACCCCATGGACTGTAGCCCACCAGGCTCCTCTGTCCATGGAATTCTCCACGCAAGAATACTGGAGTGGGTTGCCATTCCCTTCTCCAGGGAATCTTCCCAACCTGGGAATTGAACTTGAGTTTCCTGCATTGCAAGTGGATTCTTTACTGCCTGAGCCACTAAGGAAGCTTTAATACAGCATTATAATTATTACGGAAGTACTCTAGCAAAATCTACTATCATGGAATTTTTTCTTATTTTTAAATGTGACACATGGATAACTTTTAATAATACCTGATATTTTTCTTAAAAAGGGGTGGAATTTGGTTTCAGTGGATTTGTGTTTTTTTTCCATGGTCATAGCAGAGATTCGGTCAGAGCAGCACCTGATGCAAAGAACTGAAATTGGAAAAGACCCTGATGCTGGGAAAGATTGAAGGTGGGAGGAGAAGGGGATGACAGAGGATGAGATGGTTGGATGGCATCACTGACTCAATGGACTTGAGTTTGAGCAAACCCCAGGAAATAGTGAAGGACAGGGAAGCCTGGCATGCTGCAGTCCATGGGCTCGCAAAGAATCAGACATGACTGAGCAACTGAACTGAACTGAGCAGAGATTTGAGTCAGAAACACTACCTTTCAGAGAACTCCCTACTTCTGATGAAGGGAGCTGATGGTCGGCCTTCATTCAGAGGAGGGCAAGCAAGGTGGTGTGATTTCAGTAGGGGTGGGAGAGGGGTTGGGGGGAGTTTGTGGTCGCTCATCAAAACAGGAAAATCTGTGGCTGGTCATTGTTTACCTTGGCTGATAATTTCTTATCTCTGGCGAGAATGTAAATTCCACTCAGAGTAGGTTAAAACGTGAGCCACTATTTCTGTGAGATTAACTTTGGGTGAAAACTGGAGCTAAAACAAGAAGGAACTGGAAAATGGGGGAGGCGGTGGCCCTGAAGTGAAGCAGGCAGCCCGACGGGCAGAGGGTGACTGCTTCTTGCTTCAGGGTTTGCCTGGAACCTTCCCTGGAGGTGAGGACCCAACACTGGCTCCATCAGTTGCCCTGAGTGTAACCACTGAGGTTAAAATGGATGTTCCTTTGGACGTGTGGAGTGCTTTTCACAGACAGCACGTCCTCATTTTAGCCTCACAGTAACCTCCAGCAAGAGGGGGAGAAAAACTCTCATTTATTTTATAGAAAAGAAATATGAATCTCAGAGAGGGAAAATGACTTAACCAAGGCTACACATTGATTCAAAATATATTTACCATGTATCCACTATTCTCCTTTTTGCAGAGTATTACAGAAGGGAAAGAAAATTAACATACTGTCTTTCTCCTTGAGGAGCTCACAATCCATTCAGGTGTTTGTACAAATAGATATTTAAATTCTGATTAGGGATGGAAAATAGAGCACGACTTAATACCTGGTCTTTTTCTTTTCTTTTTTTCTAATTACATTGTACATCACATGTACCTGGGCTTCGCTTGTGGCTCAGTTGGTAAAGAATCCACATGCATTGTGGGAGACCTGGGTTCAATCCCTGGGTTGGGAAGATCCCCTGGAGAAGGGAAAGGCTACCCACTCCAGTATTCTGGCCTGGAGAATTCCATGGACTATACAGTTCATGCGGTCACAAAGAGTCAGACACGACTGAGCGAACTTCACTTTCACTTTCACTTACGTATACCTATCTGGTCTTTTTAATCCTATTTAATTTTCTTTACCACAGTGTTTAAAAAATAAAAAAATTCATACTTTGTTATAAAAAAGTAATTTATGTTTATGTAAATACAAATAAGATGATACATAAATATGAAAAACAATTTTATGATCAGTAATCTCATGTTACTGCTGCTAAGTCACTTCAGTTGTGTCCGACTCTGTGCGACCCCATAGACAGCAGCCCACCAGGCTCCCCCGTCCCTGGGATTCTCCAGGCAAGAACACTGGAGTGGGTTGCCATTTCTTTCTCCAGGGGATCTTCCCAACCCAGGGATAGAACCCAGGCCTTCCACATTGCAGGTGGATTCTCCAATCTCAGTACTTGACAACAATAACATAAAATTACAAAATAACACTTTATACTTTTTATTTACTTTTAGTTTATTCTGATTTTAGTTTTATTATCCTCATAGTGTAGTGGGAGACTTATGTTTTCTGTGTCAAACAAACAATATGGCTCCACTTTATGACTTGAATAGTTTCCCAGGATGTCATTACATCATCCTTTATTTTACCATACTCTTATTGATGGATGTTACAATTTGCTCCTAATTTTTTCATCCAAGACTATATTGAGATAAAGATTATACATAAATATTTGTAAATGCATTTAATTATTTCCTCACTATATAATTCCATAAATAAAATTGTTGGTCAAAGTTCATACTCAAGTTTAAAAATATCAGCCTCTGATCATGACAGATCTTGATTTAAATTCAATTTATAATTCTTTAAATGAGAATGAAAACTTTTATTTTCCCTAATGGTTAATAACTTTTTAAAAAGTTAATGTATGAAATTTCTCTTTATAATATTACTCAAAATTGTCCTATAGCTTAGAATTTTTATTTAGTTACTGGGAAAAAATCCGAGGAAAGTTGAATATGGACAGATCTGAGATAGGTCTGAGTCTCTGTGATTTAAACTGAAGATAATCTGACTAAAAGATAAAGCCATGACATGGATTTGTTATGTGGTATGAACAAAGATAAAACCATGACACGGATTTATGTGGTATGAACTTTTGTTCCCTATAAAAGCACTTTTCTGACATTGCTGATGTGAATATTCAGTACTGAAGATTTAGACCTGCAAAAATATTTTGAAATTCTTTCCATAAAATTACTCCCTGGTGGTCCCAGAAAAATATCTCGAAACAACATGTTGGCAACTGGGAGCGAGAACCCTTTGATGCTACATGCGTGCACGTGTGTTTGAGATTGATGGTCATGGGTATGGCAGAGTGTAGCAGACACGCTGTGTGCTTTAGGATATAATGTACCTGAACTGGAATATCCCTCCTGTATTTTTTCTCACCCATCTCACTTTATTTCTTCCCTTAAAATTTGCTGTTTGTCTCTTTAAAGATTCCTCCAAAGTAGTACAGGCTATGATAATGCTTTGACAAGGTAATTATTTGAATCATGAGGCTACTGAATGGGATTAAAGACAAACAGATAAGCAAACAGGTTTTATTTAGGTGCGCACTGGCACCTGGACCTCCCACTATGCAAAACACCCACAGGCATTCTTCTCTGCTCATGCAAGGTTGAGGAAAACAGGTAATGTTTTCTCCAAAGACAACCAGCACAGCAAGAACATTAGAAATGAAAGGGGTTTGGGCGCCTCCCATAGTGATTTGCCTCTGATCCTTGTCATTTTGTGGCAAAGAGCTCTTTATGTTTACATATACAGTGATAAATACGTTTGGATGCTGTTAAATAATCCTATTAAGCACACTGGAGAGCTATGAGTCTGTTTTTTAGCCTCTCTTTCTTGCTGATAAAAGTAAAAACAACAACAAAAAAATTAACTGGGTTTAGCTTAGAAACATTATGTACACATTAAAAAATATGCACCGCATGACACTAGCTCCTGGATGAAACTCATTAACTTACTATTAGAAAGTTACTAAATTACTTCCTAGTTCTAGTACTAAAAGCAAAAAAAAAAAAAAAAAAACCAAACAAATTTGCTTTGAAGGATAATTAGCTTTTTTATTAAAAAAGAAACCAGCTTGAGGAGGAAAGAACACTTCTCTTCAAGAAACATAGACTTAAAACTGTGAAATCATTACGCTATGAATTCTGAGAACTTGTATCACTCTTTAAATAGTGTATGAAGATCAGAACAAAAGGAGAAAGTGCTAGGTAGGGTTGAAAGAAGTGCCAGGTTTGGTATTCATGATGTACTAAATGTACTGCCTTTTGTCACTGACATAAAAAAGATAGCCAGAGGGGTGAAAAATTTAAAAGGCCAGAGTTGTCTGTATGCACAGTCAGAGCAGTTCACTGTCTATTTGGTTTGGATTCAGAACAATGGAAAATAATGCTTCCTCTATTGTCTTTTTTTTTTTAAGTTGTAAGTATGTTACTGAATGTGAAATCTGAATGTGTCAGAAATTAAATGCTGAAATAAAACAATGTCTAAAACAATAACATATATCATGCATTAATCAGCATCTTTTGTAAAATGCATGGTTCTTATATTGCTTGAGAATTGTGAATTAATAATAATTCCAAATGTATGGACGTCACTTACTGTTAAATAAAACCTTTGGAGATTTTTATTTCTTCCTTTTTGGTATCAGTTGTAATTTTATTTTGAGGGGATAGTTTTTTTTCCTGACACCATGTGTAGTTATCTCAAACACCTTCAACATCGAAAACAAAGATTTTGGAATGAAAGCTTCAAAATGAGCTCTTCTGTTTTTCACCCATTCACCATCCTCATGGCTGGGGTGTGAGGATTCTGAGGGACTGTCTTTCCTTCTGAAATCCGCTTGACAGTATGCGCTGCAGTGGCTTGCTTCTTTTTGTGTGTGATTCGTTTGATCTTCGTTTCTGGTTTTTTGTGTTTTTTTTTAATTGGAGGACGATTGCTTTATAATGTTGTGTCAGTGGCTTGCTTCTTAACCATGTCCTGCAACCTGGTGAAGATGAGGTGACGTAAGCTCATGATCACAAGGTAATGGGCAGGCCATGTGGCAAGGGGCTGAAATGATACAAGGCTAAGGTAAGACAGGCAGTGAATTTGCTGCATAAAAGGTCACTGAGTGATGGGTTTGGTGAATCTGAAGGGAAGGAAAGACAATGAGTAGAATTCAAGAGAGGCTTTACCTTCTGGCTGGAGGAAGAGAATGGAAGGGAAGTATTATCTACTCAAATTGGCATGAGCAATTGCTCTAGAATCTTCTACTAAGCTCATTAAAATGTAGATTTCCTGAGTCTGTTACAAACCTTATAAAACAGAAACTCTTGGGATGTTGCTCTGGAATCTGTACTTTATAGATTTACTCAGGTGATTCTCAAATTAGAATATAAGAACCACTGGCTTAGAGAAAACAAAACAAACAAACAAAAAATGAACTGATGAACTGATTGGTGGTCTCCAAGCTCAGTGAGTGAAGCTCAAACACTTCTTCCTTTCAGAAGTACCTAGGGATTAACTGCTAGATGAGAAAAACTCCAAAGAAAATCTCTGAATACATTCCAAGCAGCGTAAAAGAATTAAAGAGTATAGTAAGGGCTAACTTTACAAGTAAGAAAGCAAGGAGCAGTAAGGTTTTACTTCCATGAGATTTATTTAACTGGAAACCTATCTTTCCTTTCTCAACTACATATTGGTTTCGTTCAATTCAGTCACTCAGTCGGGTCCAACCCCATGAACTGCAGCCTACCAGGCTTCCCTGTTCATCACTAACTCCCGGAGCTTGTTCAAACTCATGTCCATTGAGTTGGTGATGCCATCCTACCATCTCATTCTCTGTCTCCCCTTTTCTTCCTGCCTTTAATTTTTCCCAGCATCAGGATCTTTTCAAACGAGTCAGTTCTTCACATCAGGTGGCCAAAGTATTAGAACTTCAGTTTCAGCATCAGTCCTTCCAATGAATATTCAGGACTAATCTCCTTTAGGTTTGACTGATTTGATCTCCTTGCAGTCCAAAGGACTCTCAAGAGTCTTCTCCAGCACCACAGTTCAAAAGCATCAATTCTTTGGTGCTCAGCTTTCTTTATAGTCCAGCTCGCACACCCATTCATGACTACCGGAAAAACCACAGCTTTGACTAGAAAGACCTTTGTTGACAAAGTAATGTCTCTGTTTCTTGATACGCTGTCTAGGTTGGTCATAACTTTTCTTCCAAGGAGAAGCATCTTTTAATTTAAGCCAGCTTAAAGTATAACCATTGGGAAATGTGACAATGGTCAATCCCACACACACCAAAAGAAAATTTCCAAATAAGTGACTTATATCAGACCTTCCCTCACTTGACAGAGATTAGGGAGAGAAAGCGCAACTATGGGAAAGAGAAACAGAAGACAAAGTTTAGCACAAGCCCAACTGCCTTCCTTTAAGCAAATGTCCTGCCCGGAAGTAGTATGGGGAGTGTCAGACTCCCTTATATTCGTTGTATAGCAAGCATTTGCTGAGTGTCTACTGCATTAGTCTAGTCATGTGATTTCATTTATGAAGTCAAATAAGGAGTTTTTTTTTTTTTTTTCCATATCAAGAACCTAATATCCAGGATCCAGCCATGGCTGAGGTCTGCCCAGGATTTTTCATCACATTCCATTTCCAAATTCAATAAACTCTCATTTTTTTGATGTGAAAAAAAAGGCAAACTATCCAGGAAGTCTATATTGTTATTCCATTGACAGGGTATATACAGTAGGCTGTGGGAGCACAGAGGGTAGGGTCCTAGATTAGATCTGTGATGATGGAATGTTTCCTGCAATAAATGGCATGAGCTGAGTACTGACGACATGTGAAGGATGAACTGAATGCTCTCACATCCAGTTGGAAGGTCCCTGCAGTTGCTCAGAAGTGAGGAGAGGCTCAGCTGAGCATAGCCGTGGAGATGAAGGTGAGGTATGAATGATGTTCCAGAGGTAGAATATATTGGACTTGGGGACTGATTTGATGTGGTGGTTTTAGGTGACTAGTATCAATGACTGGGTTGGTAATGGACCATTTACATTTATACAGGAGGAATAACAAGTCTGGGTGGGATGAGGGAAGGGGAAAGTTGAATTTTAACCTGCTGAGTTTGTTATAGGGACATAGCATGGAGGATATTGAGATGTTCACACGATCAACAAATATTTATTAAATTCCTTGTGTGTGCCAGTCACTGTCCATCAGGTTAATAGATCCAATAGAAAGTCTTGGCTGAGCAATATAGGTTGAGAAACCTTCATCATATAAATGGGCATTGAAGACATAGTTGGGGACGTCAAGGGGAAGAGTATAAATGAGAGGAAAAACCTGAGGGCAACACGTGGGAGCACCGCTATCTAAGGGCGAGCTAACGGGAGAGTCCAGGACGCAGACCGAGAAGCAACAGCCTCCCTCAAACTGAACCCACGTGATCGTGGTGTACGGTCCTTTTACTGTGTTCCTGGATTCTGTTTGCAAGAATTTGTCAAGGAATTTTGCTTCTATGTTCATCAGTGATATTGGCTTTTAATTTTCTTTTTGGTGTGTGTGGTATCTTGGTTTTGCTATCAGGGTGATGGTGGCCTTGTAGAATGATGAACCTATTTGCAGGGGATGAATGGGGACACCATTGTAGAGAACGGACTTGTGGACACAGAGGGGGAAGGAGAGGGCAGACGGATGGAGCAAGTAGCGCTGACATGAACACTCTACCACGTGTAAAACAGATGACTAGTGGGGAGCTGCTGTCTAATGCAGGGAACCCAGCCTGGCGCTCTATGGTGGCCTAGAGGGGCGGGAGGAAGGAGGGAGGCACAAGAAAGAGGGTGTATATGTACATATATATATATCCATTCACTTCAGTTCAGTCGCTCAGTCGTGTCCGACTCTTTGCAACCCCATGGACTGCAGCACGCAAGGCCTCCCTGTCCATCACCAACTCCCGGAGCCTACCCAAACCCATGTCCATCAAGTCGGTGATGCCATCCAGCCATCTCATCCTCTCTCATCCCCTTGTCCTCCTGCCTTCAATCTTTCCCAGCATCAGAGTCTTTTCAAACGAGTCAGTTCTTCACATCAGGTGGCCAAAGTACTGAAGTTTCAGCTTCAGCATCAGTCCTTCCAATGAACACTCAGGATTGATCTCTTTTAGGATGGACTAGTTGGATCTCCTTGCATGTATATATATGTTTGTGTGTACATATATTTGTATATATATAACACTATTATGACTGATTCATGCTGTATGTCAGAAACCAACACAACACTATAAGGCAATTATCCTCCAAATAAAAAATTTAAAAAAACAAAAACAAAACTGAACCCAAGTGAAGACCTTGTTGAGTCATGGGAAACAAAGAAAACTGCTATGAGAAGGAGGAGGCAACATATATTAAGTACAAATGCCCCATTTATGTTACTTAGTACTAGTTTGCCAACACAAGGTAAGTAATGAGAGCAGATTCATAGAAGCAGGGGAGATGAAATCCACATTGAGGGAATCACCGGTATCGGAGGAGGATACTGCAAGGAAGGACAACTTATTCTGGCTCCTTGGCTGCATGTATGAGAAGGGTTGAGAAAGATGCATCATTTTTAAACACATACCATGCGTCATTCCTACCCTCTCTGCACTCCTGCATTTTAATCTGACACTCCTTACTTCCTTTCTCTCACTTGACTTCCGCTCACCTTCTCTGTTTGATGCCCTTCTGAGGGTAGACTTGTTACAAGAGGTGGAGAGAAGGAACACACAGCACCCCTGGGTGCTCAGGAGGTATGATCCACCAAACACTGGTGGTTGCTACTTCTGAGGGTTCCCCATGCCTGGTAATGAGCATTCACTTCACAGACACTTTAGATTCTTAAAAACAAAAACATAATAGTTTGCCAGGTAAGTAGCATCATGTTTCTTATACACGGAAAGGAAGAGAGGATCAAGAAGGCTAAGTCAACACCTTGGACCACACCGATAATAAGTGACAGAATTGGGGCTGGAACAGCCTTTCTTATTCCAGAATCCATTCCCCTTTTAAAAATATCACAGGAGGGAAGGAAAAGTTGAACAACAGGGAAGTTAAGAGAGTTGAGAATCGATGTGATTGACACCCCACTTTTGTTAGAGCTAGAGCAGAACTTTGAACAGCAACAGCAAAGACAATGAAGGGGCTGGTGGGCCATGAAGCTCACCTCCTAAATGCCAGCTCTGTGTCATCTGACCAGAAGAGTCACACCTTTAGGAGAGGACAGCTAATAGAATTTTAAAGGATGCTGTGTTTGAAAGGTGAAGGAGTTGAATGTTAGCCACTGGAAGAATATGTCAATATTTAGAACCTGAAGTTCATGAGGCTTTTGTCAATGATGAACTCTGTTCTCTCTTATTGAAACGTCTGAGAATGCTCCCCGTGTCTGACCATGACTTCCTTTACTGCCTTTAGGCCTATATCATAGTCACTGTTTTCATCACAAACAGGAAAGTTGCACCAGAAGTTGCAGGACATTTTCTTAGTAAGAACTGGTTTAGTCCCACATTATCATTCAAGTTGTTTGCCCCAGTCCGCTGAAATAATAAGAGAGACTGAGCCAGTTCTCATGAAGCTTCTTCCTGATATGGGGAGAAGGAACAATGACATATCCTCATTACAAGGTCTGATCCAGACCCATCTGACTCTGATCTTTCTGCGCCTGCAAAACATCCATTTGTTAACTCAGATTTTTCTCAGAAGGACACAGCAGGGAGGAAGTGACAATGATTCTGACATGAAAAAGCTTTTACTGACTGTTAGTTTTATTTACTTTATGATCTTCAACTCTACAGGTGGCAAAATACTTTATACTAGTTGGAACTACAGGGTTTTAAGGTCATTTTGTTTGGTAATCTATAGTGTTACAGAAAAACAAGCTGGAACAGAGAAAAAGTAAACTTAAGGAAATGGATATATTTACTTTATTTAAATAAATCTCTTTCCTCTTCTGCAGTGTTTCTGTCCCTTACATCCTCTCAGATTTACAACTAAGTGTTGGTAATTGCTGGAAAGAGCCACGAATTTTACAGAATAATTGGCCCTATTTTAAGACATACATTTTAGTGTGTACACTACATGGTGTGGCTATAAAGTATAAAATAGATTTTTGCATCTTGCTTTTCGAAATCATTCCCATTATTTTCTGTCACATGTGGTGTACATGTGTGAATGTGGCAACATTTTATAGTTTGAAGGTACTTTATAGTTTTCAGAAGTTACAAAATAATAGAATTAATTGCTTCGAATTTAGTCATTTTGCACTGGGCAAATATTGATTTCTTTCCCAACACCTTTAATTTCTAATGGAGCTTGAAATTAACTTTGGATTTTAATTCTATTTTATTCTGGGTTTGTACATCAGAGCCATTAATAATGTCAGGAGACTGCTGAGAGAACTGTTTCTGAGCCAGGAGCCCCCAGAGAGCCATCAGCATTTGGGTCTCCATCTTTTACAGAGAGGAGGAAAGTCTGAGTGGGAATGGTATTGTACTAGGATTTTATGGGGTCAAAAAAGGTAGCCTGTAAAAAGTCAGCCTCGGATCACTTGCTGAGGTTTGCATCACCTGCCTGCATGTATGCATCTTTAATCAGATCCAAAATGGTCAGGGCAGCAAAGGACAAGCAAAGGATTCTTTTCACCAAAAATGCCTGGAAGATGGTCTTTCTGATTCTACTATATATGTGTATGGTATATGCATATATACCGTAATGACTGACCAAGGGAATTGTTTCATTACTTATTTATTTTATAATCACATAATTTTAAAGTCAAAAGGAATCTTTTAGGTTGTCTAACTAGTGATTTGCCAACAGATTAAAAAAGAAAGGCTTCCTAGGTGACATTAGTGGTAATGAACTCACTTGCCAGTGCAGGAGATGTAAGAGACGTGGGTTCGATCACTGGGTCAGCAAGATCTCCTGTGGGAGGGCATGGCAACTAACGTCAGTATTCTTGCCTGGAGAATCCCATCTGCAGAGGAGCCTGGTGGGCTACAGTCTATGGGATCACAAAGAGCTGGACATGACTGAAGCGACTTAGCATAGAATAGCATAGCATGGTAAATGCACACACAATTATATTAATACTGGACATGGAACAACATACTGGTTCCAAATAGGAAAAGGACTATGTCAAGGCTGTATATTGTCACCTGCTTATTTAACTTCTATGCAGAGTACATCATGAGAAACGCTGGGCTGGAAGAAGCACAAGCTGGAATCAAGATTGCCGGGAGAAATATCAATAATCTCAGACATACAGATGATACCACCCTTATGGCAGAGAGTGAAGAGGAACTAAAAAGCCTCTTGATGAAAGTGAAAGAGGAGAGTGAAAAAGCTGGCTTAAAGCTCAACATTCAGAAAACTAAGATCATGGCATCCAGTTCCACAACTTCATGGCAAATAGATGGGGAAACGGTGGAAACAGTGGCTGACTATATCTTTCTGGGCTCCAAAATCACTGCAGATGGTGATTGCAGCCATTAAATTAAAAGATGCTTACTCCTTGGAAGGAAAGTTATGATCAACCTAGACAGCATATTCAAAAGCAGAGATGTTACTTTGCCAACAAAAGTCCATCTAGTCAAGGCTATGGTTTTTCAAGTGGTCATGTATGGATGTGAGAGTTGGACTGGAAAGAAAGTTGAGCGCAGAAGAATTGATGCTTTTGAACTGTGGTGTTGGAGAAGACTCTTGAGTCCCTTGGATTGCAAGGAGATCCAACCAGTCTATCCTAAAGGAGACCAGTCCTGGGTGTTCATTGGAAGGACTGATGCTGAAGCTGAAACTCCAATACTTTGGCCACCTCATCCAAAGAGTTGACTCACTGGAAAAGACCCTGATGCTGGGAGGGATTGGGGTCAGGAGGAGAAGGGAACGACAGAGGATGAGATGGCTGGATGGCATCACCAATTCGATGGACATGGGTTTGGGTAAACTCTGGGAGTTGGTGATGGACAGGGAGGCCTGGTGTGCTGTGATTCATGGGGTCGCAAAGAGTCAGACATGACTGAATGACTGAACTGAACTGAACTGATCACAAACTAAAAATTTTAAAATCATTTAAGTACAGTCTTTATTTGAGGTTTCAAAATGTTTTTAAATGTTGTTATATCAGTTCAGTTCAGTCCAGTCACTCAGTCGTGTCCGACTCTTTGTGACCCCATGGATTGCAGCACGCCAGGCTTCCCTGTCCATCAACAACTCTCAGAGTTTCTGCAAACTCATATCCACTGAGTCGGTGATGCCATCCAATCATCTCATCCTCTGTCGTCCCCTTCTCCTCTCACCTTCAACCTTTCCCAGCATCAGGGTCTTTTCCAATGAGTCAGCTCTTTGCATCAGGTGGCCAAAGTGTTGGAGTTTCAGCTTCAACATCAGTCCTTCCAATGAACATTCAGGACTGATTTCTTTTAGGATGGACTGGTTGGGTCTCCTTGCTGTGCAAGTGACTCTCAAGAGCCTTCTCCAACACCACAGTTCAAAAGCATCAATTCTTCGGCACTCAGCTTTCTATATAGTCCAACTCTCACGTCCATATATGACTACTAGAAAAATCATAGCCTTGACTAGATGGACCTTTGTTGGCAAAGTAATGTCTCTGCTTTTTAATATGCTGTCTAGGTTGTTCATAACTTTTGTTCCAAGGAGTCAACGTCTTTTTATTTCACGACTGTATTCATCATCTGTAGTATTGTTATAAAATCTCTTTTAAGTAGCGTGATTATAATAAGCTGGTGTTGAGGCTCCTTGGGGGCCTACATGCTCATATACACTCACAAGCATCGGTGTGTCCCCCTGTTTCTCTCAGTGGTTCCTGACATGCTCCCACTGCTGCCTTGAGGCTGATGAACATCAGTGGAGACGAATGTCAGAAACTGTGGGATATGGTTTTTCCAAACACATCTTTCAATGTAGAATCAACTTTTCAGGACCACGTCTCAAAACAGTCTCCATGTTCTCAGTATTTTAAATGCTCTGAAAGTCGAAAAAGCTTTGCCAGAAGGAAGGCAGGCTAGCAAAATACAGATTTCACATAATAGACATAAGGGTTTGAAATCTTGACACTGCCCTGTACTTTCAACCTCAATTTTTAACCTGTAAAGTGGAATATCTTCCTTACATGCAGTTTTGAAGATCATATGACATGCTATATGTAAAATCCAAAACTTAGTATACTTCTCTCTCCATTCCCATTGATTTTCTCTCAACCCACAGTACATGTTCAAAACTAAAGATTCAATCAACATATATGAATTACTAGGTTTCACAAAACATATGAGAAGAGCTGGCCTCTGCCCACACAATTTACATTTTGGGGAAAAATTATGAACAAGCATTTGGAAAAATAATTAAGAGTATAAATTAAGAAGAAAAATCACATAGATATTAAAGGCTATTGAAAAATAAGGAAAAAGAAGAAATCTCTTTTATCTTGAGTGATTTGAGAAAATTTCACAAAATTGAAGGACTTCCCTGGTGGTCCAGTGGTTAAGAGTCTGCCCTGCAATGCAGGGGACGTAGGTTTATCTCTGGATCTAAAATACCACAGGCCGTGTAGCAACTAAGCCCATACGCCACAAGTATGGAGGCCTTGGACCACAACTAGAGAGTCCATGCCCCATAACGAAAGATCCTGCATGATGCAACAAAGACCCAACACGGCCAAATAATTAAACAGATGTTTTAAAAATTCATAAAATGAAAAGAGACATGAACTGGGTCTCACAGAGCATAGATGAAGCGGAAGTGGGAAGAAGGACATTTTGGGGCTGGATTTGGGAGGAGAGTACAAGCAAAAAAAGAAAAAAAGAGAGAGAGAGACAGGAAAACCTGAGGGAATGCATGACACCACGTCACCATGTATAGGGCTGGACAGAAGCAAGCAGAGGGTAGAGGTTGAATCGTGTCCAACAAAAATGTGCATCCACCAAGAAGCTCAGAAAGAGATTGTATTTGGAAAGGTCTTTGTAGATATAATTAGTTGAGGTGAATCATACTAGATTGACTATAGGCCCTAAATTCAAAGACTGATGCCTTCATAAGAGAAAAGATGGAGATTAAGACACATAGACACTGAGACACACAAGGAGGAAGGAATTTGAAGACATAGGTAGAGACCAGATGACAGAAGCCAAGGAACACTGCCTGTTGCTTGGCAACCGCCAGAAACCAGGAAGATGCAAGCCCAGATTCTACGCTAGAGCTTCAAAGAGAGCAGGACTTTGCTGACCCTGGATTTCAGACTTCCTGAACTCTGAGAGAATACATACTTCTTGTTTGAAGCCACCATGTCCGTGGTCTCTTGTTAAGGCAGCCATAGTAGAAGGATACATATAACACCCCATCTATTGGAGCCACTTCTAAAGAGAAGGAGAAAAGGTACCCCTCCTTCAATTTGCTTTTGGACACTTTCCTGATTGTGAATAAAGTAGGGGCTTTGCCTCATATGTAGTTCACTATAACAATTCAGAGGGAGTTGGTTTTGTGGATAATGAAGCCTCCTTTCTATGTGGCTTTCTACAATCTGCAAGTTGGCATAAAGAACATTTCATGGACCTAATACCAGTAACACCAGGAAATGAAAAGAAAGTTAGTTTCTTAGCTGAAAAAAAAAAACAGATTTTATTATAAGAAGCCCTTACAGAGAGATTTTCCCTTGAGTAGGCAGAGGCCTTTGTATGTTCAGAGTCTGATAAGCATAGCTGTTCAAGAGATATGCTCTGTGTGTGTATGTATGTATGTGTATATGTGTGTGCACATGGAGACACAGTCACAGCTTAGTTGTGACTGATGACACAGATAGGGCTGGTGTGAAGTGTGCCTCAGTAAGTGTGCACTATTTGATTTGATTTCCCCTTGAGATCTATCTAGTATAAGAGTTGTCACTGTGTTTATCTTTGTGTCATAGATCTGTCAGAAACTTGACTGGTCTATTTTTGCATTAAAAACTTTAATGTGAAAATGTCTGGGCTTTTGGTTTGATATATTTTAACACCTGATTTGTAATCGTATGAATAGAACACCTTTCTTCATATAAAGGGCTTCTCAGGTGACACTAATGGCAAATAACCCACCTGCCAATGCAGGAGACTTAAAAGATGAGGGTTCGATCCCTGGGTCGGGAAGATCCCCTGGAGAAGGGCATGGCAACCCACTCCAGTATTCTTGCTTGGAGAATCCTATGGACGGATGAACCTTTCAGGCTACAGTCCATGGAGACACAAAGAGCTGGACACAACAGAGAAACTAGACAAAGACACCATCTCTAATCTCAATACGGCATGATGTTAATAAGTATTTCAAAACATCTACTAAATTGCCCCTTCTCAAACTTTGTATATTTATTCTTAATTTTTTTTAAGTCAATGGACAACAAGCTCATTTTCCTAACTGTCAGAGTTCTATTTGTTGCACTTCTAAAAAAAGCAAAAATTTCCTCAAGATTCAAGTATTATTCTTCACTGGGCTCCTCATTAAAAAAACACAGTGAAGACACAAGTTTCTTAAACTAATCAATAGAAAAACTGCTGGAATCGAAATGATCCCAGCATGAAAATTACAGTTTGTACAGATTAAAAAATTTTTTACTACTGTGTGTGAAATTGATGTTAGTCAAGTGTCAACATGAACCCATTCCTTGGCTAAAGAACAACATGTGGTAGAATTTAAGGCCTGATATTCATTTCTTTCATCTTAAGAAAGGTGCTACATGAGAAGCATATAGTGAGACAAGTAGCAAAAAAGAAGTACCAATCTGAATGAAAACTGAAATCTTAAATCAAAGTCTCCTATAAATTTTAAGATAGTAAATAAATGACTAAGGTTTTAAAGAAATATACTTTCACGATGTATGAAAATGTTAATCAGTCAGTTGCGTCTTTTTGTGACTCCATGGACTGTAGCCTGCCATGCTTCTCTACCCATGGGATTTTCCAGGCAAGAATACTGGAGTGGGTTGCCATTCTCTTCTCCATGGGGTCTTCCCATACTAGGGATTGAACCTGGGTCTCTCACATTGCAGGCAGATTCTTGGCCATCTGAGCTACCCGAGAAGCCACAAAATGTCTTTTAAAATCTAATCTGTATGTATAAGGGACAAGGGAAAATGTTGTCTATTAAAAAGCTTTACCATCTGAGCCACTAGGGAAGCCCAAGAATACTGGAGTGAGTAACCTATCCCAGGAATTGAACCTGGGTCTCCCACATTGCAGGAGGATTGTTTACCAGCTGAGCTACGAGGGAAGTCCTCTTCTATGATTGCTAGTAGCAATGCAAAGGCTCCTAAATAAATTTATATTCCATATTATTTCTGCCATATAAATCCTTTTGAATCATTCTTTTTATTTCTAAACTAAAGGTTAGCCCCCAAACCTAGTTCAGGCTGTAGAAATAAAGCTTAGTGAAAATGACCACTTTCACTGATGCTGTGGCACGGGCATGGAGGCAAAGACAAGTTTCAGAACAGGGTTGATGGCGGTTTTATCTGCTGATGGTGGAAAGTGTGTGCTAAGTGGTGGATTCAGCGTGGATGAGAAGAGGAGGGTTCATCCATTCACCCCTCACTGATCCTGCTGCATCTCTCGGTCCCCTTTCACTTCAGCACCCATTGGACAACAGGCCTGGACTTGTGGTTAATCAGCCATGTGGCCAGCTGAGAAGAGAAGAGCTTTCCTATAACAGCTCAAGTCTCCCCAGTATGTGCCCTAATCACAGAGTAGAATATGCTCTTGCTCCAGTATTATGCTCCAGCAATATGCTCCAATATTAAGCAAGTGTTGCTCTCTTGCTACCTGGAATTTCCTGCCCACCTTCCTCAAGGCATCAGTATGAATAGAATTTCAGTACTTCTCCCAGACCTGCTATGTCACAAGAAGGCAAGACCATCTCCATTATTGGCCACTTCTCCCCCGTGGAAGATAATTTCTTCTCTCTCATATAGCTTAACTCAGCTTGATATTAAAAAATCATACAAAGGAAAAAATAAACCATTTGAACAATGAATTAACCAAGCTTGTTCCATTCACCTTGCTCCAGGCAGTATAGGAAGAATCAATCTGGCCCCCAAATTCAGGTTTTATTCATTCAGGAAGTCTTTATTCATGTCACTGAGACACAAGGGAGCCTTAATATGTTAGCATTTTCTGAGTAGTAATATGCTTTCCATTGAACATTTGAATGTTCTCTAAGTGGGGCAAACTCATCAACAGATGGCCATGTGGTGAAAAACACACAGTGTTTTCAAGAACTCTGAATTCCATTTCAGGAACATGGATGGAACTAATCTCTCTTTCCACAGCCAGACTCTTAGAAGTGTTTCTTTATCCAGTCTAATTGGACGGCTTCACTCGGCCCAATCCAGCTCAGAGAACACTGATCACACGAGTTGGCAAGCAGGGCATGCTTTATTGATGTCTCAACAGGCTTGAATATTGGGGAGAATTATTAGGACATTTTGATGCCTGCTAATGAGTAATGACAGCAATTTTCTTGGTGTCAATATTGTCTGGCACTTGGTGCTGGCATCCATGATGTCTAGGAAGGTCTTTTCAGAGTAGGCTTGGCGTATTTTGCAGACTGGAGCTACCATGTCAGCTCTGGGACAAAATTACATGGTGACCAAGGAACTGCAACCCATTAGATCTTTCTCATGCTTAACTTGATAATAAGACCATAACCTAGATGCCCATCAGCAGATGAATAGATAAGGAAGCTGTGGTACATATACACGATGGAATATTACTTAGCCGTTAAAAAGAATTCATTTGAATCAGTTCTAATGAGATGGATGAAACTGGAGCCCATTATACAGAGTGAAGTAAGCCAGAAAGATAAAGAACATTACAGCATACTAACACATATATATGGAATTTAGAAAGATGGTAATGATGGCCCTATATGCAAAAGATAAAAAGAGACACAGAAGTACAGAACAGACTTTTGAACTCTGAGGGAGAAGGTGAGGGTGGGATGTTTTGAAAGAACAGCATGTATATTATCTATGGTGAAACAGATCACCAGCCCAGGTGGGATGCATGAGACGAGTGCTCGGGACTGGTGCACTGGGAGGACCCAGAGGAATTGGGTGGAGAGGGAGGTGGGAGGGGGGATCGGGATGGGGAATACGTGTAACTCTATGGCTGATTCATGTCAATGTATGACAAAACCCACTGAAATGTTGTGAAGTAATTAGCCTCCAACTTATAAAAAAAATTAAAAAAAAAAAAGACCACATTTTAAAAGGCAAATCCATATACATTTAGAGTATTTCACTTTTACTCGGTTAAGATAAAAGATTTTCAGATAAAACACTTCCCCCAAATTTGAAAGCAGTCATATGTGAGAACCAAAAAGTGAGCCAGCAAAATTTTCTTGAAAACTGCTGCACTTTCCATGGGAAACTTTTGCATTAATGAAATTAGCCATTTACAACAAACACAACAGAAGAACATTACTTGGGCAGATGGACTTTTTCATTCCAGATTCCAACAATCTGAACTGTACTGTTGTCAACACTCTTGCCAGGAGGGAGTAGAAAGGAGGAAGCAAAGCAGAATGCAACAATGATAAGAAATGAAACAGAGAGAGTTCTTTGTTCACCACCATTTTATAATGATATAAACAGGAACCAATAATGCATCCTTCATATTTTCATCATGTCAGTGGTGGAAAAAAAATCATGAGTTTGTTTTGTTTTGTTTTGTTTTTCACAGAGAGGTTTGGAAACAAGGCTAGGTATCTTGAATTTAAGGAGTATAAATTTGACTCTGCTAGGTCACAGCTGGAGGCACTCCTGAATGAACAAAGCCTCCCCTTCTTTAGAATTAGGTTAACAATCACAAAATGATGTTAGATTTAATGTTGTGTCCCAAGAGAACTAATTACTCATCAGTTGCTGCCTAACATTATATTATATCCTAAACAGTTGAGGTAAACTTCAGTAACGCAGAAACACTTCTGTCATTTTCACTAAAAGAAATGTTGACCATCGAATTGACATCACACAATCCAATGGTTCTTCATAAATGGTCTCCAGACATTATTTGGCAGTCTTCTAAGATTTTCTTAGCTCAGAGATTATTTTCAGGCAATAGTCTGTTGCGTAGACTTTAACGTCATTTAGGGATTGACCTGGTAAGGAAACTCTACTCTTTTCTTCCAGAGAATAAATTTGTTTCATGGTAAAACGGAGTGATGAAGAACTACATCTGAGCCATACTTTGGAGTTGAGGTATTGAAAGGGTCCTCTGGCCCCTCCACCCACCCACTGACTCCACATCCTGCTGCCCCATTGGTGGGACCAGTCTCTTCACAGTATGACATTTGTAACTTTATCTATCACCTCTGGAGAATCACCTGTGTTGATTATAACTGTCATAGACATTTTACTTCCCTGACAGCTCAGCTGGTAAAGAACCCGTCTGCAATCCAGGAGATCCTGGTTCGATTCCTGGGTTGGGAAGATCCGCTGGAGAAGGGATAGGCTACCACTCCAGTACTCTTGGGCTTCCCTCTGTGGCTCAGCTGGTAAAGAATTCTCTGGCAATTCGGGAGACCTGGATTTGATCCCTGGGTTGGGAAGATCCCCTGGAGAAATGACAGGCTACTTACTCCAGTATTCTGGCCTGGAGCATGGGATTCAGTCCATGGGATCATAAAGAGTTTGACACAAGTGAGAGACTTTCACTTCAGAGATTTCACACATCATCTGTACCCTTCACAACAATACTGGTAAGAGTTACTATTATTCTCCTTTTATTAATAATGAAACAGAGCAATGATACCCTGGCAAAACAGTTTTATAAAAAATTTTTTTTAAAGTCTGGATTTCTAGGGTTTGTCAAGTTCCACAAGGTAAATTCTCCCACTGTGCCTGGTTTAACCCACCAAGTTGAAACAACCAGTTCATAAAATTCCTAAACAATAATCTTGGCTGCAGTACACCACTCAAAGAGGATGGTGCTAACCAGGGAGGTTGAGCAACTTCCCAAGGATCATATGACATATAGAAATCTAAGTGAGTGTTCCCCTTGAGGTCTGGGGACTCCAAAGCTGGGTCTCCTAACTAGCTCACTTCTCCTCAGTCTGTGTTTACGACTGCCCATCTCAATCTTTATTCCCAACCAGAGGAGGGATGTGGCCAGGGTTCAGTTCCTCCTTGAGTCCTTCCTGACCATTTTAGATTGCATGGTTCTCTCTCTCACATTATCATGTATACAAAGTTGCCTTTATACCAGTTTGGCACATCTGTTACCTTCTACTAATATATTAATGTTTTCTGTGTATTTGTCCTGCTTCCTTTTGTAACCACTTCATCTACTTCACAAAGAAGTGGGCTCTGATCTGTATTTCTGTATCCATGCAGTGTGCTACATACAAAATAGAAATAATATTACTGAGTGAATTGAAACTGTCTATGAATTAAAGATATTCCTATACACCAAGTTTGTAAAGCCTAAGACTTGCAAAAACAGTCTTAGGGACACAGTGACTAATGTAAATATGAAGGGAAAAAAAAGAAAATGTATGATTTGTGAGATAAATTCTCCTTTCTTGTGTTTTGAATGGATATAAACATCTCAGAAATTTCTCTCCTTGTATTTCAATTAAACAGCCCTCTATATTCTTCCCCCTAATGGAGAGATAAGGAGGTGGGTATTTTCTATCTGTTTTTCTCTTCACTCTGAACCTTGGATGAAATAGTCAATGGGGTTCAAACTCCATGAGAGTTGAATGAATAATGTTAAGTCCCTCAAGACCTGGCTCTGGCATTTTATCACCTCTGAGAAGTTCAGGATCACAGCTTCTGTTTGTAAAGTGGTCTGCTTTTCAGCATGATTTGCACATCAACTTTTGGCAAAGGCTCTTTATTCAAAGAGAAAGACATATTTTTGAAACTATTGACAGAGTCTTTGTAAAACTGAAATTAAATCCTTTCTTTCTATGTTTAATCTTAGCCATCTTTCCAGAGCAAGGCATGAAAGAAGGGATTAATTTGAAATTTGGGCTGCCTTAGAAATGTAAAGGTCCTTGGGCTGTGTTTCTCCAAATGACCTGCACTATTTTAATCCAATGTAATTTATTTGGCTGTGGCTGAGAGAATGGCCTCTAAATCCCCTTCCAACATATCTATGCAGGTAGCATTCCCCACCTCTCCCCATCTCACTTTATCTGCAGAGGCCAGGTGAGACTGTGAGTAAAGGAGCTGCTGGGATGATTGTTTCTTTTCCTAACAAGTGTGATTTCAGGAAGTGACATCACTTGTCATTTGTCTTCTTTCCCCAAGCGCTCCAGCTTGGTGAGAAAGTGAGATTCTCAGCTAGAGAATATACACAAATAAACACAAGCTTCCCAATATTGAAACTGTACATATTTTATTGAAAACTGCTTTCTCTACCCAGCACCATACTGGAGCCGTCTCACCCTAATCCTCCCTGTCCATTTGATAAGAAAAAAACACAGAAGTAAACAAGCAAATAATGTGAAAAGATGAAACAGTTGCTTAAAACCAGAAAGAATCTGTGATATAATATTAAGTAATTTCACATACAATTACCTTTATATATATTTTGCAAACATGAAAATTACCAACCTAGGCTGTAAACTCTAAACACATGGTATAATTTACCCTCAGTTCACAATTCACAGCATCACAGTGAGATTGCTACATAGCATCATTCACTCAATGGACATAAATCTGAGCAAACTCTGGGAGATAGGGAAGGACAGGGAAGCCTGGCATTCTGCAGTCCATGGGGTTGCAAAGAGTTGGACATGACTTAGCGACTAAACAACATCAACACAATGCCAATGAACCAGGGATATGAAAATGAATGAAGAGTATAAAAACCTCTATTTTTAATGAAACTATGCACTTATTGGAGGGGGCTGTTTGATATTCTCTTCTCGCATCCCTGTCTTCTTCCTTTCTTTTCTCCATACTCCACACCCGTCCTCTATGCAGGACAGAATCAGCCCTTAACATACTGATGAATGAATAAAAAATGAACACATGATGCTGAGAATATAGACGTCTGGTTTCCCATAGTCCTACAGCTTTACCCCCTAGACACTTAAGTGACAAGAACAGACTGAGCGTCTGAAGCAGGTCTCGGTGTAGGGATGAAATGGGAGGATTGGTAGGGGGAGATAAAATTGGGAGAATTTGGGAACTGCTCACTTTATTACAAAGAAGCACAGTCTGGCTACTTAATGCCCTGTCTAGATTAGAGCAGATTCATCCTGGGCATATAAATCAGTCAGGATGGCCATTATATTTGCTAATAAAGCCTTTTATCTTTTCAGTGAGTATTGGCTTAAATATTTAGAGACTCTCTGATCTTTTCTTTGAGAATCAACTCTATCAGTATTCAGGCAAAAAATTGGCTGGCTGTTTTTTTGTTTGTTTCTTTTTTTAGTTGAAAGATAATTGCCTTAAAGTATTGGGCTGGTTTCTGCCAAACATCATGGCTGGCTGTTTTTAAGACGTAGTAGTCAATAAAAGTTACAACAAGACCTAGGATGCTTTCTGTTTTTACAAAGCACATTAAGAGGCAATATTTCATTGAATATCCCAGAGGAAACTTAAGTTCAAAGAGGTTAAGTGATTGTCCAAAGCACAAAGCCAAGACAGCACAGAGTGTAAAATAAAGGAGGCCAAGAGGAAGTGAATTAAACCCAATCTTTCTTGTTTAATTGTAGCCAGTGACCTGTAACGTGTACCTGAAGAGCTGACTTCACCCTCTAGGGGTATAGATGAAATCCACACAAGCTCTCTAAGAGGGTTGGAGGAAACAGAGGATTCATATGTAGGGAAGGCAGTATTCCTCGCTAGTCTTACAACTAGAGAAGCTGACAAAGAAATAAATTTGGCTATACAGCCCGAGGATCTGAGGATTTGACATTAGATCATCTGATTTGAAGCACTGAGGTTTTTATTTTCCCTCTCCACAGTGGCTCTGTAGTAAGAATGCATGCATGGTTCAGAAGGATAAATTAAAGGATTATGTTCATCTTATTCACATTTTATACCGTTTAAATAAACAAGTTTTTTTTTTTTTTTTTTTTTTTTTTTTTTTTTTTTTTGCCGTTCACTAGATAATCAGTCGGAGAAGGCAATGGCAACCCACTCCAGTACTCTTGCCTGGAGAGTCCCAGGGATGGGAGCCTGGTGGGCTACCATCTATGGGGTCACACAGAGTTGGACGCGACTGACGTGACTTAGCAGCAGCAGCAGAAAATCAATATTTAAACATACCTCTATTTATTACTTTGGCCACCTAATGTGACGGGCTGACTCATTGGGAAAGACCCTGATGCTGGGGATGAAAGAAGGCAGGAGGAGAAGGGGACAACAGAGGATGAGACAGTTGGATGACATCACTGATTCAAAGGACATAAACTTGAGCAAGCTCCAGGAGATAGTGAAGGATAAGGAAGCCCAGTGTGCTGCAGTCCATGGGGTTGCAAAAATCTGGACATGGCTTAGTGATTGAAAAGCAACAACAATATTTATTTTAAAAAAGCTCATACAAGCAGCCACCAGAGTCGGACACGACTGAGCAACTGAAGAGCAACAAAATTAGGCAAATTAAAAGCAGAGGGAGTGTGATAGACAGAGCAGTGCAAACAACCAAAAGACACCTTCCCTGTCCTTGACGGGCTTCCGGGGAGGCTCAAATGGTAAGGTGTCTGCCTGCAATGTGGGGCACCCAGGTTTGATACCTGGGTCGGGAGATCCCCCAGAGAAGGAAATGACTATCCACCCGAGTACTCTTGCCTGGAAGATTCCATGGATGGAGGAATCTGGCAGGCTACAGTCTATGGGGTCGCAAAGAGTCGGACATGACTAAGCAACTTCACTTTCTTTTCTTTCTTTCATACAATCACCCAGCACAAGAGTTGACTACAATCTGTTACCAGAGAGAGAACTTTTGCTGTTGTTACAAATTACTTCAGCACTGTTACTACATTTTCTCACAAGTTTCTTCAACAAATGGTGTCTAAACATGGCAATATTCTCCTCAAATATTATTTGAAACATGTAGGTTTGTTGGCCCATATATTGAATCCATCCCTATAACTTCTTGTAATTTTAAAACTCTTTTGATTTTTTGTGCTGCTGTGTCTATCACTACTCCCTCTGCTTTTAATTTGTTTTTCAGTCACTCAGTCATGTCCAACTGTTTGTTACACCGTAAACTGCAACACGCCAGGATTCCCAGTTGTTCACCATCTCACGAAGCTTGCTCAAACCCATGTTCATTGAGTCAGTGATGCCATCCAACCATCTCATCCTCTTTTATCCCCTTCTCCTACTGCCTTCAATCTTTCCCAATATCAGGGTCTTTTCTAATGAGTCAGTTCTTCGCATCATGTGGTCAAAGGATTGGCACTTTAGCTTCAGCATCAGTCCTTCACATGAATATTCAGGACTGATTTCCTTTAGGATTGACTTGTTTGATCTTGCAGCCCAAGGAACTCTCAAGAGTCTTCTCCAATAACACAGGTGAAAAGATTCAATTCTATGGCATACAGCCTTCTTTATGGACCAGCACTCACATCCAAACATGACTACTGAAAAACACATAACTTTGACTAGAAGGACCACTGTCAGCAAAGTAATGTGTCTGCTTTTTAATATGACGTGTAGCTTGATCATAGTTTTTGTTCCAAGGAGCATTTGTCTTAATTTCATGGCTGCAGTCACTGTCTGCAGTGATTTTGGAACCTAAGAGAATAGTCTGCCATGATTTCCATTGTGTCCTCATCTTTGCCATGAAGTGATGCAACCGGATGTCATGATCTTAGTTTTTTAAATGTTGAGGTTTAAGCCAGATTATCTACTCTCCTCTTTCACCTTCAAGAGGCTCTTTAGTTCCTCTCATTTTCTGGCATAAAGGTAGTGTCATATGCATATCTGAAGTTACTGATATTTCTCCTGGCAATCTTGATTCTGGCCTGTGCTTCATTCAGCCTGGCATTTCTCATGATGTACTCTGCATATAAGTGAAATAAGCAGGGTGATAATACACAGCCTTGATGTACTCTTTTTTCAATTTGGAACCAGTCTGTTGCTCCATGTCCAGTTCTAACTGATGCTTCTCAACCTGCATACAGATTTCTCAGGAGGTAGGTAAAGTGGTCTGGTATTCCCATCTCTTTAAGAATTTTCCACAGTTTGTTGAGATCAACACAGTCAAAGGCTATAGCATAGTCAATAAAGCAGAACTACATGTTTTTATGGAATTCTCTTGTGTTTTTTTGGTTTGTTTTTTTGTTTTTTTACGATCCAATGGATGTTGGCAATTTGATCTCGGGTTCTTCTGCCTTTTCTAAATCCAGCTTGAACATCTGGAAGTTCTTGGTTCATGTACTGTTGAAGCCTGGCTTGGAGAATTTTGAGCATTATTTTGCTAGCATGTGAGTGCAATTGTGCAGTAGTTTGAACATTCTTTGGCATTGCCTTTCTTTGGGATTGGAATGAAAACTGACCTTTTCCAGTCCTGTGGCCACTGCTGACATTTCCAAATTTGCAAGCATATTGAGTATAGCACTTTCTCAGCATCATCTTTTAAGATTTGAAATAACTCAACTGGAATTCCATCACCCCCATTAGCTTTGTTCATAGTGATGCTTCCTAAGGCCTGCTTGACTTCCCACTCTAAGGTGTCTGGCTCTAGGTGAGTGATCACACCATTGTGCTTATCTGGGTCATGAAGATCTTTATTGTATAGTTCTATGTATTCTTGTCATCTCTTCTTATTATCTTCTGCTTCTGTTAGGTCCATACCATTTCTGTCCTTTATTGTGCCCATCTTTGCATGAAATATTCCCTTGGTATCTGTAGTTTTCTTAAAGTGATCTCTAGTCTTTTCCATTCTATTGTTTTCCTCTATTTCTTTGCATTGAGCCCTTAGGAAGGATTTCTTATCTCCCCTTGCTATTCTTTGGAACTCTGTATTCAGATATATCTTTCTTTTTCTCCTTTGCCTTTTGCTTCTCTTCTTTTCTGAGCTATTTATAAAGTCTCCTCAGACAAGCATTTTGCCTTTTTGCATAATTTTTCTTGGGATGGTTTTGATTACTGCTTCTGTACAATGTCATGAAACTCCATCCATAGTTCTTCAGGTACTCTATCAGATAGAATCCCTTGAATCTATTTGTCACTTCCACTGTAAAATCATAAGAGATTTGATTTAGGTTATACCTGAATAGTCTAGTGGTTTTCCCCACCTTCTTCAATTTAAACCTGAATTTGGCAATAAGGAGTTCATGATCTGAGCCACAGTCAGCTCCCAGTCTTGTTTTGGCTGACTATATGGAGCTTCTCCATCTTTGGTTGCAAAGAATATAACCAATCTGATTTCGGTGCTGGCCATCTGGTGATGTCCATGTGTAGAGTCTTCTCTTGTGTTTTGGAAGAGGGTGTTTGCTATGACCAGTGTGTTTCTTGGCAAAACTCTGTTAGGCTTTGTCCTGTTTCGTTTTGTACTCCAAGGCCAAACTTGCCTGTTACTCCAGGTATCTCTTAATTTCCTACTTTTGCATTCCAGTCCCCTATAATGAAAAGGACATCTTTTTTGGGTGTTAGTTCTAGAAGGTCTTGTAGGTCATCATAGAACCACTCAACTTCTGCTTCTTCGGCATTAGTACTTGGTGCATAGACTTGGATTACTGTGGTATTGAATGATTTGCCTTGGGAACGAATGGAGATCATTCTGTTGTTTTTGAGATTGCATTCAACTACTGCATTTCTGACCCTTTCATTGACTATGAGGGCTACTCTATTTCTTCTAAGGGATTCTTAGTAGTAGAATATCCACTAAGGGATCCACAGTAGTAGATATAATGGATAATGGTCATCTGAGTTAAATTCACCCATGCCAGTCCATTTTACTTCACTGATTCCTAGGACGTCGTGTTCACTCTTGCCATCTCCAGTTTGACCACTTCCAATTTACCTTGATTCAGGGACCTAACATTCCAGGTTCCTATGCAATACTGTTCTTTACAGCACTGGATTTTAGTTTCACCACCAGACACATCCACAAGTTGGTACTGCTTTTGCTTTGGTTTAGCCTCTTCATTCCTTCTGGAGCTATTTCTCCACTCTTCTCCAGTAGCATATTGGGCACCTACCGACTTGGGGAGTTCATTGTTCGGTGTCATATCTCTTTGCCTTTTCATACCATTCATGGGGCTCTCACTGTAAGACTACTGAACTGGTTTGCCATTCCCTTTTCCAGCGAACTATGGTTTGTCAGAACTCTCCACCATGACCTGTCCATCTTGAATGGCCCTACAAGGCATGGCTCATAGTTTCATTGAGTTAGACAAGGTTGTGATCCAAGTGATCAGTTTGGTTAGTTTTCTCTGATAGTGGTTTTCATTCTGTCTGCCCTCTGATGGATGAGGAAAAGAGGCTTGTGGAAGCTCCCTGATGGGAGAGACTGGCTGTGGGTAAAACCGGGTCTTGCTCTACTCTGCTAGACAGGGCTATGCTCACTAAGTCTTTAATCACATTTTCTTCTGATGGGTAAGTTGTGTTTCATCCCTCTAGTTTGACCTGAAGTCAAACTATGGTAGGGATAATGGTGACAATAGCGACCTCCTTCAAAAGGACTTATGCCAGCATGCTGCAACTCCCCGGACTGCTGTAGTCAGTGCCCCTAACCCCTGGGCAGGCCACTGTTGACCCTCACCTCTGCCAGAGACTCCCAGACACTCACAGGCAAATCTGGCTCAGTCTCTTGTCACTGTTCCTCTCTCTGGGGTCATGGTACACATAAGGTTTCCTTGTACCCTCCAAAAGTCTGTTTCCCTGGGGGTTCTCAGTTCTTTTGCCAGATCCCCAGGTTGGGAAATCTGTTGTGGGCCCTAGAACCTTTGCAACAATGCGAGATCTTCTTTGGTGTAATTGCTCTCCAGTTTATGGGCTGCCTGCTCGGCAGCTCTTTGGAGGCACTAATGGTGACGTCCTCCAAGAGGACTTATGCCGCATGCTGTGCTTCCCAGGTCTGCTGCAGCCAGAGCCCTTGTCGCCATGGAAGGTCACTGCTGACCCATGCTTCTGCAGGATCTAGGGGCCTTCTTAACCAAAGTGAGAGGGTAACAGGCTCCTCTGTCCATGGGATTCTCCAGGCAAGAATACTGGAGTGGGTTGCCATTTCCTTCTCCAGGGGATCTTCCCAACCGAGGAATTGAACTCAGATCTTCTGAATTTCAGACACATTCTTTACCAAGTGAGCTACAAGGGAAATCCCCTGCTTTTAATTAGTGCATCTTTTATTCTCTATGCTCCTTTCTCTGTTTTTTTTTTTAATTCTTTTTCCTTTTGCTTTACCTTCTCTTCATAGCTTTACAAGCTTCATAAATTTGGATAAAAGACGTTGATTTTTAAAAGCTCTTGATGCTTCTTGCGTTCTCTGCCATTTATTCACTCCTGGATTCAGTGGACATTCATTGGGCACATTTTTTTTTTTTTTTTTTTACAGTTTAAAATCTGGTGTTTATTAAATGTGCACAATATTTGGATATAATTGGCATTTAAAAAAAATCAGCAATGTCTATTACAAATAACTTATTTGGACAGCCTCAAAAATAATTGGTCAACCTTAAAATACTTAGCACATATTACAGGCTGGCTGGGTTCTAGGGATAAAATCATAGACAAACCTGGTACTACCTATTCTCAGGTGGTACAGCCCAGTGGAGAAGAGAGAAACTATTAAAGAATAACAAATAATAAATGCAATCATCACTAATAGTAAGAGGAAGAGCTATATCCTTGAAATAAGAGGATTTGGCCTAATTACAGTTTCATGGAAAGCTTCCCTAAGAAGGTGACTACTGAACTGAGATATCAAGGATGACTAGGAATATACCAAGCAAAGCAGAGAGAGGAAGATCAACAGACCAGCAGTTGTGATAGTGGGAGGGGAGAGGGAATAGTGCAAGGATACAAGGCATGTATGGAAAACTGAAAGGAGGCCAGTGGGATCAGTGGGGAGACAGGGAGGAAAAGTACAGCCCACAATTCAGGTTAAAGACAGTCATACTGAGTTCAGTTCAGTTCAGTCACTCAGTCCTGTCTGACTCTTTGAAACCCCATGAACCGCAGCACGCAACACCTCCCTGTCCATCACCAACTCCCAGAGTCCACCTAAACCCATGTCCATTGAGTTGGTGATGCCTACCAACCATTTCATCCTCTGTCATCACCTTATCCTCCTGCCTTCAATCTTTCCCAGCATCAGGACCTTTTCCAATGAGTCAACTCTTCGCATGAGGTGGCCAAAGTTTTGGAGCTTCAGCTTCAACATCAGTCC